>NW_022987739.1:11768266-12110766 GCF_902827165.1 Trematomus bernacchii
CAGTTACATGACGTAGCATTTACATAGTGTGCCAGGAAGGTACGGCAATATAATAATTTGATTGTCCCAATGGGAAAACAATATAATGGTGCTAAAACAAGCATACTGTATTGCTATTGAGCATCTTGCAGTGAAACGGTGAAGGTTCTGCCCTCATTCACAGGACATGTGTCTTTTGATGAAAACAGACTAGGCAATTCTGCTGCGCTTTCCACAACATCTCACTGCTGCTGACGACACATAAATGGAAGGAGGGTAATAGGGTGTTGGAGGCAAAATCCTCTTTCACACAACCTGTTCAAGGTGGGACAGTTGCGCCGTTATTTCACCTTGCTGTGGAGGTAGTGACAGAACTAACGTATGTGTTCAAGATTAATAATGGAATTTCTTCATGGAAGTATTGCGGGATCGCTCTGTGAAAAGGGCTCGCATACCCCACACCCTGTAATCGCTCAATCTCTCAACCAGGGCCCTTTGAAACTCCTAGATTAGCAGGGGAGTCAATGTTTTCTACAGTTTTTTTAATGTCTTAATCACAGGATCTTGACGTTATTTGCTTATCTCTTTCCCCTTGTAATTGCACAGGCACCCAATGATATTCCAGGCAGCGTCTCTTTGTTTTAGTCAAATTGCCATTAATCCGGCCAAGCTAAACAGAAAGACTGGGTACGCCTTCCACCTAACACACACACGCCATTTTTCTCTCATTTATATGGCTGGTGCAGCACAAAGCCACCACCAAGAGGTTCCATACTCTTTAATTAAAAGATGTGAATGGAGAGACAAAGAAAGAGAGAAGTAAGCGAGATCCATGACATGAATTTAATGAGTTTGTCGATGTCTTGACAAAAGCAAACGGTGTGTCAGCAATCAATCTTTAAACGGTTCCTTCTTAGAGGACCCAGATGACAGGTCCCAGGTTAGGGGCCCTATGGCAGCATTTGATCTGCTTTAGTGTCCTTGTGCAAGACACTGAACTCCTCTCAGCTACAATGATGCTGCTACTCTGCTGAGCCCACACGAGTGGTGAGGGCGACTCTCTAGAAGTGAGATTAATTACCTGCACACACGGTGGTGAATAGGCTACTACTGTACAGTGATACAAACTGTGCAGAGAGTACACGGTCAACAACTGTGTGGGTATATCTCAACAAAAAGACAAAAAAGGTTAATCACCTTAATCAAAAAAATGAGTGGCTTTATCAATCAAGTCAAGAAGCTTTTAAAGTGTAAAGTTAAATATATTCAGCTGCTCAACAGGGCTACATTTGTGACTGTGGCCTTGTGTGAGAGGCGGACCACCACAGCTAATTGCAGTGTAACCAAGCACCTCAGACAGCAGGCATATACAAGCGTCCCACCCTTCACAGCAACAGCACCAGTCTCTTTAAAGGGCCAAATGGAACAGACAGACACATGCAGCAGCAGGCGCACTTAAAATAAAACCACAAAGCCATGCAGCAAAACCCACGCACACATACACTGTAAATCTACAATTTTTCCCCCCACAAAATACAAATAGAGAAATTCAAGAACACGTGACACGCGCGCACTTACAAGAACCCAAAGGGACGGAACAACAATAGGTCTTTTGTGGTGACGCCATGCCAGAAGAGAGTGGGAGTATTTCAGTAGCTCAGCTCTTCTTTCAACACAATATTATAGACACACGACCAACATGTGGGTCCTTTCCCTTATTTTTCATGGCCTGGGGGGTAGGTAATGTCATTGGTGGGAACTGAGGGAAATACAGAAACATGAATAGCGAGGGGGAGTATCAAATTATCTAGGAGACATCTGAATGATGACCCTTTTGTTCCGACAGTAAACATTGGTGGAGGTAGAGGGAGTCTTGCCATGCCTGTAGGGAATTATTCTATCTACGCTCACAAAGTGCCTAGGTTATGATTTATGACCATACCCTTAGGGCATGGCTTTCTATCTCCTCCTCTGGTTGCTATACAAACTCCACAACACAATTACAATAGCTATTGATGTTGAACGGCCTCCCAAAACATAACCCAAGGCCAAGTGTGGGCTCCAGTTTAACCATAGACACTGTTCAAACAGCTCAATGATTCCCTTTCTGAACTGTAAATAAAAAAATAAGAACAGGCCAGATGAAGAAGTGTAGAATGAAAGGTACATGTATGTTTCATTATTCCCTGAGGGATAATATCTTATATTTCTATTTTAAATAACAACAAATGCAATTCTAAACAGAGATGCCAATATGTTGCTAAAGCAGTCCTTCACTCAAAAGAAAAATATGATATTGAAAACACAACATACTTTCCTGTCATTAATACCCCAATTGGAAAACCTGTCAAATGTTGCTTAAAGCATGCAATACTTTTTCTCTAGAAATGGGCCGAGGAAAAATAGAGTATTTAGAATGCTGGCCTTGCTAGCAGAGAGGCCGATCGATTGATAAACCATTTACCTCAGCTGCTTCCACAGTAAAGGCTATGGCCATGAGGAAACTGCTAATGGTCATGTTTTGCGAATTCAATGTGACAAAATGACTAGCACTGCAGCAATTCACTCATTTATTCTGGAAATCTAGTAAATTACATTAACTTACATGCATCTCAAATGGGAAGCTAATGTTCAGTATTTGCTTAAAGTCATAAATATTAACAAGACAGAATTATCGCTAGCCTTTCTGACATTAGGTGGAATTAAAAGTATTTCACCTTTTTTTGTAACAGTTTCAAGCATTTTTTTCTGAATGGAATGAAATTGGTGCTACTCATTTTTTGTTTTAGACTAACAGCCCAGACAAAGTCTATCCATTACATTCCAGGTGATTCCCATTGATGGGCAATGAATATATATTGAAGCTCGAACTTCCTTTTAATATCTGGCAATCACTCTAGGTATTAAACAGTCACCAGGCTTCAGTAATTACATCCAAAATGGCAACACAATTTCCAAAGAGTGGTGGCAGTCACTGGCTATCAGGGACTCTCACTTTGACATGGTCAAGCTTTAAATTCAGCTCATTTCCCCATGCAATATTGAAACTAATGCATTTGATTACTGAGATTGAGAACGGCAGTGAAGGGAATGGGAGATGGGAATAAGCGCCACAAGCATGAAATGAGAGAAGGACCAAGAGATATGAAAGTGTGCACATCTACACACAAGCCACAATGGGACAAGAACAAATACAAAGAAAGAGTGAATTTTAAAAAGGGAAGGAAGAAGCAGGTAAGTATATACATCCATTTTCCGCAAAGAGAGAAGACTAGTAGTGACTTTAAGACGCAAAGCTATTTCCATCAACTCCTACACACTTCACTATTACACCCACACTTACACACACACTGCAAAGATGTTAACTTGTATATTCAAGGAGAAAAACAACAACTTATCACCTGAGGGACCACATTAATAATCCCTTTTATGAGGTGAACAGTGAGCACACTTCGCAAAGGCGTGCACATAATACACACACGGACACACAAAACACCCTCTAGTTGAGCTTGATGATCAAAACGGCGTGTCTGATGTCTAAAACTTCAAAAAGAATAATATATCCTGTTTGTTGAGCCCCCAAAAAGTTGGACTTTCTGCTTTATGTTTTCATGCATTGTTTGGCTACAAGAGTTTATGGACAACATCTACATATTGATTCCTTGAAGCAGCCTGGTAGGGATGTTGATAATTCCCCAGGAATGCCTATATTATTATGTGGAAGTCATGGAAAATATGTCCATAAATTGCAATACAAAGATTATGGGTATTCTTTCAGAAAAATCTAAATTTCCAACACATTAGTTCCTCGATACCAAAACAACTCTTGAAAACATCAGATTGGGTGATGCTGGTAGCTCAGTGTTGCCCACCCTTGAGAGTATGACAACAGTAGAGGACTATGAAAAGTAAGGTAGGGTTGTTTTGGTTCATACAGTGTTGATATAAAATTGCAGCGCCAAGCTTTTCAAGGATGGGGATAAAGGAAAAAAAGAGGTAAGCAGTGATCATAACATTCTACCACCAGTAAAATACTTTAAAAGTGTAACGTGGCATAAATATTCATTAGACATGTAATTTTCTTTGAGGAATGATGGTAAAAAACTGAATATTTTGTGCATGACCATGTACATCATTCGTCATTTCTTGTGTACATGTTTCAGGCCAGCAACACTTGCTCCACTCCCTACATCTCTGAGTGCTGCAGTTCTTCTGATACCAAAGGTGTGCTAACTGGATAGCATCATGGTCAGAACATGGATGTAAGTATGAACGACTTAAAGGAAAACAAAATATTCTTCAGAGGAAATATTGTGTGGATTTTGAAATGCAAAAGAATCCACACTAATGCCATGAAATCACTCTTAATGTATTTTGTAAAACAAAGGGAATGAGGGTGACGCAGTAGCTAATTGTCATGTTACGCTGATTGTCATGATAATAAGCTAGTTCAAGACAATTGTCATTGCTATGCTGTTTTCTGGTGAAGGATGATGGAAAAACACTTATTTTAAAAGCGAATACTGCCTTTTTCATGGCCCTCTCTAAACTCTGCTATCTGCTGGCTGCTGTTTATGTTCGGCCTTCAACTGATGAAGTTTTTATGCGCCAGCCCCGAGTAACAGGCTTTTACCTCAGCCAGTTTACTGCCTTTTATTGATTCATACCCTACAGAAGACCAACAACACACAGATGTATGATGCATAACCTTTTAGTGTGTCAGAGTGTGTCCATATGTGATGTGTTATTCGTATGAGTTTATTTCAGCCTCTTTAAACAATTGTGTCCATGTGTTTTTGTGTTCATAAATATGTATATAGTTCTTTATGTGTAGCGGTTTTTATTTGCATGTGATACCATGTTTTATTTAATTTATATGTGTGCATTTGGCATTCCAACGATTAATGATTTAGAGTAAACTTATTTATGTGTGTAAATGGTGTGTCTGTTACCTCATTCACACCAACGCAACTCCGGTTCAAGCTCCGTGCTAGAGCTTTTCAGGTTCAGAACCGGTTCTTCGGTTTAGTTCCGGCTCTTTTCACACCGCCCAGAGTCCGACTGGTGCTGCGTCATTGCGTCATCGTTTGCGTCATGACGTAACCGTTTGCGTGCCTGCTTCATAAAGCCAAACCGCGCGGAAACCCCTCACAGCTCACACCGACAACAACAGCAATGGCCGATTGTGTTGAAGTGCTAATCGTTTTGGTTTTGCTCTGTCGAAACGAAATGGAAGACCAGTAGGTAAATGGTCTCTTCAGTGGACCACTGCTGCTTGTTAAGTTTCTCCATCGTTGTGTACAAACTGGATAAAACGCGGGCTTTTTGTTGTTGTTCAGGAGTTGATCCCGCCCCTGCCCCCGCCTCGACGTAAGCGTGACGTATGCGGTGCTTTTGCTCTAGCCGGACAATTTTTTAGTGCTTGAAACGAACCGGATTCTGGAGCTAAGAGGCTGCTCCGCTGCGGTGTGAACAGGAAAACCCGGTGCTTTTCAAGCTCCAGCTCCGAACCGGCCCTGAAACACCGTTGGTGTGAATGAGGTATGTGAGAAGCAGAGATTTATCCAGACACAAAAAAGGCACACAAAAACACAGCCCAACCTCAGTTATAAAACAAGTCTCCAGGAACCATCTGTTTTTCACCATGCTGAAACCCTAACAGTATTGATTCCATATGTCATTGCTAAGGTTTCCCTCACTCTCTCTATTCCAACCTCTCTTTCTCTCACTCATTGCACCCTTTTAGCTTTCTGTATCAGAATACTGGCTACATATTGGAGAAAAATGCACTATGAGAGATAAAAAAGGGAAAACCATACCCTGTCCTGTGGTGCCTTAAAGCTATGTATATTTTGAGAAACATATGGGCAGTATTTGATAAAGGCTGTGTACGTGTGTGTCTGTAGGAAAGTGTGTTTGGTTTCTAAATATATCCTCCTGATCAAACTAGTCGTCCTTCAAACCCTCCATCTCTGTTTTCTTTTTTGCCATCCAACCCCCTCCCTTCCCCTCCCTCATTTCCTCTCTCTCCTTCCCTTCCCCCCTCGAACTCATGCATACTAAACTATGCTTGCATTGCAGATGTTTGGTAGGGAATCACATGAATTTGCATGGAACTGCAGGACTATTATGTAAATGCTCCAGTGTGTATCTACCTCCTAGCTTTACTCTTTCGTTGCCATCCACTTCTTCCATGTCAGAGGAATTTAAAACAAGGCACACCTGTCACTAACTACCCTGTGTATGGGAAACCCCAGTGGAATGAGGGGAGCTTACGGGAGGTAAACATATTCATACGTGTTGCAAGATAGTGTCTGTAATATTAACAGCAGTAAATGCAACTGGTAGTTAGGTCTGCATGGATCAGAGTCTAACAAATGTGACTATTTCCTTGAAGTTGCATATTTGACATATTTGGTACAGAAATCAGATCCCAGGGAAAGGATAGATCTAATTGAGAGTCTCCATTCTCACACCTTTGGTCTTTGGAAGACAAGTATCCAAGGACAACCAAATCAAACAACTGATAATTTGAACGTTTGTACCCACAGAATAAACTTCAGAGAATATTAAATAAGAAATAGTATAGTATTTCCAGTTAGGCAACGCATGAGCAACCCTTGTTTGCCTGAAGTGGAGGTTGTTTGCATAGGTAGGGGGACTGCGCCGCCGTGACCTCATTAAGAGATTGCAGAACGCCCTGCCCTAGCAACCTCTCCTTGGAGTAGCTTTCCCATAGGCCTTTGCCCTCAACTGTTCCCAACCTCCCAGGCCCAGAAATGGTGCTTGACACCTCAGAGACAACGTGTGTAGGCCATCTGCTATACCCCTGGGAGTACCATAACCTTTCTCAGGGATTTTATGAGCCTTTCAAGTTCCTGTTTGCATTTTAAAAATAGATTTAGCTTTAAAGAACTTTGAATCACTAGTGTTTTTTCTATCTTGTAGAAGTTGCCAACTTTTCTTGCCTGATTGTTGGCATGACAGTATAGCATTCTAAGGGTCCCTCTAATGAGTCAGTCCAAAACTCAAAAGTGTTTTTCAAAGGTTCTGAATCATCAGTGTGTTGTTATGTTGTCTGATCAATGTTCAGGCAGCCTTCATAGACATTGGAAAAATGATAGACTGTCTGACTACACCCTAAAAGGAACTAGGGGTTTAGAAAAACATTTGAGACCAAATTACCAGAAGCCCTCAACCTATTGTTTATCTCCAGGTGTTGCTCTGACTTCGATCGTCGGAAATAGGTTTACTTTCAGCATTATGAGCATGCACTGTCCTTCCAATAAACACCTAGGGCTGTGAGGCTTTTTGCTGAAATCCACCTCGACTGAGGTTGACTGCACAGCAGCGAGCATCAGGGTCATGCAGCGGGGGCAAACCGATTGGCAGCTGGGAGGCTTGGACGGCAAGATGACCTCCTAAATGCAGACTTTATTGCACAGCCATTTTGTTTGCCACAGAGGGGTGACACACTATCTGTCTCCTGTGCAACCTCGCCATACTGTGACTCCACAAGTTGGCAGGCGGAATCCGCACACACACTGACACACAAAGAGGACACTTGTTTTGATGTTGTGCCCCTCCTGGTCTGTAGCACTGGCTGCCAGGGATCGTACTGGCCAAAGGTTACAGGTGGCACTGTCTGTCATAGCAATCACCTTGTCTTGGAAGAGTCTGGATATTATATATGGGGAAGCATTTAATTATAGGACACAGCACAGGTCACTGTTGATAGCTGCAAGAAGAGAGGTGAGCCAGGGGATGTGAGACAGTCATTGACAATAAAGGGACAGTGTGGGTTGGGGATGTGGTGTGTATATGTGTGTCGGATTGTGATGGTTGAAATACGTGTAAGGATGGGTAAAAGGGGTGACATCAGTTTTTGGACTTCTGACAATAGTGTCTGACAAGCATTGAACTAACTGGCCAGAGGCTTGAACGCCCTTTAAATATTACCACAGGGGGGGGGGGGGAAGAAGTTTTTGAAGGACAGCTGGGAGAGTTGTGGAAGAGCGTTTCATATTCATCCTGGAAGTGGGTTGCGGTTGGGGGGAATGAGATTATTCTAAGTGATCGAGGAGGAGGCGGAGGAGGGAAAGACTGGCAGACCAGGGTGTTTAGAAAATGGCTCCAAAACTCCTCCGTGTAATTGGCAGGGCTCACTGTGAAACATTTGCTGTGTGGTTTGAGAAGTCTCATTTCCAAAAGGAGATAGTATATACCATTTTTAAAAACTGTTACACCTACACAACAACATAACTGCTGCCATTTTAGAAACTTCACAACTGAGTGAAATTGAACTATCTTTGGCCCTTTGCTTTAAAAAGTTTTAAAATATTAAATACAACATGAGAGCTTATTTTAAGGATTGATGTTTTTAACTTTTTTTTAAGGAAATCGTGTTTGCTGAAAAATAGTATTTGCACTATAAATTCCGCATGATAAATGATAAAACAAATAGATATACTATCACAGAGCCATCGGGGGCAATATGACTGCTAAGGTTTTTTTTTTTTTTTTTACCTGCCTAGTATATTGGAATTTGAGTAACATTGTTGCAAATTCCAAAAAAGGAAACCTGGATATTTTAGGATTTTTCTGCTGACTCTCCTGTGCAACTTTAGGGACTGGTCATAGAGTATGTGGACCTGATAAATATTTCCTCTAGAAAGAGAGTCAATAATAGATAACTGACATTCTATACTCTGAAGTATCATTATCTTTTAATACATTTCAGTGAGTAGGTAAAGCGGGTTGTCCTTTAAATTACAAACTCGATCCTTTACTCCTATTGCATGCATGAGGAAGGGTATTTGAGCAAACATTGAACCCCAAGCTGCCTCGGACAGGTAGGCCAGCACCTTGCATGGCGGCTCCACCACCATCAGTCTATCAATGTGGGTGTGCTTGTGTGAATTTGAAGCAAATTCTAAAAAGCTTTGTCCAGTAAAGTAAAAAGGCACTTTATAAATGCAGTCCATTTACCAATCTCAATTTTTCTATTTTTTTTAAACTTAGACAAGACTCTCAGCCATCAGCAGGCAAAATAAATTAGTTTCATGTTGTGCCCTTTCAGGTTTTAGAATATAATTCTTAGTCGCTTTGGTAGTGATCATTCAGTATCATATAATACGAGCCTGCAACCTCTTCTGAAGCAAGGCTGCTTTTTCAATGCTCCTATCTAAGGTCCCTTTTGTCCTGGCAGCTTTTTGATTAATCCTGTATGTGTGTCTCAAGAGTGGGAAAGAGAAAGAGCCAAACACAAACTAGTGCATTGACACACAAAGACTCACTGATAGAGGAGCTCACACACTTGAACACACGGGGGGAAACTCTATTGGCACTGTTGATAACAAACCCTCTCTTCATCAAGGGGGGTCATCTTTTTCAGGCTACTCTTTTCAGGTAATTAATTGAAAATGGAGTAAATCCTTGTAATTTGCCTCTGAAAGTGGGTCAAAGCCCATCAGCGGGCTAAGTAATACTATTTTACTTCACTGAACTAGCCAGAGTTTCTAAGATTTACTTTTTCCAAATATGTTTGGGGATGGGGTATTTTATTGTGTACATCTTTGTGCTAGTATCTTACTATTGACCTCAACAAGGAATAAACATGGGAATGATTGATCTAGTGATGCAGACAGATACACCACTTGACATTTTGTTCTAATACATAATGTTTTAGTTAGTATGTTTCGGCACAAATGTTCAAATGGCATGTAATTGCTTCATTGTCACTGTGCTTGTTTGAAGTGACTAGATCTGATTATATGGTTCAATGTGCAAGAAAGAATATAAACATGCTACCATGGCAATTAGTGTTGTGCAACTTCATGTGGAGCAGACTGTGGTTGGATTGGGTTTGGGCTGGAGGTTAGGGGAGTATCTGTACCCCTGTCAATCACACAGCATTGTAAAGAGCAGAGACAGATGGCGAGGTTGACCCACACTCTGTCTTTCTGCCTGTCAGTCCACCCATCACAGTCCCACCACCAGCACTACCACTGAAAGCCTGGGAAGGACAACTGTTTTAAAAAGGCACAGGGAACAGACAGCAGCAAATGCAACACTTTGACTCGGCACTTTCTACCTAAGAAAACAAGCCCTGTTTTTCAAAAGGGTGTGGTATAGCAAACCAGACAAGAAAGAACAGAAGACAGGACTACAAACAAACAATGATTTCGCAAAACATAATTACAAGTAAACAAAACACATCCTTACAAACAAAACCCTATGAAACCCATCATAGGGTGGAATCAAAATGGTGCAACTACATTGAATTTTAAATGTCTAAATAGAATGATGCTCATGATCATAGCACCATGCCGCAACAAATAAAGGAAGTCACCATAGACAGTCACGTTGGCATACAGCAACTTGCCTTTTGAAGCTTTTTTTAATTCAAAAGAACTGTTAACTGAAATAATAGTACAAAAGGACCATTTTAGATGTTTGGAAGCACATGACTGTTACATTTCCCACAAAAATCCCCCCCTTGTTTTTTGATAACCATCAGCTGGCAAAGTACAAGAAGTCTCGTGTCCTTTGGCCAACCATTCAGGCTCAAGCCCTCATGTGACCTGTGGAGCATTTAGCCAGAGGTTGGCAGATGCTGTACGGGTGGGGGGGATTCAGTGGGAGGTAATAACGTGGCATGATCCATATTAATGAATTCCTCTACAGTGAATTATTGAAACACAGGGCCTGTGTTGTGAACTGGCCCTAGTTTCCTCTTGCCAAGCAGAATAAAGAGTTTGTTTGTGCCACAGACAGAAGGTAATTGTGGACGACGGGTATGCGCGTGGGCAAAAGCCAGAAGAACGCGTTGATGATGAACATGCTGGAGTTTCCACGAAACCTTAGTACATACAAAAAGGAACAGACAGTTGCCACACATGTATGGCTTTCCAGCTTGTGTGTTAAGTGTCTCATGAATTATCTTTAGAGTGTCTACAAAGTCAGCAATCACTCCTTTGAACCCCCCTACACTGACCCTTTCACTTCAACCAATGACCTTCCAACACAATCCCTTTACACCCCCACAACACCCAGCCACTTTGTATGCCGTTGACTTGAGAATGAATTTCTGAGGGCCCAGGGAGGGATGGGAGGTAAGGGGGGTGGTGTTGAGTTCAAAGTTGAGAGGTCAGACAGCTGGTAAACCTCTTTAAAATCCTCTTTTTTATTTTCTACAGCACAAATTCCTTCACAGCAGGGTACCGTTGTAGCCATCCATCCCTGCCTGATTTAACTCTGAGCATATGTATGAGTGTTTGCACACTTTATATGTGTGTGAGTCACACTCATGCTTTGGTGTGCATATACAATGTCATATTTTTAAGAGATATCAGAACACAAAAGCAAATGTATTCTGCAGAATTGAAAACAGCAACACCCCAGTATAGTAGAGAAGGGCTGAGTGGGGGGTACTGGGTTTGTTTGTTTCTCTGCTTGCAGTATCCACGCTGATTTTAAGTGGTGGTAGAGTGGGAGGGGGTGCTTTTAAGTCCTACAACTAATGCATAAACAAGATCCCTTTCTCTCTGTCTCGCTGTCTTTTATTTCCTCTGTATGTTTGTCATTTTACCACTTTGCACACCCATGCTGTGTATTGTTGTGCTGTGTGCCACGCTGCACGGAGTGAGTGGGAGAAAAGGAAATAAAGAAAGAGAAGCGGGGGGTTGCTCTACCCTCCTGCTCTAACTTAAAAGGAATGTGACATGCTTACGCAGCCAAGGAGACATATATTTACACATGCAAACATGCACATTATGTACTCATATGTAGAGAAACCTGGCTGGTGAACAGGGGAAAAGGGTAAGGAAGACAAAAATAAAAAATGTTTTGCAAATATAATCAAAAAGTGATTTAAAAAAACCACACAAGTGGAGACACCACATCCCGCAGAAGAGTCTGATCGACAGATGAGTCAGTCGGAGACAGACCAAGGGTGAAGCCACGGGAGGGACTGGTTGGAGATGGTGCAGGTCTGAGATGGGAGGGTTTACGGACTTAATGGAGACAGATGAATGTATCATTAGGGCCCAGACAAGGCGGTGGAGCCACTGCCAGTGACAGTGATCAGAAGAACAATGTATACTCAGACAGGCTTGTAGAGAAGTCTTGCGATAGCTCACACTGCAGAGTCAATGCTTCATGTAGCAGTTCAGGCATTGAGCACTTAGCTCAAGAGCACTTTGGCATTGATGGTGGGTGCTGTAATGCCTGCTCCCCTCGAATCAGCAGCTTGCCGCTGAAACAGAACCTCCTGTCTCAGAATTAAACTAGAAGCCTCTCAGTTTCAGTGATTTACAAGCCAGAGGCAACCGGCAGAATCTTGGCCTACGACTTTGCATGGGATGGTATAAGCTCCTAAACTAAACCCTATACATGTTTTATTGTTGAAATCCAGTTATGGATTAACATGTGTTTTACTATGTAATCCATAAACAGGCCTAAATGTGGCCTCAGTTTAGTCACAAAACGGATATGTTGTTGTTTTGGACTTGACTATTACGGTTTTGGCCACTGGTGATTCCATTATGTTTTTAGCTCTCTTTTTTTTCCAAAGCCTGCATTCTCATTTTAGGATTGTCTCTTGAGAGGCTATCAGGAGGTAAACACTAAACTGTGGAAGACGCAAAGCCACAGCTGGTTCCCTAGTGAGAGGACAAAAGGATTTCTTCTATATTTTGTCATTTATGAGAAGTGGTTCAATGGTGAGTCATCATCACTGGCCAAGTATCCATTTTAAAGGCTGTTTTATACAGAAAAAAAAAGTGTACATTGAAAGTAATACTTTTATAAGTATTATTAACATTATTTCTCCTGAATCCTTAAGAGTTAGATCTAGACTATTTTCCGACGTTGGTTCAGCTTTTCAAAAACATGCTTGTGTCAAAATGTTTCATAGATAACTGAACTTGTTTAACACACCTTTCACTCCGGGTCAGGGACACAGAAAATCATCTTATGAGTGTAATTGGTGGATATCTTCTGATATGAATGATGGAGGCTTTGTTAAGTGAAAACGTGCCTCTTTTTAACAACACAAAATTAAAACATTAAGGTGGTAGATTTAAAAGAAAACAGTGGGAAAACATATAAAGGCCCTGACACACCAGGCAGTCACCAGAGAACTCGCCGACATCCGACACCGACAGATCCATCGACGAGTTCTCCTGCGTATTGGCCGTGTGTCGCACTGAAATACACCGCTTTACTACAGCCGAGCACGTACGAACTGCGCATGCGTGAGTGGCAATAACTCTCCTTACCAGCAGGCGGCGGTAGTGTGTATTCGTCATTCAAAATAGGCAACAACCGGAAGACAGAGAAGAAGAACAGACTGATATACAAACAAATAGCTGGTGCCGTTCCATTTTCACTCTCGTCCATCGAAAACATGTTTTAGAATATAAAAATACATGCATGATGAAATGAGCACATAAAGTGCAGACATACTATAAAATCACAGTGAATAGACCTGCATCTGATGATCGCAGTGTTCTGGCGGGTGTGTAGTTTATTGAGTCAGCAATGTAATAATGGCCACTTCTTGCTAAATTTACAATGAGATGAAAAACCGGACTTGACCAAACAAATCACGGAGCTCTCAGCAGAGGACAGCCGGGGACGCTCCCGCCAATATCAGAGATGTCCCTGCTATGTGTGGGAGGTAAGAGAGGACATTTAAATCGTTTGTTTACGTCCCTCACTTCCGTTTCGCTTCTCATTTGCTAGCTGAACAGCTGATCAGAGTGGTTTCTTGGCCCGATAGCTTGTGTCCAACACCCGGCCGATTCAACATGTTGAATCGGCCGGGTGTCGATCGTGAAAGGCCAAATAAGGCGTGTCACGGCCGAGGGTTCGGGACACACCAAATTGACTTTGGGCGACAAGGAACCCGTTTTCGCCCAACAACGCAAGACGGCCGATATCGGCCTGGTGTGTAGGGGCCTTAAGGGTTCCAATGACACAAAGACAATTAATCGTAGGAGAAGAGTGACAGAGAGAACAGAAATTGAGAAGGAGCATAAAATGATGAGATGCCAGGCTGCCGTACCACCACCAAGCTGCTCATCTTCTTGGCGGCAGGCAGAGTGCTGGCTTTCATTCAGCCACGAGGCCAATTCTTTTTTTCTTGCTTTTTATGTTTCTTTTTGTTTTGCTTATTCACCGCAAGAGTTGTGTACAACTCGTTTGCTTGTTCGCGTCGCACATTTGGATCAACCTCACTCGCCGTTCTTCATTGGACTGAAAAAGACGGCTGGTTTTTCCAAAGCCTTTGGGCCTTGAAATGCATGCGGGCTGGAATCCAAAGCCCCTAATCACAGCTAAGGGAATAGGCTGAGAGGAGAGTCACGATTTGTGGCAAGGGAGGAACAGAGAAGGAGAGAAAGGAAAACGGGAGAAAAGCTAAAAAGGAAAATAGGGATGATGGGAGGGAAGGTAGCCAAAAAGCCATTACTACCAGAGACAATATAGCTCATGCTTATTACGTCAATTGGACCAGATTGAAGGCCTTGTATGATGGAATGGTATTGAGTGTGTAGTATGACTAAATGAGTGTGTGTGTGTTTGTGTGGGCATCACTTTCCATGTGTGTAACTTCATGACAGGTCTTCATGAGTGTGTAAGGCAGTAGTGTATTCATGTATTGGTACGTACATTATGCGTGTCATGTATGAGATGTGACAGTGTGTGTGTGTGTTTTTGCGGCCTGCCACTCCGGTACACCTCAAGCTGTTCAGCTGTCGTCAAGCTCGCTCAGCAAGAAGCGAGCTGCTCCATCTGGTCAACCCACCCCTCCTCTGTCTTCTCGAGAGACTCTCTGTGTATAAGCCTGTGTTGTCTGTGTGTGTGTGTGTGTGTGTGTGTGTGTGTGTGTGTGTGTGTGTGTGTGTGTGTGTGTGTGTGTGTGTGTGTGTGTGTGTGCACAAGCATGGCTTACAATCACATGCACCAATGTGAATACACACACATGCACACGTGCGTCCATTCTCTGTATTATGCAATGTTCCGTATAGTAAACAAATTGAGGATAATCTACCTATCCACTTATCCCTTGCTTTCACCCATACGCACACACCAACACACAATCACACAAATACACATAAACACACTCAGCAGCTTAAACAGGTACTATAAAATTAATCAGTATTCTATTACCCTTTCATCCCTAATTTCAGCCCTGTGTTTGACTCCATTATAGCAGGAAAGCCTCTAAGGTAAATTAGAGAAAATGACACAAAATGAGCGGCTGGAGAGTCAACAGGAAAAGCCCAAAACCCACCAAGGCCCTCGGGCTACTATTTGTTTACCATTGTGGCTAATTGTTGGCAAAGTAATGTATATTTTGCCAGCACAAATAAGTGAAAAAGATCAAATCAATAATTATTACTATTTTAAAACAACCTATTACTTATATTTTCCAATAAATTAACAAGCCATGAGAAGAGAGGTTTCAGCCAAAGTGATGAATGACAATGCAACGTAACCTGCTCTTTCAAATATCCATTACCAAGGGCTTGTATACCATATAACAGGATCCAAACATAACCTGAGAAAATAGCGGACCTGGACACACATGTAAATTCCTTCAACTCCCTGGACTTGCGTAAGATGCAGCCTAAAATGTGTGACGACCCAGACTGTTCACACTAATGGCGCATTTCCACTACACGGCCTCGCTCGGTATGGCTAGGCCTCGTTAGGACTGGCTCACTTTATGGCGCATTTCCATTACAGTTTAGGAACTGGGGTAGTATCTATAGTAACGCAGTGTAGGCGGAGCCGTGACGTCATCTTCAATGAGAACCCCAGAAAAACAACACAGCCGTTAGCTGTTAGCACTCAGAGCTCACAGCTCCTCATATATGTTCAGAAACTAGACAAAAGTTAAACAAGTACAAACCACAGACTGCCTGTGTCATGGCGAATACAGTCGCTGCTTTATTTATGTCTGTATAGGCCATTGTTGTGAGTGTGGACGGTCGGAGCATATACTGCGTTAGCTTAGCCAATCTCCATTTAGAAAACACGCATTTTAAAAGGTTTTTCGCCTGCCGTCTGTCTGCAGACTTGTCAAAGCATTAATTCATGGTTTTTACTAACCGGTATCAGTATGTTGTTACTTCGGCATCATTTTGAAACGTGTATTACAATTAAATCACCCCCTTGCCAGCGATTCTCTCTCTAGTTCAGCATACTCAGCCTCGTTGTCTCTGGCCCTAGAACCACGATTTTATGAGGCCAGAAAAACTGTGAATTAGGACCCGCCGGCCGGTACTAGGCCAAGTGGAAACGCAACCAAAAATGGGCCGCTGACGTCACAGCCCTCTTAAACCGTGCTCCGCGCTGTAGTGGAGACGCGCCATCAAATTGCAACGACTGTGGGTATGAGCAAGGCTGGAGAAAAAAGATGTGAGAGCAATGTTGATCATATCTTCTTCTTATATTACGATGATAATGATGATGACATCTGTTTATTACACTATTATCTCATTCTCTAGAGGGTGTCAAATGAAAAAAAGTATGTAAAAAATCCACCAAACCAATTAAAAAGCATGACGGATAACTCCACTAATGAAATGACAGCATCAGAAAGAATCCACTATGTTTATAGACACCAAACAAATAAATAATGGTTAGAGTTTTGACCAAAATGTGTCATTTGGTGGATACTTGGTGCCCTAGATATCAAATGTGGGATGAATGGAGTGTGTGACGACGAGTGGGTGTGCGTTTGTCACTAACAAGACCCCATGGGGCTGCCTCAGTCACCTGGGCATCACAGCACAGCTCGTAGCCAGGTCGACTCATGAATGAACCCAGAGCAACAACAGCAATCTCCAGCATTTTCAACAGAGTGACTGTGTGTGTGTGTGTGTGTGTGTGTGTGTGTGTGTGTGTGTGTGTGTGTGTGTGTGTGTGTGTGTGTGTGTGTGTGTGTGTGTGTGTGTGTGTGTGTGTGTGGAAGGCTACTTCAGAGCTGTAGTGCAGCTGGCTGCCATCTCACTGCACCATGGAAATGTGAACCAGCTGCCCCCTCTCCCCTCATCATCCTCAGCAGATAACACAGGGGCCATTGTGCCCCCCCCAACATACACACACGCACATACACACACACTCTATCACACACTCACACACACGCGCACACACACACACTCTTTCATTGCCTTGTTATCTTCCTTCCATCACTCACTGTTTTCACCACTCTTTCTTTCGCCCTACATCCACTTTCTCATGCAGTTTATGGTTGGAAATGTCAGCATTGCTGTCAGTCTAAGGTATTTCGTTTTTTTCAGTATTGCTCCACACTGGAAATTATCTGGTTTGCTACTTTCAAAAACTGACAGATATTCAAATATATATCCCATTCTTGCTCTCTTACACCTCTCTTTGTGGAAAGTTATCTGATGCAAAGGATGTAATGCTTTGATATCTCTATTCTGTTTCCTTAGTGATCAAATTGATAACTTCTAATCTTGGCTTAACGGATAAGCAAAAGCTACTGAAAACTTAACACAAGAAACGCTTCTACACTGACGTAACAAATGAAAAAAACAATCTAAACAAGAATTAGTGCATTTAAGTTTCTGATTACTTGCATTGAATGAGCAGAGGTAAAGACAGCACTAAGGAATGTAATGATTACCAATTTGAGCCCCTCCACCTTACTAATGTCTGCTGGAAAGAGCAGACAGGTTGCTGTACTTGTCCATTGCTGTCGTTTTCTTGTAGCTTAATGTGGCCTTCAAAGAGTATTAGTAACCTCAAAATCAAACGAAAAAAAAAAAAAATGAACCGGCAACTTGCGGCGGCTTTAGATTAACACAACAGAGACTCAATCGCACAAAGCAACTGGGAAAGCAACCAATCATGTGGTGTTTTAAATGAATTATATTTTATTCATAGTTTAATCAGGCCCTGGCGGTAATGTGCTTGAATTTCTCCATAAACATGTTGTTTTGTTTGATGCAGTAATGCAGCGAGTACACCTCAGGCATTCCTGTTTCATGTTTACATGTTTATTTTCTTCTTGAAATGTCATTCAATCTCCCCCGCTGCTCTGAATGCCCTCCCTTAATTCCTTTGACAATCACTTGTTTTCCTTAGTTTTTCCAAACTTGCCCTGCTGCTTTCAATCCTCAACTTTCTCTCCCCTTCTTCTCATCTCAGCATCACTCATCTGCCTGCTTGTTTTCCTTGTTTGTTCTATTTCTCTCCCTCCGTCCACCCCCTGTCTGCCAGGCTTCCTTTTCTCTCTGTGTGCAGAGGAAGAGGAGAACATAACAACATAGTGACTGGTCTTCACACAGTAATGCTAACAGCATCTGTGTCAGAAAAGACACACACCGTCATTTTGTTTAGGCTCTATGAAAGCACACACCAACACAATCAAATTTAGTTAGAGAAAAACACACAGGTAGCAGACAATCGTGAAACACACAGATCAGTGCTATAACCAAACAGCTATTTCTTCAATAAACATGTTTTGGTGACAGGGAGGCACCCTCCTCTTCATCATCATTAAAGGGAGGGAAGCCTGTTTTGTCCAACAGACGGGAGTAATGAGGAGGCGGGCATGCCGGTAGAGTGGTGGGTGAAGGGGGGGGGGGAGCTATCAAATGACACCCTGACATTTGAGCCTGAAACAAACGAATCGATTGTGATTAAATTATTCATCTGTCTGTTTACAATGGAAATGGAGGGTTAGGAGGAAATGGGATGGAGAGGGAGGAAAGATGGAGACAAGAGAAAGTGGGAGTCTGACAACAGCTCTGATTAGAAGCTCCTCTGCTAACCTTATAAGAATGATCTGCTCTATGGAGTGAGTTAACAGCAGCTGCTGTATCTACCTTTAGGTTTCGCTTATATGCCATGGTTTCAAAACAATACTCCTAATGTAGTCGATTAATGTTGATTAATTTGTGCTTTGCCGTTTGTCCTTTTCTGAGTATATTCAATTATATCCGTACGATATACGTGGATTTTCAATGTGTCTTTATCCGGTTATTTTAAGAAAACACTATTCGATATTCTTAGGCTTGTTGTTTTATTGGAGCATTACGGCTGCAATAAACCTTTTTTAACTTATTCATCTTCAAAAATATGGTTCAAACTGCCTATTTTGATTTGTTTGATATCCTCCCATTTCAGAAGTTGGAACATTATTTTTTTCATTTTTACTTGAGAAATACTTTAATGATAAACCAATTGTCCAAACATGTTGTTGATTAATGTAATGATCTATTATAGGATTCACCTTTATAAAAAATGTTATGAAAATAGTTAAATATATATCACCGTGAATTTTTTTTTTCTTGGAAGTAAAGCATTTACAAAACACAGAACAGGCCTATAAGCAAAATACCTAGTTATTAAATAGGACTATTAACACTTATACTCACAAATACAACACACACACGCACACATTGATTAACAGGTACATTATGCCCCGTACCCTAACAGCCCCTCCGTTTTTACCAGAGATTCAATATGGCTGCCGCATCACTCCCCCCAGCCTACTGCATTCCACAGATAGAATAGATGGCCCTGCTTAGGATGACATTTTAATGGGTGTGTGTGGGAGAGAGGCTCTGAGAGGGTGACGATGGAAGGCTGCACACACGCACAGGCGCATGGATGCACAAAAAGACTACTACACACTGTTACAAAGAGCTACTGTCACTCACATACATGCATACACACACACACACACACACACACACACACACACACACACACACACACACACACACACACACACACACAGACAAACTCACATGAATACAAAGTGCTATTATGCACATAACAAATGCACATTAGCAGACACACAGAGTCATGAAGCTCACTATCACGTAAAGCCAATCCTCGACAATGACGGAAGGGTTTTATCCTCAATGACACAAGTCTGTGCCACATAATGATCATTTATTAATCACCGACTCAAACAACTCGCCAGTCTTACAAACTGAATGCAGCTTCTTTATACTGACTTGCCAGCAGTACAATTGCAGCTAAACCATAAAAAAGAAATGGCTGGTGTGTTTTGACACCTGAGGATGTTGCCGTCGCCCCGGAACGTTTTCTTCTCCTGCCAACAGGAAGACAATGTGTGTATAGAAGATTTAATAATGATATGGTTGTCTTGCTTTTATGCTAACAGGAATGTATCCATTTCCACTCCACAGGGAGGTCATAGGTCGGGTACAGAGAAGCTCCACTGGAGACTCAATTATTGGTAAACCTTTGGCAGGGAGGAAGCTTTTCCAAGTTCCCAGATTTAACAAGCTACAACTCAGGTCATCCATTTGAGGCAAAGTTTTAAGCTAGACCACCGAAATAGAGAAATATGAGAGGCCTCAGTCAGTGTCAGCACTATTATAGTTGACATTAATACACTTGCTTTGTTTTTGGCTATTCCTCTTTTTCAATCCTTATCTATCACTTGGAGAATTTTGGGAGTGACATATCTATCAATGTCTAATACATAGCAAGAACATTATTTAGCATATGTATTTTTAGATAAACAGATTCATGGACAGATACAAAGCAGAGAGATGTGTTGACGCATCATTTCTTAGAGTGTATCCACAGATAGTTAACCTCAGCAGCTGCAGATTATATTAACCTTTTAGAGGAAGCATTTGCATATGTGAAAAGGGTGGGGTGTAGGGCTAGCACTGCAGTATAGCCGATGGGTTGAATTAATGAGATTGTAGGTATCTGCATGGCTGCACATTTCAACTGGGCTTTGGATGAGGAGTGAGAAAAAAAATGGGTAAGAAATGGGGAGTGGGGAGGTCAGGGCAAGCAAAGTGGGTAACACACACACACACACACACAAACGCACACGCACACACAAACGCACACGCACACACGCTGAAAGCCTCTCGTCTTCAGCTCATGTGATATAACCTTCAATTAACCTTCCTCCTGAATACAGGAGTGTGTGAATAGTCTGGGTGAGTATAAGTGTGTGTGATTTTTGCATACGTGCCAGCGTATTCTTGCTGACGTGTGTGGTGTGTGTGTGGTGTATGTGTGTGTGTGTGTGTGTGTGTGTGTGTGTGTGTGTGTGTGTGTGTGTGTGTGTGTGCCTGCCCGCTCATTCCCTCTGATGCATCTGCTTTTACTCAGCCGAAAATCAATTTTACCTAACCCTCACTGCTCCCACCCCCTCCGATCAGTACGCATCGGAGCCTCATTGAAATTCAAAACACTGAAAACACACATTTCTTTATTAGTTTAGTGCTGCCAAGCTCTGGACATACAGCTTAATAACTGGACACAGGTGGAGAAACTAGGACACTGGCAACATGTTCATAGAAAAGCATCTAATATGTCGCCATTTGTTAACATGTTCAACTCCTGGTCAGTCTGTGCAGTAAGGTATACCTATAAGACTTTGCAATATGGGACGGGTTCCTTTCACATTATCCAATTCAGTATTCTAGACATTTTCCAGACCTTTATTTCGTGACAAGATTCAATGATTTTGGCTTCTGTTGAGTGTGATGTCGGCCGACAAATAACACATAGAATACTCTCTCATATAGCTGAAGATTATGCTACACATCAGCTGATTTTACACTATGACTATCAACTAGTGGCTGCCTCTGCATTTTGGATTCACACTATAAAGCTGCGGTTTGTTCCAATTCAACATTTTACTCTTGCAACCAAATATTATGTAATATATTAATATGGGTGCATAGAAAACAGACACTTTCAGGCTTTTCCGTTTGCTGATGTTATTCTTGCAGTCAGCTTGTACCATTCCCTTCTAGGGTTCGATTCTAGTCCAACATGCTGATACAATAAAATGCAAAGCTGCATGAACATCATTCTATTACTGAGCGTTTTAGCATCTCAGGGAAATGTTTTGGCATCAACCATTTTATAGGGGCAACAGAACATGGAATGGATTCTCAATCAAAGGCGCTGATATTGACATCAGCATTGAAAATATATACATATTAGCTCCTGCACTCCGACTGTCACTGTCAACTGTTTTCAAGCAGAAGTAAAAAGTCAGTGTCAGACATTTTTGCAGTGTGTGGTGTGAAAGAATGCTGATTTGAACGTTATTTTTCCTCTCTCGACTGTGTTATCCAAACCAGGTGAGGAATGGCTTGGGCCTCATTTTGGAACCCCTTCCCCTATCGGCTTACGGGATGCATATTACATCCAGTCAGGCAGGATGAAGGAATTGGAGGAAAGGTGTTAGATGAACAGAGAAAACTGCAAATTAGTTTTTTTTAAAGAAAAGACTATATACTGCCTGTTGCTGCACTCTTAGATTCTTCACCACCCGAGGCTGTGACTAAAAATAGCAAGTTCCAGCCTGTTAGTATACGTGTGTTTGTGTGTGTGTGTAGGTGTGTGTGCTTGGCGCAGCTGCTCAGAAGGAAGGTTAAATCGGAGCTGATGAGGGCCATTTAAACAGTGAACATCTGTGAGAGCCTATTCATACTGTAAACATATAGTAGGCTGCAGAGTGTGAGTGTGTGTGTCCCTCAATGTTGGAGAACCACACCCCACTCAAAGTCTCTCTCACTCTCCCTCTCAGTCAGTTCAAACCTCGCTCACCCATCCCCCTCATTCTGCATTCCACCACACTTGAGGGGCCCTCAATAACTTCCTGGCTGCCTTTTTCTCACTCTATCTCTCTTCATCTCGCTCTCCCACACACACATATCACACACACACACGTGTCAAGCTAGATATGCAGTAGAAGATAGTTTGAGTATGCACATGGGCTCATTAGACCGTGTGCGTACACTGTCTATCCATGCATGCTCTTGTAAACATGTCTTATATATGTTAATACATTTGGCGACATTACATTACACGTGCTCTGACATTCAGAGGCTTGAGAGTGTGTTTGGAACAGGGAATAGTCGTCAGTTTATACATAAACCTTGTAAACTTACTTTAGGTTAACTGTCTAGAGGCCGTTAACATGAAAATATAACTTTGAGATGCATGAGCTATCCTGTGTGTAACAAGAAATCTTGGTTAACATCCCTGTGTCAAGTCATCACACAAGACTAGGGATTAAGAGTGTGTGTTTGTGTATGCCTGTCAGAAGGTGTTTATATCAGTCTTTCAAAATGTTGCCGCTTTATTATGAATGGGTCAACGCATGTCACCCTCTTGAACTTCATGTGGTTTATAGGTAATGGAATTTTTTTAACATTTCTATTGGTTATTCAGAATATTTTAAACTCCATGGTTTTGGCAGTGCAGCCAGAAATTAACCTTTGAAAGTCGTCTGATTATAATTGAGTTGATCTCCTTTTTGTATAAACAAGTATTAAAGCCAGACATAAGGTATATCATTTGGTTGTAAAAGGCTGGGGATAATTGGCCATATGCATGTGAGTGTCTGTGTAGGGGTGTCTGAGGGGGGAACAGGGGGAGAAACCAGCCTCTCTGTTACATTGTTTGGAGGGTAATCCAGGCAGGAGGTCTTGAATAGCAGCCAGATTAGAAGCTAAGGAGGCAGCGCAGAACACACACACACGTGTATGGGGGAGAAGAGAAGAAAGGGAAGACGTCTCCGGTCTTTTTTACGTTTAACATGCTTTATTCACTGATATTTTTGATTGACTGAAAATGATTCTGATAGACTTTCTGCGTTTTACAAATGTTGAAAATGTTTGAAAGCAAATACTTACTATTGATATTCTAGGTATACAGAGATTTATCTTTTGACAGTTGGTCGATACAGTATAAGGTAGCCGGGCTAAAAGACTGAAAAAGCTAGACGGAGGCTACTGTTACAGATCTTTTGACATATTTGGATATCTTTTTTGGCATGTTTGCCCAATAAGACAGATTTAATTCAATTCATACATTTCACAGTATGCAACGCGAGAAATGTGAAAATGGACACAAGGATATCATGATAGATCACAGCACAAGCCCTGTACACAGCCATTTCATATCCACAAACATCCCCTCTCCTAGCCTCAATCCTGCTCTTTGAGTGAATAAAAAATTCATGAGAAGCTGACAATTTACACGAAAAGACTACAACCAATACTCGACCTCCACTGGCACCACTCAACAACCACTTTACATCCAAGAGTCAGGAGATTGGTAGGTGCACTATGGAAATCAGTAAGAAGGGTGTACACACTCAAATAACCTTTCCTTCAGCACTGATGGACTGGAATAAGTCTATTTCATACCTTGAAAATCAAAAAAGAAGAATAAAACTGTGGTCCATCAAAGACTGTCTGCAATACTGGTTCTTAATTACAGGTAAAGCTGTATGTACTGTAAAGCTTGGATACATTTACTGTTTGCCAAAGGTTTTTAATAGGAACACCAAAGTTTCCTCAGTGTCTCTGACGTAAAATTAACTTAGTTTTACACAAAATTGTCATCAAAACCTGCCATTACCGAAAAAATATCTTCCTTTCTGTTATTTGACTAACACTAGATTTGGATTAAAGAAAGGTGCAAAGAGAATAAAACTGGTTATTAAGAGCATCCCTGTTTATTTCTCACCCAAAAGAGAAACCTAGAATAAGAGCTGCAAGAAGACTTGAGAAGAGACATGGATGGTAATTAGGGATGTCCCGATCACCTTTTTTTGCTCCCGATCCGATTCCGATCATTTGATTTTGACAATCTGCCGATACCGATTTTTCCCGATCCGATCTTTATGCAATGCATTAAGAGAAAAAAAAGGTAACAGATAACGGCTGGTCATCCAACGCGATGAATTCAGCTATCTTGGCTGTTATTTTTTTGGCCTTTTCACTGTTCTGGGGCAGTTTCTCTTTCCTTTTAAAAGTCTTTGAAAGTGTCGGTTGTTTCAGTGCCGTTACCTGAGTGGCCGCTGTGTACTCGCCGTGTTGTTGTTGGTGTTTGTTTCTCAGGTGGCGTATTAGATTGGTCGTGTTGAACGTAGCTCTGTTCTTTCCACCACGCGGAACCTCCGCCTTGCAAACATTGCATCTGGCTGTTACACTGCCTTCGCTTTCAATTTTATAATACTTCCAAACTCCTGACATTTTCTCTGTCCCGACTCCCGAGTCACCAGCTGAACGTAGCCTCTTGTTAGCTTATTGCTACTATTAGACACTGCGCCCTGCCCACTCTGTTGCCAGATTTGAGAGAAATAAGCAACCAGGTCTATGAAAACAAGCCCAAAAGAAGCAACACATACATGATGTTGTGTAATTTTAAACCAAAACTAAGGCCTCAGGATGACTTTAAGACGTGAACATGGTCATTTTTGTTTTGTAACATTAAATAAAATAATAAAAATATTTTATAAAAAAAAAAAAAAAAAAAAATTCCCGATCCCCGATTTTTTTCTCCCGATTCCGATCTTTTGAAAATCACGTGATCGGCTCCGATCCCCGATCACGTGATCGGATCGGGACATCTCTAATGGTAATGACAACTGAGCTTCCGCTGTTTGATCAGTGTAAAGCTGTCAGAGATGTTCTGGATTCTACCTCTGCTTGTTAATTAAAGAGGGGGAACATGTAGGAATGATAGAACGGGGAGATAGCAGCTGGTGAGCTGGGGGTTAAGGGAGGGGGGGTTGCAGCAAGTGTTTGACCTGCCTGCTGGATAAGAGGAAACATGGCAAGTTTAATACTTTTAGCATGTGCATCCACTTTGAAATGTGCAGATCAATACATTAACGAATGTCCTCATAAACATACTAAAGTGTATACGGGTAACAGAATGAACAGTTGGAAGTATATGCAATCTGTGTGAGTCATGCACAGTAGGACACTTAACAGCTCAGCTGCACTCGTCTCCAATTTCAGAGAGGAAGCCGTCTGCAGGATTCCTCCCACATGCTGCAGAGCTGCTATTGTGTCCTTTAACAAATCAACACGGTAAATCACAGCTACAAGTGTTTTTTTTAGCATGATATTCTCTTTGCTTCCTGAACTAAGAACAGCACTTGATGCAGCACCTGCTACTTGAACATGTAACTGAGAGATCGACTGGTTTGTCAGTCAGGCTCTGTGTCATTAAAGGTGAACATTATTTTGGCTACTGTAATCGAATTGCATTCTTGTTGCTATTTCTCCACATGAGTGCCGTCCACGAAAGCGAGAGCTAGTGATGTGGGAGGGCAGGGGACACGGAGAGAGAGGTTTCTCGAGCGAGTGACCAAGGAATGCAAAAGGGAAAAAAAGCTGAGCAGAAGAAAAACAAAGAGCGAAGCGGGAGCGAGACAGAGGGATAGAGAAAATCAATACCTTGCCTTGAAGAGAGGCATACACCAAAGGTGCAATTATGCTAAATGTGTTTTGTTTACACGACAGCATGCCACAGAAATTTCACAACAGGGGGGGCTGGAGCCAAATTAAAACATTATGACTGCAGGGTATGAAAACGTAGACAGATTTATCCTGAATTCACGCCACACTTTACTTTGGCATTTTTATAGGAACACAAGATGACATTAAGGGCAACACAGGCCTCTACATTAAAGCTTTCTCTGACCTTTTACGGTGTTATTGTTCCAAAAATATAGCTTTATTGCTCCAAGGCAGTTTCTACCGGCACTTCTAAAAATGTATTTTACTAATTCAATATTAATAAAGACAATTAATAAAACAGACAATCAGACAAAATTAGTAGAACCGGGAGGGCAGAAAGTATAGCTTATATAAATAAAAAAAGCCCTCCTGTCAATCATCAAGTTTGAGCGTTTTTCGGTCAGGGACCTAAAAACACAAGGCCTAGTCCCTGCTCTTTTGCCTCACACAATGTTGGCATATATGCTATACTTCATATCTTAATTTCTTAGTTTGGATGCTAAATGTAACTGAATAGACTCTTCTGATTTTAGAATGGCCGTTCCTAGAGCTGCATCTTGTTAGTCTGTGGTGAATTGTATGTGTCCAGAGTTGTTTTTTTGTTAACCACACTCTGATATGCATTTATTTGTTGGTGTCCCCATGTGAAGGCTATGAAAATAAGTGTTCTTATCTGTGTATCTAACAGGCAGTTCCCAGGAGGCAGTGGGTGGTGCTGGGTAAATGTGAAGTCAGAGAGTGCTTAAAAACAGTCTGTATTCTCTGCAACTCTTTCTAGCTTAATAAAAGTAATGGAGACAAGTCTTTCACAATTTTGGAAAAATACCACAGCCCATGGGGACTGAGTATAGCAATAGCTGTTAGACTGTGCACAACTGGGAAGACACTATAAACAGAATGCGTTACATTGTGTGAGATTTTAAAGAGCTCAGGTTTAAACACCCACAGGTCTGAATAGAAAAACATATCTCGCTTCAGTCTGGTCACTTCTTACAGCCCAACAAAATATTTTTGCTTCAAGGCCTACATCTGAATAACATTTGATGGCGGTTAAAGTCGTGACAGCTGGGGTACCAAAACCAAATAACAACATGGCCACATCAAGGGTTATGGTGACAAAGGGGACGATTCTTTTTGGATGCCATGCTACAATGCTGCGGAGTGCCACAGGCCTTTTGAGATGTGGTAAGTTGAAAGGGGCAAGGGTGTGAATATAGCAAGGTTAGCATAAGAAAACACCGCCACACCATAGCAACATTCTTGTCACAAGTTGAAATTGTCAACAGCTGTTTGCGCTGGCCCTCTTCAAAGGGGTTCCATCCTCTTCCCAAAGACATCAAAAGCCAAGTCACGATGATAATCCAATCAGCAGCCTTTTCTGAGGGACTGACTTTGTTTGACAGTGTAATGTCTCTGTTTCTCAAAACTGCGGCCTGCTTTGAAATCTGAGCTGACGTATGAAGGACAAGATGACAGTGTCAGGTGACAATCTCTGCCAGTGTGCCGTTATGGATCGTCAATACTGGGAGTGATGTGACTAGCGCCGCAATGCAAACTACATTACACGTAATGCTTAACTCGCAGGTTACCATATGAGGCCAATTTGAGAGAGGAACGAGAGCGGGGGAGATGGAGCCCGGTGGCAGCACGTCATGTCGAATGAAAGCTTGGCTGACATTTGCTGGCAGGAGTGAAGAAACCAAAGTTAACATCAAGCGGTTTCATCAGATTTACTTTTTTTTGTGAAGTGCCAGTTGATGAATATGGTGCTGTTTAAAGATGAAAGTACAGCGGAAGATAATTCACCCGGTGTCAACAACACTACAACCTCACATGACATTACCCCAGAAAAGGATAAGAACACACCCTGAAAGGCATGAGCTCAAACAGAATCTAACAGGCTGGTAACAGACAGTGCATCGACTGCATACAGCCCTGTAGATCACCTGTTGTCCTTATCAGCTAATACTATTTATTTGGCCCATTTTCACCAACACAGATCTCAACAAAGGGAGCCACTGCAATTGAGGCACAGAAAGCAGTAATGGGGTTACTAAAATAAAAAAGGGTGGATGTAATACATTAGGCCTGAAATGAGGGGGAAATACTTTGTCATTGAATAAGCCATAAGGGAAGATTACAGCTGCATAGCTTTTTTCTCACAATGTTTCATCCCTCAATGGTGAGGGAGGGGAAGGGAAGTGGAGAAAGAAAGTGTTGATAGTGGGGCAGCTTCACTTGGTGGGGTATCAGGCCTTGTCCTTTCAAAGCCTTCACTACCCTGCAATACACTGACATGCTAATCTGAGACTGGTACACAATTGCCCACCGGCAAAGTGGAGCATCATTCAAATCAGATGAGGCCAACATCAAACGATGAGGTCAAAACATTAGGAGCGTCAAACTAGCAACTGCTAACTAACTGCTCACTATCACTGTTATAAAGTTTCCTTGTCAATTCCTCCTATTCTCCCGCATTCTTTCTAATTTGCTTTATCTCACTCACATGATTTCTCCCCTCTTGTTTTTATACAGTCTCCTCCCTCTCTAGTGTTTCCTTGACAAGGCTGGCAGCCTTGGTCTCAGAAGAATCCTTGCATCTACCCCTCCTCCTTTTCCGCCTCTTCCTCCTACTCCCTGCCTCCATCTCTCTCCATCATTCCTCGTAGAAAAATAACCTGCTTGTATAGCACACACACACACACATACACATATCTGGGCTTTCTTCTCCCTCCCTCCCTCCCTCTTGTCTCAGCATCCAGTGTTGTGTGCCCACGCCACCCGCGCCAACAGGTCAAGTGCATGCAATCGCCTCAGCTAACAACCTGCACTGACTCAGATCAAGCGAGATCATGGGCTCGGGGTAAAAATATCACACACATTTGTCAGCCAAAGCCAAAGACAAATTGGCATAGTGAGGAAGGGGGGGTTTGTTTGAGCGCATTAGATGCCAAAGGGCAAGCATTTGAACTCTTGAAAACATCTTAAGCACATCATATCAAATCTACATTGTCAAAAATGAACAAAAGATGATTTTAAATGGTGTGGTTGTTGAAGGGCAAAGTGTCCTACTTGTTATTCAAGAGTCAATTACAGTGTTGTTTGTCCACCAGATAAATTGAAGCCGAGAGGACAAGCGGCCAAAGTCACCTTCGGATCAAGACTTGTGTGGGGCCGTGCAGCCGGCTGTGCTTGATGGTGGTTAGATGAATATGGGGGAAGCTGATGGGCTGTCGGGGAATCACATGTGTGATTGTGCAGGAAGCTGATGGATAGCTTGCCCCAAACTGGTCCTCCACTCTGACCCCTAGAGATGAATGGGACACAATTCTCCATTGTTCACCGCTCATGTTTGGAAAGGGAAAGCACCTCACTGCCAGCCAAACACTCTCACACACAGGCTTGCAGCTGTGAGTTGTTCACACAGTTTTTCAGGCTCTAATGGTTTCTATTACAAATTACGTGACAATCACTAACTAATAGAGACACACAAGGACAGTTGAGTATGCTTGAAATGTGTGAGCATACACACACACACACACACACTGCTGTGGTTACTCGAGAGGACACCCTCATCTGTTTACAAGTTTGTCGGCTAGTGCTGGCTTCAGTTACTTAAGTGGAAAGTATCAAATAGAGGTGCCAATTACGATCATGGCAAAAAAATTGTAAAGGTGCTTGAACAGGCTAATAACCACTAAAACCTCTCTGTACAAACATGACTGAACTCTGCGCACATAAGCTCATTTTCCATGCCATGCCAGGCGCTTTCCACCATGCATGCCTTTAATCTCATGACATCAAAGTCATTAGCACATGGGAAATTGTTAAACGCAAGTATTTGTTTCACCCACTTGGAATGTGAATTTGAAGTAGATACAGGTTTTTTTTAGGCAAGGCTGCTGACTACAACTATTGAAGAGTCTTACTCACAAACCACATTGAAATCCCCCTCTAACAATAAACCACAGGGGTCAAACATATCTAACCATGTCTCCACACGTGGCTGACGCTCTCTGGATTCCATCTCGTTAACAAAGGCAAAGCCTCAGACCACCACCGAGCATCATCTGCAGGTCTTTCAGTGTATATGCATAAGATCACATACACAGCTGTGAAGCCCCCCCTGATAGCTGTCGGAGAGACAAAAAACGCACTCACACACACACATACAGTCGGAGTCATCTTAGGTTACAGATACCTTGTGACAAAGTATCCCCAGACTGGCTTTAAATGCTGTAAATTCAATACAAAAAAGGAGGGTGAATTTTGTGTGAAATTCCGGCTTTGAAGTGAGTGACGCACATGAAGTAAAAGAAAATAGCTAACTTCAAAGAAAGGCCCAGGTTCCTCAAGGTTCCTAGTTTTTCTTTTTAGACATACAATGTTCAACTCCACTCTGCCTGAGAGGCTTAAGGTTGGCTGTCAGTTGTTGCAAGAAAAATCTTAGCAAAATTGTTACACTTGAAATTAACTTCAAATAGATTGAAGTAACTGCTTAATGCATAGAGAGAAAAAATCCCCCAACCCTCCCGATCCCCTCAGCGCCTATTTCCTTCCCTTCTAACCACTATTTAAAAAATACATAACTTTATGGACAAGCAAATATATATTTAAAAAAATCTCATACTATAAGATATCTTGTTCGCAATATGTAGTCGTCTAAAATTATCTGTTTTTCTTCTGACAATTTCCATGCACACTCTGCATAAGCAAATCAGCTAAATGCCCAACTTTTCAATGAATAATGTAACAACATCTTACAGATAAGTTATTTAAAGAAACATGTAGTTATCCCGAACAGCTTTACAAAGTGCAAAAGCCTTTCTTAGGAGCAAACAAATAAAAGATAACAAAGTGTCTTTGCCTGGACAGAAATATGACACCCCAGCTCATGCCTCATCTCCTAAGTTCCCTTTTAATATTCAGAACCCATATAACACAAACAGAAGAAAAGGCCACCATCCATCATCATTCAAAGCTGCCTTCTTTCTTTCTGTGAGTGTCTATGTGAAGCTGTCCTTGGCAACACATGCTATTCCCATGCAAGTCTCCCAAAGGCGTCAGCCGAACAAGACCCCTCTGTGATTTACAATGGAGAGGCCCACTACATTATTAACTCACAGGCTCACGGCTTGGGGGTGAGACCATTATCTCCACATGGGGGTAGATGCCATAGGCAGTGGTTGGTCTCCGTGTTGTAAAAAAACACATTGTAAATGATAGATAAGGTATGCAAGTACAGGCTCTGGACAAACTCAGTTCCTTGGTGTTCCAAAATCTTTGCTGAACATTAGCTTTGTGGTTGAACAAGGCCTTAATCTTTGTATAAAGAAAAAATGATAGTTTAATGGGTTCTTTTGAGAGAGCTGCATATATATTTAATATAAAATGTAATGTTGTGGAGACTTATCTAAAGCATTTTATACTACCTAAAATCCATCATTTTTTTTAAATGGGACCCTTGGAACCCATGTGGTAGTATATGCTACAGAAGAAAGCCTTAACTCACAATGTTTTAAGTATTATGCACAATTAAGTCATAATCATTTAAGTGCAATGTACCTCATACTACTGAACTAAACTGATATCATCACATCAGCACACCAAGTGCTGTGCAAATGAGGTAAGTAAAACTGAGTAAGATGGGCAGATAAATGATCATGTTGGCTGGAATATTATTTCTAGCCTGGCCAGTTAGGCCTATATCTCCTCTGGCATCATCTCTCTCTAGTCCCTGGCACAGCCATCACCCGTGGCAGTTGGCAAGCCGTGCGACAGCCATCTTAGTGATTGCAGAATTGGGAGCACCCCTGTGTGTTTAAAAGACAGTTTGGCTGTAGTTTAGAAAGCCACTAAACCCCAATCTGCTCTTTCCTATTTTTGCCCTTATGGTATATCCCTGGAGGGCACTGGTTCAAATTCATTAGCGCTCCCTTATCTCCATCAAAAAGGGAGACCCTCTGCTTTCCATCTACCTCCTGTTTTTAAGCTGCAAGCCCCCAATCCTGCCCCCCAGCCCCCGCCCGCTCTTCTTCTTCTTCTCCCTCAGTCTCTGTCTCTCTCTCTTCTTCAAATTGTTTCTGTCTCTCCCTTGTTTGCCCCGACAATAACCCATGGGCAGAAATGCTGGGGCTGTAAACAGCAACCCCCGTTTCCATGCCAGACCTGCTTTGTCTTCCCGTCTGTCCCTGTGTTTTAGACTTACCTCCACCCTGTTGAGAGTACAGATTGGGGGGCTGTTAGATGACAAATGTTATTGGGCATGCCTTGGGGGAAATGGATTTATCTCCAGATACTCCCTTCCCATCACATTGGCTATAAGACTGAGGCCCAAGCCCCACGGGAACGAAAACGGGTTGTATCCGCATATTTCTCTTGCGTATAGCCCTTTTTGCCACACGAGGTCGTAACGAAACGATAGGAACGGACCCCGCAAACGACAACGGGTCCAAAGGTGGATAGATCTGGGAACGGAGCACTCTGGGGGGTCCAACGGCTCCGTGTGATCGCCTCTATACGATCATTTTGTGATAATGATGACGCAATAGCCCTGCCTCCCCCCACCTCTGCTGCTCACCCCCGCAAAAGTACACTGCACACTAAATTCAGATTATTTATCTTTATCTCGATATGGACATAAACGCGAGTGAAGTCTAATCTGACAGGACGGAGACACTCCCGCTGTGATGCAGCGGGAGGAGGAAAACACACACTTCAAGTCAGATCATCACCCTTAGCTATTTTAATTACCTCTCAAACTACCTAACAAAGAAGACCTTTGACCGGCACTTTTATAATTTTGTCCAGAAGATTTAAACTTTAACACACGTTGACCGGCGAAAAACTCTGCCCGGTTCCAGAGGTGGGGACTCGAGTCACATGACTTGACTCGAGTCAGACTCGAGTCGCACATTTTTTGACTTGAGACTTGCTTGACTAACATTGATAAAAGACTTGACTTGACTTTGACTTGGTATTCATGACTTGAGACTTGACTTAAGCTTGAGACAGATGACTTGACTGTTTAAAATTAAATATTTGCGTTTGTTTTTGTAGTGAGATATTACGTTTAGTTTTTTCGAAAAACGTGATTGGCTGATTATAGCGCCGTGCGCGCAAACCTGGCAACCCACTAGACGGCAGGAGCGTCAGTTAACATGGCAGCGGCTAGCGTTACTCCACAAATAGTGAAGTTTGGATTCAAGGATTATGTTGTCGATGACGCTAATAAGAAGAGAACAGCGGTATGCAGGGTCTGCAGCATAAAGATCAGTGAGTGACACGACCACCAAAACATCCAACTTCATTCGTCACTACAAAAAACCCACAGAGAAAGGTGCGTGAATGTGTTGTGTTAGCTAGAAAGCTAAAGTTAAGTTTAAGCTATGTTAGACTTGGTTTCAAATCGATTAAGCATTGCAAAGAGAAGACAAAACGGTAAATGAACACTAGAACCGCCAAGGGATTCATTTTGACTAACCCTGATACTGACGGGCCGTCAGGAGAGGGAGAGAGAGAGGGAAAGAGATGCCTCGTTTATTTCCCCTGTGTTATTATCAGAAGTTACTGTAAACTGTTGAATAATGTAGTTCATCTACTTTTAGTAGTTTGTTTAAATGTTTTAATTATGTTGTTTTTATTTGTAGAAGTGCATCATTCCTTGATTTATTGTAAAATGAATCTGAACTTTTTAATCTGTTATGATGATAAACTGAAGCAATTTCTAAATTAACCCAATTAAGTGAGTTTTAAATCGTCCTACTTAGTTTATAAGGAAATTATGAAGAGGAACAAATTAAATGATTTGAAAATGATATCTATGTAGGTGCTGACGCTGTTGACGGTTCTAGTGTTAACAGACATTTAAATTAAATATGTGTAATGGCAAATGCCATATATGATTTTCTTACCTGGAATTCTGCCTTTTTGAACAGACTTTTTGACTGAGTCCTAGCTATATTGTCTGCAGTTCGAGGGTTAATATTAATCTAATATGATTGTGATCGGTCTAAATTAGATTTCAAATGATTAACTGTGTATGTAATGAAGATCATAGTGTGGGTTGAATCCATTTTCATAACCACTGTCTTTTAACTGATTTAAATGCGGAAACTGGGCTTATTCATCAGATTTTCGTATGACTTGACTTGACTTGCTTGACCTGAGCAATGACTTGACTTGACTTGCTTGACTCTCACCACAGTGACTTGGGACTTGCTTGATACTTGTAGGTCAAGACTTGAGACTTGCTCATGACTTGCACATGTAGGACTTACTCCCACCTCTACCCGGTTCCCTCGGCCCCCACCGCGGAGAATAAACAGAAGTGCAGCCATGACAACCATGCTTCTTCGCTGCTTTTGTGGAGGAAGTTGTTGCTTTTGTGGAGGAAGTTACAGCGCCACGTACAGGCTCGGCATATGTACTGCAGCTTTTCCAGCGGTTGGATCTAAACGGAGCTGTCTCTTGTGAACAGACACTATCCGGTGTATATTGCGTGTGGACGGAAGCTTTTTGGCGATTGCGTTTGCGTTAATCCTATGCGTTTTGCCGTATGCGTTCCCGTGGGGCACCAGCCTGAGTCACAGCAGAAGACAATATCTTACAATGAGCTAGAGCTGTACCCGAATATCCGATAGTTGGATTTTTTTCGTTATCCGCACGGGCAGAATATCCGAATATTCGCTGCTGATTACTATAGAATATCCAGAGCCCAAAAAATGGTATTCGGGACAGCCCTACAATGAGCATAGACTAAACACTGCAGATTTAGATTTTGCTAAAGGACACTCACTGGGCATACTTGCCAATGCTGTGATATGATATATTAACTACAGCCAAATATCCTGCGCTTCTGATAAACTGTATTTAAGAATAATTACTTTTTTTTGTGCATTTGGAACTGTGCTTGGTTTTGTCAAGTAAAATGATCGCTTATTGAGACTCTCCTCTATCCAGGTATATGGTGTATGAAGTGCATTATTCTTTTAGTTCTTACTTGGGAGCATCAGGCTGCAAGCATAATTTCACCGGTGCTGGCTCCCGCTTCCCTCTGTGTCAACTCTATCTCCCTGTATCAGCGACAAATAGAGAGACTCTGATAACAACCTTATTTGCCTCGTTTAAAAAAAAACATGTGCTTACTGCTTCTCTGCTTACCCAATTCCCTTTTTCACTGGATGGACTAACAGGTGATTGCTTACGTTTTCACTTCATACTGGAAGGAATAACAAACTCTAATTTCCACAAGACTTGTGGCTTTTGATGATAACTGACTTCATAGTTACAAGACCATCTCTCAATCATCTAACCGTGACTCCTAAATTGGGGTATAAACTGAACTGACTCCTGTTTTAAGTTACACACCCATGAAACATGTCCCAAATGGCATGTTTTATGGGTGTGTAACTTAACACAGGAGTCAGTTCAGTTTATACCCCAATTTAGGAGTAACATGTCATGCTGATGAACAGGGTAACCGTGACCCTTTCACAGCAGGGGGTTGATGAGACCCAGTAATAACCCGGTTGACCTGCCATTTCTGAAAAAGATGCCAAATCAGCTGCCCTATTTTTTAGTGACCACCCGGTCAACACATCTCTATAGCCAAATATGCGATAAATAATGCATATTTTATATTACAAGACTTGGAAGGGACAATTCTTAATTCCAACATATTTCAAATGAGTTCTCCTATGATTGATAAACAGCTACTATGCTCACTTTTGTTACAAACCACTAAAAACATTGACAATCCACAAAAATATAAAGTGGTTTCGTGGCAAAGACAATCTTCCCATTTATATAAAAACCAGATGGAAAAAAATCAAACCCTTAAAACATTATTCTGCCATTGATTTGGTCCATAAACAAAGGGTGACAGCGGCAAGGGAGAAGACCCCCACCCTCGGGTAGTGCTAATCCCCCAAAACGTGGCTGGTATCTCTGATTGCTATGTTGTCGTTCTTACCCCAGCCTCCGTCACTTTTTAATCAGGATTATCTTCCCTGACACCGAGATTCGAGAGTTAATTAGGGGTCCAGCCATTGCCGTTGATGGAGCCCTTTTGGAATAGCAAGGATTATTTTAATTCTTCTTCTGCTCTAATTTGTTTTGTTGTCAACCTATAGCACTCAATCAGGCAAGACTTCAGAGAAAATTGAAACAAAAAACGTCATGGTAGCACACTGACAACCATTTTGATGCGTTGCTCAATATGTCCGCACAACCAAGCATACATAACTAGTGTGTGGACTTTGGTGTGTATTGAGCATATCCACTTACATTCACAACCACCTATTGTAAAGCAGTTTTTCACATTTATTTTCCTCAGAAAAAAAAAATGTCTGGGAAACAACTAAATCTTTAACTTCTCACAAAAGAAAAGAAAAACGACAGGTTGCCCACTCTGTGTCCTGTCAGCTGGAATACAGTGCAGAGTGCCTGTCTCCATTTACATACAAATGTCACCTTCTATCCTCCCAGGGGCTGGGGAAGGTTTTACTCTCTCCACCGTGATGCGCTTGACAAATCTTTCTTCCCCATCTGGGAGACAAGCCTGTGATGCACAGTGAGAAAGTGAGGAGGAACTCAATGCAATTTGCCTCTGGTGCCTGTCTCCTTTTTTATTTTACGCGCCACTGGTACGCTGTAATTTGTGTATCCAGCCTCGAATACATAGGCTTTGTTTCCATTTCACTGAAACATGAGGCTCCATGCCATTTGAAAAAGAAGCCCAGCCTGCAGGAGCTGTAATTACTACGGAGGTCTTATGATTGGACTTTTCTTATGCTGGGGAAATTATTAATACAAAAATGAATGATCGCAGTGAGCCAGACTGCAAACGAGGAGGGAACAGTAAAAATGAGAACAACACCTACAACAGTCTGACAACGAGCATCTTGTAGTAAGGGAGATGATGGCATCATCTGCATACAAAGTAACCATCAGAGCCCAACATGGCAGTAGGGCTGAACGATTAATCGATTTAAAATCGAAATCGTGATTTGAAATGATGCAATTATCAAATCGCAAAGCCTGCGATTTTTTTTAATTGTTTTGTTCTTCTTGTGTGTCAGTCATCCACACCAATCAGAAGTGCTGTGCTCCACAGGTACCAGTACTTGTTAACCAATCAGAAGTGAGGTATGGTATCACTGCCTGGTATGGTAACTTGACAGTGCAGTCAAAGTCACAGATCGCTCGCCTAGTACAGACTGCTATGAAGATTATGGGGGTTAAAAAACACCCATCTCTCCAAAACATATACGAGCAGTCGATTATCAGACAGGCAAAAAAAATTGTGTCTGATCCCACCCACATACTCCACCCAGAATTCCAGCTCCTACCTTCTGGTAGAAGATTCAGGGTTCCCAGGAGCAGGCTGAACCGCTATAAGCACTCATTCCTACCTATGTCGATTAAGCTTCTTAACATTCACATGAAATGATATGTAGTCAAATGTAATGAAATGTACTTTTTTTAATGTTGGCCATGAGGGTTGTGCAATAGGTCGCCATTGTCAGTATGTACGTGTGTGTATTGTGTTTGTTCAAACGGTGTATGACTGATGATATGTGTATGTCTCTTAATGTCCACTATGTTTGTATATGTACATGTATGCACTGCAGGACGGAGTCCAGAACAAATTTCCTTACGGGGACAATAAAGTATATCGTATCGTATCGTATCGTAAGTGGCCCATGATAGTAGGTGATAGACAGATTGATCCAATCACCTGCCAAGTATTTTTGAAATACTTTTCCAAATGGCTTCCAATGGAGCTTTCCTAGATGGTTTGGTGAAACAAACCATCTGAGTCAGGTTAGTAATGCTCCATCACATGTTTTACATCTATTACAGGGTGAATCTTAAACTGAAGCTTGACTTTAAAACAACCCAACGGAAGTTTCATGTAAGTTTAGTTATTTCACTCGTAGCTCGGGCTGCGGGGGTGCTAGAGACAGGAGCACGTTGATACGACCTTCCTAGCCGGAGATATGGCCGCATTTTACAATAAACTTCCGTTGGGTTGCTTAAAAACAAATATCGCAAATCGAATCGCAATCGCAATATCGGTCAGAAAAATCGCAATTAGATTATTTCCCCAAATCGTGCAGCCCTACGGCAGTGTTGCTTGTATTCCCAGAGATGCACAGGCAGCCATTTTCTGTGGTTAAGTGGCCCACATAGTGATTCCACGCCATCACTCATAAACCAGGACATGTATCCCCTGATGCATAGGGATGCACAATCAGCCTGACAGGCAGGTAGTTACTCCTTTTTAACCCCGACTAGTGCCGAGTGATGCAACAGAACAGCCGGGCCCCTCCCTTTCCTCCTCCTCTGCTTTCCTCCCTCACTCCCAGTCTCCTCTCTTTTCTGTACCTTCTTCGTTCACTCCTCATTTCTCTCTTTCTCCCTAGCCTCCTATTTCTTGCACACTCCCTCTCTGCATTATTCTCCACCCTCACTTTACCCCCCCCCCTCCTTTCACTAGTCCTATTCACTGGCTCCCTCTCCATCTCTCTACCTCCCAGAGGCCCATGTTTCCTTGCTTGCATTACACACAATTACTTCCATCCATCAATTATCTGCCTGCTCCTCTTTAGCTAGCCCACTTCCCTTTCTCCCCTCTATGACAACAACCCCCGCTATCCTGCATACACATGTTTCTTTGCGACCCCCATCTCTCACCTCCCACCCCTCTGGGCAGCTGAGTGTACCTCCCAAGTCCCAACACACTTGTCCCCCTTCCCCTCCTTTCTATTCCCCCAGTGCCCACCCTTCTGTAGCCCCCCTCATACCAGATGTCCCTAAAGTTTTGTTGAGGCTCTGCATGGGAGGAGAAGGCAGTAACAAAAGGAAAGGGTGGTGGATTAGAGGGGGCGAAAGGAAGGGTGGGTGTCTGGTTTTCTTTGAATGGGCCAAGCCATCTTGCCCTTGGCTTTCTGTGTGCGCACAATGAACGCCATCAGATTAACAGAACACACACACATAACCACTCATATTTTATAACAATTTATCACTAAAACTGCAAACTGGGAAAAGCTCATGTTTGACTTATCAAACAATGCTAATGGACTTTTTTTGTTTAGTCTTATCATAAACAGTTTGTTATACAAGTCAGACATCACTCAGCTTGTGGAAAGGCTTCTACGTACAATTCTACCTCATCATCCTTAAATTCAGTTTTTGAAAAGCTGGAGCAGTTAAGTACGGCCTACGTCCAATTAACTTAGTTACTGAATACATCAAAACTGTTATTAAAGATGTATTTGGAACATTTGAAATTGATTCCAAGTTTACCACTTGTTTGTTAAGTGGCGCCTGCAGTTTGACTACCTCGTGAGTTAAGGTGGGAAGAACAATGTTGAAAGAAATCAGCCGAACAAAGACTAAGGTGCTGTTTACACGGGAACGAAACGGGTTGTATCCGCTACTTTTCTCTTTCGTATAGCCCGTTCGTTCACACGAGGCCGTAACGGAACCGCGGAAACGGACCCCTAAAACGATAACGGGTCCCAAGGTGGATAGATCTGCGGACGGAACGCTCTGGGGGGCCAAACGGCTCCGTGTGTACATCCTACTGTCAGTAGCTACTGCTACTGACCATGCTACAGATGTTAGTGTAAAATCTACAGCTCCTCTACCACAACCATCAGCAACAAGTTGACATGGAGAACTACATGAACTATATGTTGCTAAATCCACCGCGGAGAATAAACAGAAGGGCAATCAGGCAACCATGGCAACCATGCTCGGGGGTCTTCTTCGCTGCTTTTGGTGTATTTTGTGGCAGAAGTACAGCACCACTTACAGGCCCGGCATATGTACTGCAGCATCTCCAGCGAGTCGAGCGGTCTCGCACGAAGGGACACGTTTATTGAGCCGTATCCGTGTGAACGGAATACTTTTTTGATATTGAATTTGGTTTGTTTGCGTTTTGTTTGTGTTTGCGTTCCCGTGTAAATGGGGCCCAATACATTATTGACATTGTAGAACAATCAAAGGCAATAGTGTAAAAGTGGCAGTGTTATTTTACCTTCATTTTAATCATGCTGTCCACTTAACTAGGACACAATCATATTGTTAATTCTAGATGCTTAGTTGAGTATCAAACCAAAACCAATATTACAGTGCATGAGAATGACAAGATGTTTGACCTTCCTTATGCAAAGTGTTCAAAATTGTATCACCTAACTCTTAGAGGCTCAAATAATGCCCAAACGAAAAAAGTATCTAGGAAATATTTATGTAAATATAAATACAAACGCGTACTACTTCATAAGTACGCACTTCATACAGATGGCTCAACAGGCTGGTGAGGAGCATCTAACGGCCTGCATGAGCTGCATTTAAATGAGCTAAATGCAACCTGTTTGACCCCTTTGGGAATGGGGGTGCTTAGCCCCCACTACCACGTATCTAAAACCTCAGAAGGGTCAAACTACCAGGGCACAGGCCAGCCCCTCCTGCCAGACCTAGTTTGCAAGGGGAGGAGGAGGCAGACGGCCCAGGGGGAACCTCTGTGCATCAATCTGGGGGAGGCCAGCTGGTATTCGCACAAAAGATAGGAACAGCCCAACAGCAAGCATCAGCAGACAGGACCAGACACATGCATTTGAGGCCTAGTCCAGACCTTGTGTTAATTACTTCTCACCATGAAACACCAGATCACATTAACTCCATAACCATAAAGAGGATGGGATCAGGGCCAGAGGGAAAGGCGCGTGGATGGGTGTTGGTCTGAGTAGAGCAGTGTTTGGTACGGTTTCCTCTCAGGCTTTAACAGACTATGCACTATGTTTGATCAACTGTGTTGTATCTTGAGGGAGGCAGACTCCAGTGAACAAGAGAGTAGCAGGCATCAACAGCCGGTCTGCTACTGCTCGTCGTCAAAAGCAGATTACTGTCACTTCATCAGAAGGTGCTGGAGCGAATCATTTTTGTAAAACCTGAAGGTACCGGGGGAATGGGCAGGAGGCTGGGGAGGTGACAGTGTGTCGATGTATTCCCAAAGGCTTTACCAGATATTCTGGCAGGGATTAGTGGAGTCCATGTGTACCTTCACTTCTGCACACAATAACTTGACAAGCGAAAATACTCTATTTAAGACTCCTTTTACCACCTAGCACATCTGAGGTGATAAAAGCACTAAAATGCAGTAAAGACACATTTTTATGTCTCTCACTCTCACAACGTTAGAAATGAAATGTCTACAACCCATTCTAGGAAAAAAAAAAACGCGATTTAGATTGACAAAAAAAGGATTATATATGGATCCAATCTGGGTTCATACACAGGAATATAGAGAAAGTGTTGGATTTAGGAATCAGCCTGCAATCGATGAGTCCTGCTGACTTCAGACACCTTATCCTAGCTTATCTTATATGTGCCTCTCAATGCGAGTCATCTCAAAAACCATTCCTGTGTTGTTTTGCAGAACTGACCTTTTGAGTTCAGGACAGTTGGTGTGTAAATATGACTTTTAGGTGCTGCCAGGAGGATCGTGGCCATTTCTCCAACAAGGTCTGCTGAGGACAGCGCTACCAGTTTTATAACCATGGCAACCAGCAGGGGTGTCTGAATGAGTGGTCAATAAATCCTCTGCATGGCTCCCATCTCATGTTTCTACCCCTATGGCCAGGGTAAAAGTGTAGACCTATGGAGTGAAAAGGACACACCAGCCTTCGTAGATTTAACCTTGATGATGTTTTTAAATTGTCTTGACTGCAATGTTCTGGTTTTTCTCCAAAATGGCTTCACCAGTCTGGCAGTATTTTAAGGTGTCCGAAAATGACAATAAAATAGCGGTATGTAACGTGTGTGAAGCAGAAATCCTGCAGCTCCACCCGCTGTGACGGACCGGTGAGCGGAGCAAAAGACCTTAGACCTTAGTTAGACCTAACACACTTTGCTATTTTATCTACCTCTGGAACAAGCTAAACTAGTTATAAATATATTTATTCTTCACTGTTGGGTCACTCATTACTGGATCAGTGAGCTGCATGAGATACTGACAGGCTGTCAGGAGAGAGAGAGGGGGAGAGGAAAAGAGAGCGCTTCCGCTAATTTCTCCCGTGTTACTATCCAAAGTTAATGTAAACTTGAATAATGTACTTAATTTGAATGTAATAATTATGTTGGTTGTTGTTTGTGGAAGTGCCAGCGAATGAGCCCCATTAACTGAGTTTTAAACATCACTTTAAATGGAAGATCCCCATAGGCCCCGCCCACTCGATCGGATCGGTATCGGCCGATACTGATTCTGGCGATCGGCGACAAAATTGACGATCGGCGCATCCCTACTGTATAGTATGTGTGTTCACTCTCTGTCCAACACGGCTTGTTGGAGCTCCTGCCCCCCCCTCCCTGTGAGCCCACTGTGCTCTGATTGGTCAGCTCACCCACTCTGTTCTGATGAGTCCACCACCATTACAGCGGAACATCAGTGATTATGTGTTACAATGGCGTTAGCAACCAGAAAATGACACCAGTAATGACAAACAGATGAGAATGCTGCGTGGGGTCTGGGTGCCGTGTTGGCGGGACGTTGTGTGGAGCGGACAGTGTGAGCTGGGTTACTGGTGTCATTTCCTGCTTGCTGCGAGACAGCGAGACATCGCGAATGGACGCGGGAAGGGGGGGGTGCTGAGGGGGCTGCAGCACCCCCATCTGCAAGGCTCCACTAGCACCCGCACCCCCCACCCCAAATGTGGCGCTCCTACAGTGGTGTAAGCACGCCACAGTTTCGCCGCTGAGAGTGTGTGTGTGTGAGGATCTCCACGGACCAATGGGTCCATTTGGGTATGGTCACGTCACTGTACGGAAGACAAAGAGAAATCTCCAACGAGGCGTTCTGGGGCAGCATAGACAGGTCTTTTCTGTGTTAGAGTTTTACTTGCTACAGGATGTACTTTGAGGGTTTGTGACTCTGCAGACCGTTTACATGCATAAAAACCTTCATAACACACAAGGGGACGGGTAGTAACCAGAAACGCATGACATGGAACCTTTAAGGGATCCTAATGCACGTGATGGTTAGTGACGTGCACCTCCCATTGAATCAGCCTACAAAGAAACGTTGACCTTCTCTGTCAGTTATTATTGACTTGCTTTGTCTAATTTACAGTTATCAGGCGGAGCACAAGATGTGTTTTGGCGCAGTAACACAAAGCTTTTCTGAGAGACTCCAGCTTGCAGAGGCTTGCAAAGGTCTCAAGTTGACGTGTTTCTAAATTAAAAATCTCTTGGTATGGTTTTAACACTGAACAAAACATTTAGCCAAGGCAAAAGCATAGTGATATGTAGTTTGCTATCACACAGTTTACAATGGGTATACATTTCAAAGATCGTTATTTTGATGCTCTGGTCTGGTAAAAGCAACACTGTGTATAGACTCTAAGACTCAAAATGAAGTCAGGCTACATAGCCACGATAATTACTTTTCATGAAAGGAGAAACTCTGCAGCTTGCTATTGGAAATGCAGGAACTGAACAGTTGACCTACCTGTCAACATAACTGCTACAACGCATGGTGTATGTGATACACCATGCATTGTGTGCACATCAGCTGCCTTACAAAGTGATCAAAGTGTTGTGAATAGCCAAGGCTAAGAACAGCTCATATCGTCTTGTTAAACCAAATGATAGTATAGTGGGCTATATTGCATAACATCAACATAAAGCATTGATAGTAATGTAGAGAAGCATTATTTACATCTAATTCTTACATAACTGCATCCAGAGACATTGTACTTTTTACTGTAAGATTTTATACATGTGAAACAAATGTATAATGTAAATGATCTTTCGATAACTAGCATGTTTGCTTTTATGCTATAAAGTTCTTACATGTTACTTTAATAGAGTATTTCTATGGTTATGTGGCTATATAATAAATGTGGATGACAGGGGATGGCTAGTAATCGACAAATCGGAGAGAAGGGGACACTTTACAAGACACACTGCCTCCTGTTTTCACAGCCAGAATAATTGCACCTTGTGTCGCCAGAAGAGCACTGATTTAGCACTCAGAGCATATTAAAATGAATAAACACAATTAGCTGTGAGTGCAACAGCACCTCTGCACAGCGCACATTTCTCTTCAGAGCAGCTGTTATTAACTGTGATGTTGCGTCAAGTGCAATGTGACTAATTGTAAAGCACTTGATGCCACCAAAATGTTACTAATTTGTAGTTGAATAAAATGAATGGAAATAAATGGGTGGGCAAAGAAATAATTAGATGAACAAAGGGCTAGGCAGTAAATGTGTAGTGTTGGCTGATTAATGTTTTTTCTCTCATTAGAAAGATTAAACATTTTATAACCAAACCATGGTGTTAATTCAAGTAAAACCAAGGCACTGTAATTGAAGAGATAAACGTTATTAATAAGACCTAATCCTCTAATTCATTAGTACATGTGTTTTGGGATGTGTGACTTTTGAAAATGGCAGAGATCTAATTTTGACATTTGAAAACGTCTTACTGGTTGTGAGTTTCAGTTTCAGTGTAACATCTGGAAAATCTCTAATGATAAAAGGCTCTTAAAGTATCAAGAGCTCTGCTTGCTTGTCCTCTATAAAATCCAATAGTCTAAGTTGGTTGTATTTCAAACTGTCAAAATGCACTTCATGTTAAGAACCCCAAAGAACACAAACTATACAACAGTCAGAAACATGATAACATCTGAAATCTCCTGTAGCATGACGTTAAATAGCCTCCAGTCATTCTGTGAGGCCTGTAGCTATCTACAATATCCTTCTCCTCTCCACCCTTTGATCCCCTTAAAAATGAGAGAGAGAATTCACCCTACTGTCGAGGTAGGGGAAATAAAAGAAAACAGCTCAGAATGGAATAATTGCAAAGGAAATGAATTTTCAAAACCCTGAGGAGGACACTTCTTTAAGGCCTCCGTTCTTGGGGGGGGAAGCATCATATCCGGGGCACAATTCAATTAGCTTCTCTTCCAAGGGTAGGGAAAGGAGCTCCGGGGAGAAATCTAAAGTTTTGTCCAATAAAATAAGTTTTCGAGGATGTAAAACTCTCACTGCCCCCTCCTTCCCCACTATTCATTACAACTGCTTACAAGCTTGCCACTCACAAACGCATCGATCTGCGATTTCCACAGACAAAAGAGAAATAAGTAAAATGAAATAAAACAGCACCTTGCTGATGCAGCTCTGACAGACATGCCGGTCACGCTCAGTCGACTGTGCCTGGCAGCTTTTACTTGGCATTCTCATTGCCTTTTGTCTTTCTTGCCCAGTTATTTGACAGTGATCAGGGGTGATGAATTGTTCAATTAAAGCCACATTAAGAATCCAGCACTAACTTGACGCACAGCCTCTTGGTATTCGTGTTGTCCAATTACTCCAAAGGACAAGACTCCTTCTTGCTACTGACAATCAACATGTGACTCTCATCATAAGACAAATGGGTTTATTTATACAGCCTAGCAGGCTGATTGAATACTGGATTGCAAGACTGATGATCTGGAGTTACAACATACGTTAAACCTGAATAACCATTACAAATGGAAATGTGGTATAATTGGTGTTGATTTAAAAAAAATGCATAATAGAGGAGAATATATTCCCCATTAGGGGATTGTCTAAGGTTCACCAAGGTGTATAATAGCCTCAAAAGTATAAAAGCAATGGATGTAGGATGTATAGCTAGATGAATTGTCTTATGTGCAATTTCCCACTTAATTCCCTGGTTTTGACCCCGACATCTGAAAACTCTAAAAATGTAATGTCAAGATACTTCTCTATTTTATTAAGATCTGTAATAAAAACAATACTGTTTGTTCTTGTCTGTTCAGAAAGCTTCAGTAAATGAAATGCAATACTAATCTTTTGTTGGCTTGCAGTTGCTGTTGGGGTGGGAGGTGAGGGGGAGGGAAGGTTTTGCCTCAAGTGTTCTGACAAAATTAAGATCCACTGCAATTCAAGTTAGGCTCAATTGTCTTACTGTAGCTTGCAAATATGAAAAAAAGCCAAAGCTTGTAGCCAGAGTCAGACAAAAGCTATTTCTTAAGCAAAGCAATAACCCTTTAGAACAAAGAAAGCTAATTGTAAAAAAAAAGAAAGGTTATTGATTGTACGAAAAACAGATAAATAACTTAAAAGTGGCTATAAGTTTAAAAAGATAACAAAAAGCTCAAATCATTAACAATAAACTCTACAAAAAGCAGTCCAGACACATTACAAGTAAATATGCTACTTCTACACCATTGTTATCTATCGTGTTAGACAGGATGGAACAAAATAATCAATATAAATTGTATAGTGATTCAGTAAATTAATATCCCCTTATCAATAGTCACATCAGTTGTTTCATTGACATTTGTAGGCTTTTGCTTAGCCCTGATAAAAGTAATGAAAGTTAAACCTGCTTCACATTAGCAGAACCATGCACATAATGGCTAAAAAATGCTTGCCTTGATGTTTTCAAATGCAATGTTATGTGAGCATTTTGTTCAAACTCTCAACAGAATGCAGGCTCAGTGTTAGACCTGTGTGTTTGGGGGGGTCCGGGGGACACCTTTGCTTTAAGGCGCTGACTCAGTGCAAAATGAGAAAAACTGAAGTTTACTGAAAAAAAGCCAGAACTTATTTTTGCAATAACGTTTCCTTTAAAACAAATTCGTGCGAGAGAAAAGAAAAACATACCTCTTTATTTATCCCTAGCAGACTGGTAAAAAAGGATGAAAATAGACACCCGGTAGATAGAACGGTCCAGCATTATGCCAGAGTTGAAGGAGAGTTAAAGAGGAGTAACTTTTTCCTCATTCTTATCACATAACATATTGAACATGCTCTTTAAGCGCATATCAATCATTTCGAGAGTTCAGAGAAGAAAAGTTGCAAGCACTTACTTTTACGGCGTGAGAAAAGTATTTCTGAGACTACCCCCTAGTTGGTTTACTGCGGCAGATTTTAAAATCCAAATTCGTTGTGGATGAGAGGTCGTATTCCCGGAGAAAAAACTGTTACTTCACATTCCCGACGGTGAAAAAACCGCTATATTCCACTTTGTTGAGCAGCAGAGCAGTCACTTGTTATTGGAGGGAGCGAGTATAAAATACCTCTATTATTCCCTGTACGTTTGTATTCCTTTCCCCAAGATCAGACGCTCCGAGCTAGAATCTCGGTGAGTCTGTGAAAGAAAAAGTAAATACCCTATAATAATCCGTGCGCGACACCGCCGCGCGCGGATCTCCAAATGTATCTCTCTTTATTGGTGTCTCTCGTTATCTCCGCGTCCCAGGTTTTGGTTCCTTTCTTCCTAAATCCACCTCATACGGACTGGGGGTGGGGAGACAGGAGTCAAATACCCCCCTTCTCCCTCCCCTCGATTGCAGTGAAAAAATACGAAGCTGTGTGCTGCGTTCAATGCCCCCTCATAAACTTCGTGTCTTGACTTCTCCCGAGTCGTAAATCCTACCACTTGGTGCGTTCAAGCACGTTTAGTCGAAAAAACCTAACACAATGGGGGCCGAACGAAATAGCTTATTAGGCAACTGTAAGGCTGATCTTATTTAGTTCATATAGCTCGGCTGCGACGGCAGAATGACTACGAGACAAATGCAGAGCAATGGTGCATTGACGGAAAATTACTTAAAAGAGAAAATCGTTGGTAAAGATAGTTAACATGTTCTTACAGTAAGTGATAAAGAAGCATGTTTTCATACTCCTAACTTATACGAATTATGTAAATTGAGAGGTGAGAGATGCAATAAGTCATTGGGACAAAAATGTTGGTACTGCAACATGTGAAGTTCATAAATAAACTTTAATTGTCAAAATGAACTACAAAGTTTACTGTAGATTTAGCAAGAAAACATCCAGTAATTATTAATATTCAATCGACAAGCTGTGATGAAATATCCATGTTTTGTCGGTTATGTCCCTTTTCCCATTAAAATGTTAATACTAATCAAATTACGTTTGAATTGCTTTAATAGTCAGTGACAATAAAAGTAACCTATTTGAATGTGCTAAACAACAAAACAATAAGCTGCAATAAAATAAGGTCTTAATAAAAAAATTAGACATAATATATTATATCTATATTATATATAATATGAATATAATACAATAATATGTTGATTATCAACCATTTGTGCCAAGTTATCCCTTTGTCACCCCATTCTTTTCCTTTTAATGAGGAGGGAATTGGACTTGATTTTACCCATTCACATTGGCTTTCAGGGGAAACAAAAACTCTGATTGGATGGTAGAATTCAAATTTGAATAGGGACAGCTGGGCTCCACTTTGTCCAGTAGGAGGCGAGACATAAACTGAACTGACATCAATCCACTGGCCCACAGTCAGTTGCCACCAGCCAGCATGCAGCCAAATGTTACTTCAAAGGCTAAACTATGTTTAGTTGACCCTTGTTTAAGATTATTTTCAAAATACAAAATACCTTCTGGCTCAGAAGTTCCCTTGTCCCTTAGCACAGCTACAACTGCTCAGATTAAACATTTCAGTAGCTTGCTACGTCAAATGACCTTACTATAGCATTTAGAACCAGGGTGTATGATTGATAATTGATGGAAATGAGATTGAATTGGGCAGACTTTGGAAGGGGACTACCATTTTTGAGGCACAGTGCATCAAGTGAAAGGCCTCGCCTGCCCTATTGGGAGGAGAGTAGCAATATATTCTGTGTGAACTTTTCAAGTTATGCAGGCAGTAATGGATAGCAACAAGCCCTTCTAAAAAGACCTCTCTTCTGTTGGCAAAAAGCCACTCTGAGCTACAAGCAATCCTCCACTGCCCTCTCTCTGCTCTTTGTTTAAAACCCAGTGTGACATGTAACACACCATAAAGAGGTGTAAAGGGTCATGTGGGGGGGTCTAATCAATTTAACTGTTGAGTAAAAATCATGCATTTATGTTACGTAGATTTCTCCCTTGGCCTCTTTGGTCACACTACAGCCCCTTATTTAATCATGCCGGTAAATCTTAGTGGCAACCCAGAGCTCTCACCAACATTCCCCTGGTGGCGTGAGCCTTAACATGGTAAATTTCACCCGGGTAGGGAAATGCGCTCAGTGGCCGAGGCTAGTGCTTTAGAAGGATAAAAAGAGCACTTACCGCCTGACATGTGCAATCCATAACGGAATAATGAGACTCCTCCACACTAGGATCTCTCTTCCCCGGCTCCCCCTATCCTCTTTTTGTTTTCTTTGTGAGTGTTCATAAACGGCATGTAAATTCAAGGAGCGGAAGATGTTGCGAGTGCTCGTGGGATAGCGCTTAATCGCTTGCGTCTTGTTAGCCAATCGTGTAACAACATGTACGATGTGAAGATGCTCCTAACGACCAGTGAACCTTGTGGAAAGTGCCAGTCTTCTTAAATCAGCTGTTAGTTTTAAAGTGAAGGTGATCTTCACCACAATGTCTGCTTAAGAAAAAGCTCTTCAGAGAAGTATGCTTCTCAAATTGTACATAAGTACTTCTACACTATGTATGCAATGTAGCAGTATATTACATTGCTCAAGATGAACATGATCTGGATGACCACAGCACAGAAAACAGGATGCCATTGCAGATTATACAACATGCTAAATTATTGGACATTTCTTTAAAACTAACTACACTTTTGGAAAAAAAAACATTTATTTTTGTTTTACCCCCAAAAAAGCTTAAAACATATACTTAGCTTTTTTCATATTCCATGCACGGACAAAATATTTATGTCACCATCATATAAAGGTCAGAAAACTGTATCTTGTAAACAGAAAGGTGAATAAATTAGGTTAAGGCAGATGCTTACTTTTTCTCTTAGAGGCGTTCAACTCAAAACCGAACAAATTAGTGATGTGTACAAATTTGTCCATACCAAGGTCTAGCCTTTCCATATTTGCATGCAGACCTGCAATTATTTCTTGCTTGCTGTCTTGTTTTTGAACTCAATGTGAGATTGTTAAAAAAAAGCATGTTGTCTCTTTCCTTATTGTCTTAGTTCTCCCCTCTCCTCATCTGTCACCCCTAGGGGTTGAGGCACAATCACCTCCGACAGCAGCGGGCCATCGCTCACTCTGTCCCTGAAGGCGACAGCCTACTTACTGCCAACTCACGCTCAAATGGAGGACATTTCATCACCCCACCAAAAACACAATTAAAAATGTGAAAGCAGCAGTTGGCGGCCCTCAAGAGCCACCCCCAGTTGTGAGTTTAGTTACTCTGAGCCTGCCTCACCCTCTCAGATATTTACTTCCAGTGTGGTTGAGTGTTTGTCAGCTAAGATGAAACGCCACGTAGCACTCGTGGCATTTCAGGGTGAACGAAACACTGGAAGAACGAGGGAAAGTGGACCAGCGCCCAGTGATTACCAATCTCAGAGAGCAGAGTGGCAAGCCAGTCCGCCTTTGGTATACATGTAGCTTCAATAATTAGCTGATAAGTGACTGTGCTGTGGGCTAGATTTTTTTTTCCCTCCTAGAAGCAAATAATGGAGGATAGTGTGATAGGGTATGTGGTGATTGGTAATGTGCATAACAAACACACATACTGTACACACACACAGAAACACACACACAGAAAGCAGGAACACAGGCAGACTGACGGCTATTAGAGTGCAACGATGCTCCCGCTTATCTCCCACCATGATAGAGATCTACAAAGAGCTTGAGAGAGATTATGAATTCATTACCTTGATACACAAGTGAGCACTGCGATAGACAGCAGTTTGAGAATGGAGATGGGAGCATGGTAGGTGTACTGGGAGGGGCAGGGATGGGAATGCAGCGAATTACACGCTGCTGGGTAGAGAAGAAATCTGTTCGCACTTGTTGGATTTTAGTCATTTTTTAGATCTTCAAGTGCCATGTTACATTTACTCTACCTATCTAGACTTTGACTACGGTACACTATTATTACAGTGTTGGTTGGAATATTTAATGTTTTAGTTTTTACAATTTGTTCAAATAAAGGTTTTTGTTCACGGCATATTTAAATTTATCAATTCATTAATTTAGATTTTATGTTAAAAATAGATTTTTTTCCGATAACACAAATGCTGTTTTTTATTAGAGATTGTGTTTTATGGTGCTGAATAAAGCGTCACTTCATATTATTTTAAATTCAGTTTAAATTACGTAGCAATTAAGTAATCTAGCACATGTGACTTGCGTTCATTTCTTGATTTTGTTGACATCTTTAAAGCTGTTGCTCATTGGTCACTCCTATTTTGGTGACTTTAATGACATGCAATTTGGCATGATTGGGTGATGACTTGACAAGGCTGTTGATGGCCTTTTGTGGAGAGGACATCAGCTAAATGCCTAAATTATAGGCTGCTATTTGTTAGTATAATGAATTAGAGTCAGTATAACCTTCTTGGAAGACTTGTATATCACCGCACTCACTTGATACCTCTCTTTCTCCTTAAAGTCTCCTGCATTTATTTTACCTGGCTCACTCTCAATATGGCTTTTTCTGAGTGTTTTGCCTCCAGCTCTGTTGAACTCAGCTGACATTTGGAGGCAGGTGAAAGAGTGCAGTTAAATAAACTAAAGCATTTCAGAAGAAAGGGTGAGGACAGAGGAAGACACAAACAATAACAGAGAGGGAGTGTTTTGTATGACTGTGTTTAACTGTGTGTCATGTGAATACTGTTAAACTGACACGTGTTGCTTTATATGGTGCCTACTGCTGCAGAACATTTTCATTTCCATGTTCCTTGACTGACCGGACAGTTAGTTTAACTGAATGTTGTAAACTAGTGAAGATTTAATATGTTCTCCACTGTGTAGAGTTAGACCATTATTTGATTTTCATTACACACTGTATCGCAAATAGTTATGTCAATCGTTGATGTTAATATTTCACTGTGACTGCAGCTACTTTATGCGGAAGAAAAGTCTGTGGAATATGAAAGCAGATTTGATTTTATGAATCCCTTTCATTTTTTGTAAATCAATTCATTAAAATAAAATATCACTGAATTTAGGGGGTATGAAAGCATAGCATGTTCTTGATGAAATTGACTAAAAGTAAAAACATTTAAAAATAGTAAGATCGTTGATGTAAAAAACGAAATGTCTGCTAACAGAACTATGAAAGTCCCATTGCTTTTTAAGCTCAATGTTTTCTGTGCTGGCTTGTTTTTAGTGTGGTAATAAGCACTTTTACTGAGCAATAACTACCTGTAATGGTATATCACCATATGAATCCATCTTTCAGCAAATTTAGAAACACATCTTTGATTGTTAGGCTGGAACAACCCAGGGTATAATTTATGCTGTGAGTAGGGGTGTTTTTATGCAGTAATATATCATTACTCTGTGTATATGTTTGTATGCAGCGTCCTGTGAATATGCCTTTTGTAAGTGTGTGTGCCTCTGAGAGACTTTTTATGTGCTGTGTGTGCATATGTGTCCTTCACTGTGTGTATGTTCAAGCATATGTGCCTTTCAATGTGTGTCATTGTATACAGTGTGCTGTATGCATGTGCATTTGAGTGCCTTTAACGCTTTCGGGTCACTGTGCGCGTGGTGCTGTGTGAAGATGTAAGTGTGCCTTTCAGCTAGTGTTTGTGCACATGGCGTATGTGTGTAGTGCATTCCTACACCGCGAAGAGGCGGGTGAGGCCAGGAGTGATGAGTGATGCCAGAGGTGGTTTTTCGACCTACCCCTCTGCTGGCTTGCTGGCGCACTAATGGCCTCCTCAGTGGGTTGGCTGACCGACTTGCTGGCTCTCAGTGGCTCCTTCTTCCTTATTTGGTAGTGGGGGATGGTGGAGGATGGTGGCGGTGGGGGAGTGGATGGTGGAGTAGCGGTGCTCTGTTTACACGCAGGGTCAGGAGGTCATAGCGCCAGAGTGCCATGGAGCAAACACAGATCACTTCAAGACAGTAAAAGAGCGAACGAGTCATTGCTCCACGGCCGTCAACGGGATGGATCGGGGCAAATTTGCCATGAACAAGTGTGATGGAGTGTGTGTAAGTGTATTTGTGTGTATGTGATAGAGAAGGGTGGATAACAGTACATACTTTGGTGAAGCCCTGTAAAAAAAGATAGCCTCTACAGGTAATTTACACACACATACACACTGTGTTCTCTCTTTCCCCTGTCCTGCTCTCAGGCCGTGGACAGTTGAGGGGAGTCGGTGGGAAGGAAATTAAAGGCAACCATCCTTATAGTTTTTCTCTTGTCCGCTTGAATGCCTGCCTGCGTTCCCTGGGCAATGTTTATGCTGTGCCCTGCCCAGGACAGAATAGATTCGCCCACACAGCACTGTGCTCTCAACCAGAACCTAAGTAGGTCTGGCAAGCCCGAGCCACAGTCCCATTCACTCTCACTCCTCTGGATTAGGGCCCACGGCCTGGGGCATCATAGCAGTGACTGCATTAATAGACCTAAGATAGCATCTCTCCAGCCCACCCTAAAAATATCTCTGCAAGTTTTTCATATTAGGACACATCAGCAGGTTGTTTATTTTCATCCGTCAGCTTCCCTAAACTTTAGCGGGATAGTTTATGAACCACTTGGAATCTAATGGCGCTTTTTCACTGCAGGGCCTCGCTCGGCTTAGTACGGTATGGCTAGGCCTTGTTAGGCCTTGTTAGGCCAGGCTCACTTTATGCTGTGTTTCCATTACAGTTTAGGAACTGGGGTAGTATCTATATTAACGCAGTGTAGGCGGATCCGTGATGTCATCTTCAATGCGAAACACAAAACCAACATCAGCCGTTAGCTGTTAGCACTCAGAGCTCACAGCTCCTCATATCTGTTCAGAAACTAGACAAAAGTTAAACAAGTACAAACCACAGACTGTCTGTGTCATGGCGAATATAGTCGCTGGTTTATTTATGTCTGTATAGGCCGTTGTTGTGAGTGTGGACGGTCGGAGCATATACAACGTTAGCTTAGCCAATCTCCATTCAGAAAACACGCATTTTAAAAGGTTTTTCGCCTGTCGTCTTGTCTGCAGATTAGTCAACAGCGACGTGCAGTCAGTGGAGGCAGGGGAGGCAGAGCCTCACCTGTCATACTCCAATGTAACGGAAAAACAATTAAAGAAAAACTAAATAATAATAATAATAAAATGTCTCCACTGATCTTGTGTAAATGTGATTTCTGTATGATTCCAATCGCATTTTATAGTCAAAATCAGCAAATTTGCCGAGCTCCGCTACGGGAGCGATGAGAAGTGAGGCAAGCACGAGCACTGCCTCACGTAAGCCCACAGTAACTTGCTGGAGCGCGGGCACTAATTTAGCGGGGCCACTTATTTTGTGAGCGCGCTCAAGCCATTTACTGTGGGGTGACGCATTCTGAGGGGAGGCACAGATGAGCTCTGCCTCAATTCAGAATGTGTCACCCCACAGAAACTGGCTGGAAAGCGGGCCCTAAGCGCATGCCTGTTACCATCTCACTGTAGGTCACCAATGTGATGTTTGTAGATCCCTTTATTACATTTATCCTCGCCATCCATAGTCTCTAAATAACTTATTTCACGTATATATCATATTTAGGCTCGCTGGTCTTATCATACAACGGCAATGAAACAATTACATGGGGAGGCAGCCATAACCTCTGCCGCACTGAAGGGGGCGCACGTGAGCCCACAGGTTCTTGTTGCTACTGTTATTGCAAACAACAAACAAAACTTTTGAAACTACAGGAAGATACGGAGGACTTTTACAAAACAGTAATAGAGATTGTTGTCCAGAAGGATAGCATGGACTTCATCTTCAAGTCAAGGTAAGACCACAACTGTAATGAAAATGGGATCTTACTTAGAAAGAACAATCCAATATTTAGATTTTGGGTATCCTTTTGTTGATCGGTCTGTTTAAAATTAAATCATAGCATCAGACTAAAAAAGCTTTTGAAAATAACAGAATATTTCGATTAAGGTCAAAATAGGCTATAATATTTGTAAATCTGACTGAAAGAGTCAGTGCCTCACCAGCCATGAACCTCACCGCACGTCACTGTTAGTCAAAGCATTAATTCATGGTTTTTACTAACCGGTATCAGTATGTTGTTACTTCGGCATCATTTTGAAACGTGTATTACAATTAAATCACGGTAAAATATGTTCATTTTGTTGTAGTTGCCAGCGGTAGTCAGCCCGGTTGTTGGCCCGGAAAGAACCTCGATTTTGGAGAGCCAGAAAAACTGTGAAAAAGTACCCGCTAGCCGGAACTACGCCTAGTGGAAACGCAACCAAAAACGGACCGGGCACGGCACGGCACGCTTAAAACTGTAGTGGAAATGCGCCATAAGTGTTAAGTTATGTGTGTCTGCAGGGTCAGCCAAAGCCTTGCAGCTGGTAAAAAGTGCAGTGTAAACACAAGTTCTTACTCACGACTTGTAACAGGTTGTCAGAATTGATGGTTGAGCTGCAAAGACATCAATTAAGCTTGGATGTATTCCACGTTCCAAAGAAATAAAATGGAAAATTCGTCATGTATCCAGTCATGAAAACAGAAAGGGGATATGTATCACACTGCTAAGCCTTAGCCCATCATCACTGTGAGGTAAGCACAATAAGTAAAACATGTATCCTTTCCAAATGCCATGAAATAACATGCGTTGGCATAATCAAACTCATTATCTCCAAACTTCACTTCCATTTCCATTTCTTTAAATGCCACTACAAATAAGTAAAGCGTATATAATTGAATAATGCTAATTTATAGCTGTGTTTTCTGTCCTCTCGTTGTATATTAGGGTTGTTGTATGTTCAGTACGTGTGCAGGGAAAGCACTGCTGTGAGGAGGGTGGTGGCAGCTCGCAGGGCACATTATCCAGCCTGTCAGCCTCCCAGTGCCATGCTACGGATAACAGCGCTCTGCGAGAACACAGTGCCTCTTGACGCCAGCTGTAAAGATTAACAGAGCTTTGTTTAATTGTGCTGCTAACATCCTAGGAGCCACTTAAAAGCTGCTGCTCTCTTTTTCTTAGAAACCGTCTTTAAAAGCTCAGCCAACAGTTGCCACTAACTGTGCTTTAAGGTGCAAATGCGTAAGGGATTTGGCCAAGTCATGTACGCTCAGACAATTGCAACATTGCACAGGTAAGCATAAAAGTGAGACCAAATTCAAGGTGGATTTTCACACCACAAAACCATGAATAACAAATCTTCGTGGGTGGATGAATATAGGGTTTCTTTTATAGGTGTTTGTATCCAACTGCCAAATGTTGATTATGCAATTTTAAACCAAGAAAGCATCCACAGGGCCCGCTAGCAGCTCCTAGAGGCCATGTTCCCACCCAACTGAATCAGTGACAATTCTACCAACTGACTTAAATTGCCAATATTTAAACCAAACAATCTTCTCACAAGTTGGAATAAACAAGATCAAACACTAAACTTAATAATATTTCCTCCGATTGGATGTTTTTTTTTCCCTTCTCCAAAAAACGTACCTTTACCTTAAACAAGTTACATCTGCTGGCAAAATGCAACTTTACACAAATGACCTTTTATCAGTGTACCAGCCTAGGTATCCTCACAGGAGGCTTAATGGGGGTCTGTAGAAAACCCTGAAGCAGCAAAACAAAATTGTTATCCTTCTTTCTAGAATTATACCCAAGATGGCATCTTTTAGACATGTGAACACATGTTTTTATCTTCAGTCAACTCATGCATATGTAAGGTAAGCAAGAAGGAAAGGGACCAGTCCTATTTTAATGTGCATAGTGTGTCATTTCATTGTTGGTATAACACATTTTTCTTAATGCTAAATGTCCTTTGGTTTTATTTTATTATTTGTTTAAATGAATGAATTGTTGTTATGAGAAGAGCACAACTTATGCCTCAGAATAATGTGGTGCTTAGTTACTGTGTTTAAGAAAACAGGGATACATGTGAATAAATCATTTAATAAACAAATCAAGTCTATTCAGAGAATAGCGTTTTTAAATGGAGGAAAATCCTCTAAAATCCCTTGGCTGATGTGTAAATGACACACAGTCATGCGGTTAAAGCTATCCCTGTCCTTTTCAGTTTCCAGCTTGCCCGTAGTGGGGGGTCCAGATGTGGTGTATCTCGCCTCTCCAGCATTTCTGTAGTCAAATGTTGCAGGTCACCGAGGCCTCACTATCATCGCAGCCCAATATGCAAAATACAGCTGTTAATATCAGGCTGGGGGCCTCCGGCGGAGAGGTGACGAGAAGCAGGCCCCCCCCGCACGTGGAGAGGGGATGTCTGGTGCATCTGCTCTGACACCCATTAGCTCACACTCATCCGCAGTTTCTGCATGTCTGCCGCTCTGCCAGCAGCACTAATAATCAAGTTATGATATGGAAATGAGAATGGGATGTGCAGAGTATGTAATGACAGTCAACTACAGTAGATATTTCTGAAATGAATTAAACTAGCTTTGGAAATGAGGACATTTTGCCAGACAACCGAGAGATTAAATTCTGACCTGATGGTGTAACATCTGGATGAATAAGAATCATTCATGTGGTCATACAGTGGACAAATGTAAAATATCAAGGTGGGGTTTGATTTGAAAATTGATAATGTCACCAAAACAGAAGTGTGTAGGTTATAGAAACTATAATATTCTGTAGAATGTTTCCAGTTTGTAAAAATAGGTTGTCTTTTTGTGTGCGTTTATGCTTTACAGCATTTGATCTTGGAGATGATATCTCTTTATGTGTGATGTGCGTTTGAGATGAGTGATAGATTGAGTAATTTTGAATTAGTCTTTCTTTAATGTTGCTGTTTAACTTCTTACTCATCTGCCTCTTTCTTTTTGTATGTTGGCTTGTCATGTTGTCAAGGAATTCCCTAAATGACAGACTATATTCTCAAGAGACTATTCCAGTACAATAAAAGGTAAAATAAATAAACAATTCAAACAAGAACAATTAAAATCAGGAGGCGATTTCAATTAAGGAAAGCCTAGGATGTTATTTTACAAGGCTACTAATCTAGGAATTTTAGGAAGCATAAAGTGCAAAAATAATTAGTTAATCAATTTCAATGGGAGTGTGTGGGGAAAGCCTTTTAAAAGGAATTATGCACCTAGTGGTAGGCACCAACGTGGAGAGGGGTGAATAAGAATGAACCGGAAAAAAGTCAGTGCAACTGGGAACATTACACTTCTAAACTAACGCGCGATAGTTTCCAGGTCTGAAAATCCCAAATGCGGTTTTATTGAATGACAGAATGGCAGAGGTACAGGAGGAGCTCCTCAGTGCCAGCTCGATGTGACAGGTAGATGATGGCTCTCTCGCTCTCTCAGCTGTCAAAATGGATGGATGGGTTTAGCACCGGGAGAAAAAGATACGTGGTGGAGGATGAAAGTTTACAAAGTGTCATGTTATGGTGATCATGAGAAGGGGAAATAAGGACAACGGTCCTGCTACTTTTCAACAAAAACTGAAATAAAGTTTATGCACGTATTCACCGAAAACTGTTTACATCAGTGCACAATTTTCATTCAGTATGGATTCAATGCAGAAACTTTGGCGACTCGGCAGATAAATCTATTGTTGAAAATATCCAGCGTTCTCCATATTTATCTCCACTGTTTTGACTAATTGCTTCCCTTGCACTGTGTGAGAGTCCATTAGTGACAGCTAGAAATTATTTATTAGACAAATGCGAGTTATCTGCAGCTTCTCAATTAAGGGGGGATTGGGGGGTGGGGGTGGGGGGGTGGGGGGGTCCTGGGGTGAGATAAGATGCTCTGTCACAGCCCCACTTTGTGAATTACAAAGAAGACTTTGCATGCTGCTTATTTGAATAAAAATGGTCATTGGAAAAGCAACACAACAATGTAAAAGTATAAGGTTGCTTCCGATGATTATTCCAAGGAGGGTAAAGATAGCAAATGATATTCACATTATGGCACAAAAAGATGTAACCAAAGAACAATATGCAACCAAACGCAGAGATATAAAGATGGGAAGGAGGAGGAAGAAATTAATAAAGGAGAAGGCAATATGGGATAAGAAAATCAGACCGACCTCTAGAATATTATAAAGCATATATTTGTGCCCCACGATGTAAAATAAGTTATTATTCAGAACGGAGACTCGCTCTAGAAGACAAAATGACTCTCCTAATATGGCGGTGCACTGTGCGAAACAAGAATAAAATGGGGCCCACTTACCACTGGGTTGTTTTCAAAACCTTTTTAGCTTCATATCTTCATCTGCTCCAGCGGCTTCTTCTTTTTTTCTTCTCGTTACTTGCTCACTTGTACCTTTAAAGTAGAGGGGAAGAGGGGGAGAGAGGGAGAAAAAGAGAAAGAGGGGAAAATGAAAGAGAAACATTAATGAAAGGGACTACAAAATGAACTGCCTCCTCAAGTGGCAGGGTGGGGGGAAACCGCCAAACGCTGAGATGAGTCCCCCCCCCCCTCTCTCTCTCGTTCCTTCTTGCCCTTTGTGACCGCAGGACGACATTTCTTGGCCGACGAGGAGGCTTGCCGCTGATTGCCTGAGAGCGGTGGAGTGCGAATCTTCATGAAATCCCTCTTGGATTTTTTTGATCATTTTCTCCTTCACATCTCTAATGAGCCTGGTCAAAATCTGTGGGTGTGTGTGTGGGTGTGCTCATGAGCGTGTTTGGATATTCAGCCATGTACTGCATCTACAGATCCATAGGTTTATGGTTTGTATATCATTGTGGAGGGATATATATATGTTTGAGTGTGCATTAAAGTTAGTTTGTAGTTATTCTGTAATACCAACAAGAAGTATGAGGCATACTGTATATCGACTTACATTTCGTGTTTGTACAGGTAATGGTAAATGCGCTTGTGTGAGTTTCCATGTGTACTGCACCGTACCCTCACTCGATATTCAGTCAATACTCTCGGTCAGGTTTGCAGCTGTGGGCAGTCATGAGTCCACCCAAAGGAGCTTCCACTTAGCAGCAGAGGAAGGTTATCTCCAGTGAAAGGTCAGAGGAGCTCATCATTACTCTGCGCCTAGAGTCTCCTTCTAGATAACAATATGAATATCATTGCTTGAATGCACGACAGGGGCATGATCAATTAATATGGATACTATGGCTTCTACAGGGGGGCACTACATGGCCTGTTGCGGTCGAGATGTGAACATACAAAGTTTATGTTGAAAAAAGGCAGTTTGAGTGAAATACAATATTTATGCAAAGGTATGCAAAGCAACATCACATCAGTATGCAGAGAGAGTGCAAGTAATGAGAACACATAATTCATAACAAGTGCAAATGCAATGCCGATGTTGTGATATCATTATCCACCAGGCACAACGTGGGCTCACTGTATGTTTGCGTGTTATTGAATATGCTTAAAAAGTGCTTTGATTCTTTGACCAATCTTAATCATTTTGGAATATAACTTCCACTTGCAGATCAAATTAACTACGTTCTCAACCGGTCCTTTCAAAATGTATTTTGATAAGACAACTATGCTGTGTTGCAGGGTGAACAGTTGAAAAGTTTGGCAGCAGAAAAGACAACTTCCACTGACTCCTATCTTTCCTCAGCCTGATGTTATTGGCTTCTCTCCTCCTCTCGCTCCGTCTTTGGCTTATGAACTGCCCGCTGCTTGTAGACAGTCTCCCAGCATCCTCTATGGGCATTATTACCTCGACGGCTGACAGTCAACATGATCCTTTATTCTGGCAGGCCACTGGGGTCAGGTCGGCCCGCGCTGGCCAATCAGAGTCAGCTAACAGGCTGGCTGCAGAAGGATCCCCTGATACACTGCAGCACGGGGTAGAGTAGGTCGTGTATGTGTATGTGTGTGTGTTACTACAAGAGTTTGTGAATATGTTATAGGGCACATGAGGACAAATGCACCTTTAAAACATGTCTAGAAATAAATGCACATGTCCCTGAATACACATGAGCAGGCATGCATATATATCAGTGGGAGAAAGAGGGGGGAAAGTGAGGCAGATTCTGCAATACTTCCTCCTCCCACACGCCTGGCTGCCAAGACGAGCGTGGGGGAATTTGTTTAATGTACAGCATTTATTCACTGTACACACGCTGTTGCACTACCGCTTCCTGCGTCGCATGAGACACTCCCTTGGCTGGGCGAGTCGCCATCAATAAGCCGGAATGAAGGGTAGGCGAAACAGCACGGAAACTAAAACGCATCTTAGATTATCAAGATAATATATATATTGCCTGATATCCTCACAATAGCATGCAGGTGAGAGCGGGATGCTTTGTGTTTTTTTGACGCGGATCGGGGGGTTAAGTTATGCTTGGTCCACTCATGTGGAAAGCAGCTCCGGTTTGTTTTCTCATGACCCTGCAACATATTGGCATGGAGTTTAGTAACCGTGCTAAGACAGATGGCCGAGCATCATGGTGCATGGCAAAATTGGAAATGAAAACATGCGTGCTCAGAAATGTGTCCACGTCTTTTCTCTCCAGCAACATGACCACATAGGGTACATTCAGGACAAAATAAGGAACTTTCACTCGCTGAGCAAATATGAACAAATAAAAGCCAAAAGTAAGAAAACACCAGGCTGACCTACTCTGTGCAAATGTCAACGGGTCTGCAACTGGAGAAGTAGAAAGAAACCTTGGATGATGAACATTTTGAAACACAGTTTCTGCTTTAATGTGAGAAAAATAAAATGACTTTTTTCTCTTTAAATGAGAATGTTGCCATGGTACCAACTTTCCTTTCCTATCCTCACCTCACCCATGTACCTCCTTGCTCTACATTGTTCTATAAAAGGACTGATAGGCCCTAAAGCAATTCAAAACCCCATCTTCATTGGAGTAAAGGGAAGAGAAGAGTACAGAGCAGATGACAAGAGAATAGGGGGAAAAAATAAATAGGTTTGAGGCACTGAGAAAAGGTGGGTGGAATGGAAAGGGGGCATTGTGAAGTTGAGGAAATCGATAGGAAGGGAAGTGTCAGGGAGAAAAATGAGAGGAAAAGCTGGAGGAGGACGAGTTCAGCGAGAGGAGAGCGGACAGTGACAGGAAAGGAGAAGATAAGTCAAGAGGAGAGAGGAGGAGTCAAGAAGGGACGAGTTGAACGAGAGGAAAGCAGTGAGGAAACGACAGGTGAACACAAGCCAAGGGAAAAGACGGAAGAGAAGACAGGCGGGGAGAGGAGCAACTTGGAGAATGGTAGGGATGAGCAGAGAGGAAAAGACAAGAGAGGAGATAATGGGAGTGGTGACGAGAGAACGAGCCAAGAGGAAGAGAATGGGATAGAAAGGAAATGACAAGTCGAGATATAAGATCAGGAAACGGAAGAGAGGAAGGAAGTCGAAGGGAAATGAGGAAACAATAAAGCTTAGATACTGCTTCTGTATATGTGACTAATAGAGATTGTAAGCTCTTGGCAGCTGGGTACACACTTGTAAATCCAAATACAATAATCCTTTTGCTTAAAAAAATGCCAACAAATTAAGTTATATTCTTTTCTGAAAAGATAGTTTCTTTAGGACCTTGGTAGACTAAAAACACTAGACTGGTTTTCTAGGAAACTGATATGAGCATGGAATGTTATTATTCCTTCCTTCCGGAAAAACATCAGGGATGAAGAAGTGATACCATTACATCTCTTTGACACTATTTACCGACTCTTTCGTCATTCAATACAGAAACACAGTCAGAGAAAGAACAATTATATGATTGAAGCATCTTTGCTCATATCAAAGATTAAATAGCATCAATTAATTTCATTACATTCATTAACAGAACAAATTGGCCGATTTTTCTTATGGCCCAAGCCTTCCTTTCTCGACCATTATCAAAGAGAGATGCGCTTGGAATTTACTTAATGTATAAAATCACCTTACCCCTTACAGTGCATTGCACTGGGTTAAGCTGCATTTTCTATGATAGCATACAATCTTTCAATTTATGCATTTTTGTATGACCTTTTGCGTTCTTATTCATTCAGTGGTCACACTGTGCAGCTGTCAACATCTGTTTCTCCTGTATGTCCTTGAACAAGCCTCTACCTGATCCTTAACTTTAAGCTGCTCTGGTTAAGTGCATCGGCTTAATGCGGAAAAATGCAAATGTGAAGAAGCAAAATCGACTTCATGGAAATTACTGTTTCAATTCAAAGCCATTTAGCAAGACACTGAGGCACCAGCCGAGGCCCCTTTGGAGCTGACAAAGAAATAATGAGACATTCATTGAATAATAACCTCCTTTAGTCATTCCAATGCATTCCAATGTACTCCAGGCAACATTCTGACCCGTAAAGGCCTGCAAATTACCAAATGCCTACATGTCTTGCTTGTACACTTCCTTTGTTTTATATCATTACGTATACACCAAGCAAGCATGACAATAGTTTAAAAGGTCTATGTAATGGATGTATTAGGGCACGTTAAATTGGCGAAAGTGTTTGGTTATTGTCGCTATAGTTACAAGGCCTTCACTTAAGCCCCTTAAAGTTAATCTGACCTTAGTTTAAAGTGTTGGTCTTGTGTCTGAATGAGCACTTTGTTGACTTTACCAATTTCACAGCAGTTAGAATAAAGTAAATGCTGAATTGGTACTAGAATTAACGTGCAGAGAGGGTGTTTAATGCACATTGTGTATGCCATCTAAGATAACTGTAATAACTATTATTCCAGTCATCATCTTTTCTGCAAAAAAATTGTTTAATAAACCCTGTGAGCCAATTTTAGGTTTTTGAAGAGATTGATCTAATTTCTCATACATCAGGAAAATGATTTGTGCCTTGCAATGCAAGCGGGGCGGTAGAGGTTATTAAACCAACAGACTTTCCCTGTATTACCAGTTTTTATTTATTCAAAATGTGCTGATGAACGCATACATGTCCAGTAAAAGTCTTTAGACAAAGCAAGTGAGCAAATAAGAATGAGTTTGCACAATTAAAAGCTGCAAGTCTATCAGTGTGTTCCAGTCCCCTTTTTTCCTTTCAGTCTGCTGTCCTTGAACTGAGGAACACCTGATTCAGCTGCAACACTGCAAAAGTTTGTTACTTTATATGAAACTGTTGTATCCTGCGGTCTTCAGACTTTCCTTGTAATATGGATCTTAGAGGAATAATTATGGTTACACAAATGTTAAATAGAAAGGTCAAAATATAAAATCTAGTTTCCTGTGAAATAGTTTGTTGAATGCCTTTGTGTAACAAAAAAAGTGACATTGGCAAGAGTAGCCTTCAGAAAAAAACTCACACTGTACAAGAGAGCCTTTGTCCTGCAACCTCATTATTCTCTACGACTGCAAACTAATCCCGTACCTCGGTGCTCTGTCGGAGAACCTCCATGCACTCAAATACCACCATTCTCAGATGAAACACTCCAGCAATGAGCCACTCTGACTGAAGTTTCATTAGTGGGGCCTGTTTTGTGCAGATAAGTGCAAATGTGCCCATTATACAAACGTCCCCTCAGCAGAGCCCCAGTCATAATAACTGCCATGGTTAAAAAGTCTATGTGGTGACCTGTGTGAAGAACACCTGCACATGCAAGGTAGAGCTTGCTTAGATTTGGTGTGAGGTCATGCGTGTAAGTTCTTTTGCATGTATGGATTGGACAATTCTGTGTGTGTTCTTATTCAATGGTGAGTAAGTGTCTATCGGCATGCTGTATGCGGTGACTGATATTCAATTAGTGCACCTGCCACCCCTACACGGCCTGGCATTCCAGCGCTCCGTAAATCAGCCCGTCTGACAGCACACAGGTCGATATTAATATTAACGCCTCCATAAATAATGTTATTGTAGGCCCTCATGTTAATGGTTCATGATATGGTGGCCATGATAAAGTACAGTGCGTGTTCTATTGTGAAGGAGCTGGGATATAACAGGGACAGAGAGCGAGAGATATAGACGGACTAAATCCCCTTCCATGTCCTTCGATAGGGACGTTGGTGACATTGGTTTGGAAAGGCGCCGAGCTGGTCACAGCTGTGTTCCCAAGCCTGGCTGGCTAGGGGGTGGGGAGGCTGTGTGTGTGTGTGTGTGTGTGTGTGTGTGTGTGTGTGTGTGTGTGTGTGTGTGTGTGTGTGTGTGTGTGTGTGTGTGTGTGTGTGTGGTGGATTGGTTGGGGGTTAGAGTGGGAGGCTGTTGGTACTGGACACAGCGGATTAATTATTATAAATCATCTCCCAGGCCACATGTTTATGGCTGCTACTCAAACTGTTGCCTGACTATGCGATTTCCATCTCGTACACTGCATTGTATTCGACTAAAGAGGGCTAGGGTTGAGTAAGAAGAAAGGCCACTATTTCATTCTGACAGCAAACATATCATTGTTAAGTCTTTATTCAGCTGCTGCAAATCACCAGATTAGCAACTAGCTGAAAGCGATGACTGTTGAGACTATGGGCTGTTTGAAAAGTCTGCTTTTTTTTTTTAGAGGCCAAATTTCAATACTTCTGTGAAATTGGCTTTTTTTTTTCCTTTTAACTTCCTGCCTGGAATTTTGCATAATAAGTTTTCGTTTCACTCTGCCCTGCTTCGTTGCCACATAGTTGCGTATGATTCTTCCAAGTCACTTCCCAGTACACACACTCTTCTGGCCTTTGAACAGCTGGTTAAATTGCAGATATAAAGAAAAACTCATCAAGAGTTGCTAAGAGAGCAGTTTTACTCATTGACATGCTCCTCCACACAGATGTTGACTGAACTTGCAGCATGCAAATTCAAACTAATGATATTACAAGTTACAAGCGTCTCGAAACCATGTGTTAGATGTGGTATCATTTGTGGCCTCAGTTTCAGCACACATGGAAATTCATGCCGTCAGAGGTTAGCATCGTCAACAAATGATCAAAAAATCTATATTAAAAAAAATCATTACATTTGAATTCCCATATCCCATGTCTATATGCTCCTTCTTTATACAATGTTGAGAAATTAAAGGGAAAAAAAGATTATTAAACACAAATCACCTCACAGGCAACAGCTCGCAAATAATTAAATGAAATTAAATGAATAAATCACTGCGGAGAAATATTAATCAGCTCTCATGCTCATCTGCGAGGGAGGAGGCGGCTCATGCACTGCATGGTGATTGGCGGGGAGAGTGACACACACATATAAATCATCCAATGTATTATTACAGTCATTGTGGATAATTCTGGAAAAGATTTCAAAACTGACTTTGGCTTGAGCCATGATGTCACCTCCTATCACTACATACAATTATTACACACACACACACACACACACACACACACACACACACACACACACACACACACACACACACACACACACACACACACACACACACCCACACACACACACACAGCACACACACACACACAACACACACACACACACACACACACACACACACACAACACACACCACATCACACCACACACACACGACTACACAACAACCACACCACAAACCAGGGTTTTTGCAAAGCGGTCTCGGATCATCCCCACTAATCCACACTCATTTAGGATGAACTCCATGATAGCGTGCACCACCAAGCAGACTCCCATTCCCTCCCTCTTTACCCCACTTTCACCCACGTACACACTTTTTTTTCACCCCACCACCGTGGATAAGTGTGCAAGCTTTAAATGGTGAATTTAATAAATTACTGCAGAGTGTCTTGCATGCATGTTTGTTGCCGCTACTTATGTAAACAGAACACCTGCCCAACCTGTCAGCAGTCAATACAGGCCCGGCTTAACTTGAAAAGCGACGAAGCTTTTATTTCAGGTGACGTGCGTTTGACCGAGGGAAGTTGAGCCACTCTCACTCCCACTCTTCAGAAGAGTGTGTCTTCAAACGGACGATGAAGCTGCGGGGTGACAGAGCTGGTGAATCCCTTTTCTCTGGTAAATGTAAAAGGATTCGGAGTTTTAGCAAAACTTCAAATCAATTATTCAAGAACTTTTATTGTTCCTCAGGATAGAGAAGAAATTGTTTCTGCTCCCAACAGTTTTTACCCCAGGATTGCAACATAAATAGAATGTTCTTCCTCAGCGCTCCTCTGAATCGCTGAGAAGGTCACTGCTGAGTGGAGTCTACCTACAAGCCCCTTGGGCTAAACAAAAAATGCCACACGGATACTTCCTTTCCAGCCCTCTGCCTCCGAAATAACTGTCCCTGTGTGGTGTTCTTAAATAAATTACAGATATGCTATCCTCCCAAGATGTGATCTCTATTCTCCAGTGCAAATTAAACATTTAAACCCATTTAGGTTGGTGCTCAGTGTAACTTGAAGCAGTGTGGTTGCAAGGGGCGATATTTATGTCGCAGCAGTACTTAGAAGTGATGCTTGTTGCTCTGGGGCCCTGCATCCGGAGAGGAAGCAGGGTGGCCTTGATGCGAGAGAGAGAATATATCGTGTAACTAAAAGGTCACAAGCTTGATCGCACAACACAACAGTGTTTCTACCCGAAGCTACGCATCGCGTCAAAGTGTCAAGGCACTATAGTCAGAGATGCTCTCTCCGTTTGACCGCCTCAAATTAAACATAACTTCAAAGGCTCATCTTGGAGGATGATTGAACAATGTGCCAGTTTTATTTTCAACCAGCCTTTTTTCTTATCAAAGTCACACACATACTTGTAAAGTTGAAACAATGACCTTGGTCACATGACGAATGGTAGAAATGTGGGATTGAGTTGCTCAATTTAGCTTATACCAAGATGAGCTGGAATTTATTTTACGAATCATAATAAACATCCAAAGCTGTACAGACTTTTAACTCAGAACGTAGAAGTAAGTACACAGATATAAATGTTTTTTTTCTGAGCTCCAATTGTCATGTTTGAGAATAAAATGATTTATAGAAATCAGGAGAAATAATACCAAATAATTACAGCAATTATAATCGCTCGTATCAATTCATAATCTAAATTAATTCATGTGTCCTTCCAAAGACAATGGCAGCATGACAACAGAAATGGGATTACTACCAATCTGTAATGCTTGATTATTAAAAATAAATAGCCTACAGTGTTGAATACACCATAGGATTGCTTTGGAGGTTTGCAAATCATCAAAGCACATCCTATTTATCTTGTGTTTTAGGGATGGTCGAGGACATTAAAAGCTAATTAGGTGGGAACTCTTTACAAAAACATAATCCAGTAGAACAGGAGACACTGTGTGAAGTCAATGTCCTCTGATCATTAAGCAGCAGAGGGCTAAATGAATTAGTTTGGGTGTGTGTGCATTCTTGGAGGGGAGGGGTTAGAGCATTTAATAGACCCAACCTCACTATGAACCCAGAGAAAGTGTTTTGTCATTTGACCTTCATTAGCATCTTCTATTCATTGCTCCAATTCTGGTGATAAATCAGGAAATGGCTCCTATTGTATCTTCCAGTGGCGTTCAGTAAAGCATATTCCGGTACCTGACTTTCATTAGCTTTTGTCTCTTTAAACAATAAGCAGAGCCTTGATCGAACACAGGTTTTCGAAGGTATTTGTCTTTGGAGGACCCAACTAACAGAAATGAAGAGGCGATCTAGCAAAGATTCAGAGAAAAAAACAAACCTTGATGTTGTAAGGTGAGGTGTGTGGAAAAGAGCAACACCTCTAACAAAGATAGTGGAAAGAGAAGACGAGGGGAAAAATATAAAGTCTATTTGGGAGCCGAAGACTTTCCAGAGGGGGTCGTCTTCCCACCATTGAAGCATTGCTGGATTAACCCAATCAGAGGATTAATCAGACTTGAAACATTGGTGGCCCCTTTATCCGCCGGTGCCTGGCAGCAGAATTAGGATCCAGAGTACGGAGACGGCGTTCCCACAACCTCTCTGCTTGCCAAAAAAACCTCAGAGACAGAGGGGAATTAGAAGCTCCCAGTTTACCCCATCTGACTTTTTGAAACTGGGTCCCTCTTGCAACCGTCTCACTATCATTAAGACGAGAGCTACAGTCCTGAATCTCTGCTCTACTGGAGGCGTATCAGGCAAGACAAGGGACATGTATGTTGGGTTGGTATAATCGACTTCATCTTGAAAAGATTGTAGCATCTTAAAAACGTATCTGAGCAGGCTCCACCCAGCAGATCCCTTTCAACAATGCCTTGCATGCATGCTAAATCTCAAAGGTCAGCACTCAGCTGTGATTTTAGCATCTTCAACACAACAGGCATCAGATTATCAGCCACTATTAAATACAATCCTCCTTCCTTGCAGGGATTTAAAGACGTGGTGAGCCGATTGCCCTCGAAACCAGCAGAAATTAGCTCTCGCTATGCCATGTTTGCCTAACCCTGTAATAAAGGATCAAATCTGTGAGAAGGCCAGACGCTTTATTTTTTTAAGCCTGTGACCACATGTTCATGAGCAGCTCTTGAAAATGTGGCTGACAGAAAAAAGGTATTTGCAGTCAATCTGCATTGAATAAATAAATAAATAAAACGTAATACTTATCCGTCTCCATCTGTCTGCCTTAAATTATGCTGCAACTAATCCCAACACCTAGGCTCAGCAAAGAGAAAAAACAGGACTGTCGCCCATGAGGAAAAAGCAAGAGAAGCCTGCAGTGTAAACAGGGAGGCCAGCATTGATCCCAGCTCTCTGGTAGCCAGGTCATCGATTGCAGGATGCAGCTGTGATACTTGGCACACCTTGCTGACTCCAACCACAACTTTGAATCTACTGCTAACAGCAAGCATTTTTCACCTTCCTTTTGTCAGCTGACCAAGGGATGCAGAGAAGAGGGAAGGGGGAGGGATCCTACACCATCCTCTTATAATTGTGTGGGAACATCATTTTTCAACCGCAGCTTTGCTTCCCCATCCCCAGGAGACACTTTTCTCAAACAGTAATCATTATGTTATGGAAGCGGCTGCCGGGCACGGTTGAAAATGCAACAGGAGCCAATGAGCAGAGGCTTACAGTCCTTGGGGCTTCACAGGCGCACATATGGGAGCGCCATTGTGGGATTGTGAAAAAGAATGAAGAAAGTGGAAGTGAGCGAAAGCACGGGCCCATATTTGATCTTTTGTTCTCCCTTGAGATGTATCGATCCTGGAATCTTGTCAAGGCTTATTTTGCAGGGTTAAGTAAAACACAGACATCAAAGATCAACTTGTTTTTCTCCACAGCCCTCCTTCCTACACACACTGTCCTATTTAAAGATTTGTATCTCCCAACATTCAATATGAATACACTTAAAAGAGCATGTGAGAGGAGAACTGAGCGAAAAAGCACTTTAAACAAGTAGCGTCAGGATGCACCTAATAGCCGTCTGATCAGCCAGTGTTTCATCTTCGCCACATTATCTCCAAATTCAATAATGGTTCTTCAAACACTCTGTTGTGTCTAAACTCTCTTGCAATTGATGCATCCGGGCTCCACTTAGTTGGTATTCCACTCCTGTTGCTGGTGTCCCCTCTGTGTCTCCCTAATACTTGCCAAAAGGAAGCCATAATATATTTAGAACTGATGCACAGACATTGATGTCTGGTGGGGAAATTACAGATTCACATTAGAGGCTTCTCTGTCAATGTACAGCCAGTCTTGTTATTGACTCTGACATATTCTGGGATGCTACTGATAACAACTTGACAAATGGGCCCCACTCTTCCTCCTCCAAATAACACTTTATCTCTTTATGTCCCCCCCATCACCCACCTCTTTCAGATTCTTTTCTGTGATAGGATATTACATTCTGGCTGAGTACAACAAGGAAGTGCTGGTAAGGATAGAATCACATTGGGTCTAAGGAGAATAGAGATCCAAAATGTCCACAACGAATGGGAGGTAGACGTCATTCCTGTCACTTTGAATTAAGTTTTCATTGCTTAGAAATTAAGACTCAGTGACCTGATGAACACACATTTAGAGTCTGAAGGGGATAGAATTACACATAGTCGAATAAGAGTGGAATCATTTACTCACTAATTTTTGGGAATATGGCAGTGAATACTAAGATAATAACCTGGTCAAAGATGGAACAGGAAGAATGCAAACGCCAATGGATGTTTACAATACACAGTTTTCCTAACAACATAAATGTCAAGCATTATTTGCAGTAAGTTAGTTAAGATAACATTGTTAAACCTTTTTCAAACCTATGTTAAAGGTGGGGTAGGTAATTTTGGAGAAACCAGCTCGAGTGCGCTAGAATTTGAAAATACACAGCCGGAAGAAATCTGCTACTTCCTTACAGAGCCCCTCCTCCAACACACAGGAACGCGCACATGACCAATGAGGGCACGAGATAAGTTTGTGCACAGATGGAATGTCCTATGGAGAAAACCCATTGACTCTGAGACGAGGGAACCGGTAGTGGTAAAATGCTAACTCACTTCCAGGTTTTAGGACTCGTCACTGCACCACTCTATAGCAAGGCAGTGTTGAGCCAAGTTTATGCCTATTTTTTGTTGTTGTAATTGTTTATTTGGCAGGGACAATGCACAGTAATGAACACTTAAAACATTAAAATGTATCAAGCGTAACAGTGCCAGATTTAGCTTTGAGCTCATTTCCATCCGCAGTCCCTCACATAAAACATTTAAGAAAATTACATTTTACAAACATAGCAAAAACAAAATACATGATATGCAAAAAGTGCAAAAAAGCAAGAGCAGCATACACAAGTATTTATGACATGGTAATACAATATAGAAGCAACGACATATAAAGTGCAAGAGAAGATACAAGAGCTACCTAAAGTGCAAGAGGAGATACCCCTGTGTTAAAGTGCATTTAGCGGTGATTGCACGGATGTTTGTTTCTCAACCATTCTTTGAGTTGACCTTTGAAGCTATTGAGAGTGGGACAATCCCGTATCTCAGTTGGGAGGCTATTCCACAATGAGCTGCCTTTAATGGAGAGGACATTTTGTCCAAAAGTGCTCACAGTCTCCTCTGGTTTCTGACCTAGTGCAGCGTCCAGTGTGTTTTTTGTTCATGAATTCCCCTAAGGGAGGAGGGGGCAGTCCATGTAAACATTTATAAAAAAAACACATACTTTTAAAAGACTTAACATTTTCAAAACTTAAGAAATTGTATTCAAGGATGGTACAGTGGTGGTATGAATTAGGCTTTCTGTCAAACACATTGATAGCTCTCTTGTACAGCTGTTCTATTGGTTTCAGGTTTGTGGCACAAGCAAACGACCAGTTTGTAAAACAGTATTCAATATAGGATAGAATCATGCAGTGGAGGTATGACTTAGCAGCATTGACAGTTAAGAAAGGTCTAATTTGTTTAAAATGTTGCAAGTTGAATTTAATGGTATTGGATACTTTCTTAATATGTTTCTTAAAAGTCAAGTTCGAGTCCAGTATGACTCCAAGATACTTGAACTGGGAGACTAGTTCTATTTCTGCTCCGTTTAAAAACAAGTTGGATCCTTCCATTTTGACTGGTCGTTTACTGAACATCATGCATACTGTTTTTTTTTACGTTTAACTGTAAGCAAATGTTGTTCAGCCAGTGTTGAACCTTGTCCAAAGCTTTTGCGAGACAAGATGAGATCATTTCAGTGTTATTCCCGTGTACAAAGATTACCGCATCATCGGCATACATTTGCACATTCAACTCAGGACATACATTAGGCAAGTCATTTATGTACAGAGAAAACAGTAATGGTCCAAGAATGGAACCTTGTGGAACCCCAACAGGGTTGACAAGGTAGGGCGATTTGGCACCGTTGACCAAAACACACTGTTTTCTGTTAATCAGTGAATATATTAAAAAATCTCCACTTTTCCAACCTTTTCTTCCTCCACACACACATTGATTATTTCTGATCAATCCATTTATTTGAACATGGGGAATAACTGAACAGGTTTTTTTCCTTTCAAAATGCCATTTTAAGGGTTAAGCTTACAATATTGCCTTGGCAGGCTCCAGTGTTATTGCTCAAGTAAAAATCCAGTTCATAATTCTAATGTGGAATTAAAAATCCCCATTTTCAAATGTGTATATCAGAACATAATTACATAATTAGCTGAATTCACCGTTGAGGAAGACCTCTGAGATTCCTTTTTTAGCTGGGTTTTCACACACTTAGAACGTACGATACGATACGATATACTTTATTGTCCCATAAGGAAATTTGTTCTGGACTCCATCCCGCAGTTCTGCATACATGTACATATACAAACATAGTAAACATTAAAATACATACATATATCATGGTACAGAAGGAAAGATGCAGAGCTGGTGTTGCCATTAGCTTAAAAGCTATCAACACCGCAGGGTAGTTTTCTCTACAACCCATCATCACAGTGAGGTAATATTTACAACTTGTTTACATTAAGACAGAATAAGTTCATGTCATATTTATATAACAGTCAGCTGGCTAAGAAGGTGATTTTTTCAACACCTTTTTGTTGAACAGGACAGGAGAATGGAAAGTAGGAGCAGCTGAAATGAATATCTACAATACATGACAGACATGGGAGAATCATTGTATTGGACAACACTTTTTCAGCACAACACAATAATGTAAAGTACAAGAACTTAGATTTAACGATCAGCTATGCTATGAAATAATGAGCTGGCATCACCTACAAACTGTTTTTTAAATGTAATAATACACCTTTCAACTGCCAGGTTCTACATTTAAACTCATGCCTGAACAACATTTAGTCATTTACTGGTCCATTAAAGAAGTCTGATATGACATTTGATATTTTGGTATCAATTATTGCTGAAAAAGAACATTTACACTAAATTGACCTTCCCAGAAAAAGAAAAAGATGATACAAAAATCCTATGCATCAGCTTTTAAGACTTGCACATGTACCCGTGGGTCCTACATGACCTTTCAGTGGCTGCAGACGGGTGGCCCAAAGGTATGACAGCTTTAGAAAGGAGCATGCTAATGTTAGGTGTGGTGTGTGCCCCATGGTGCTATTTAGCACAGTGTGATGAGAGTTCATCTCCTTCACATCCTGCTTGTGTCTCCATCTGAGAGCGAGTACAGAAATAGTCTTTGTCACTAACCACACAGCAGGGCACCTTTCACACACCCTGTCCAACACACAGCCAATATGTGTGCCAATGTGTGTAGCTTTGTAGGGTATGGTGTAAGCTACTACTAAGTGCATGTCTGTGTGCCAGTGATTTTCTGTCATGGTAATTATGGTGAATGGTGTATGTTATCAACCATATAATCACCTTTTTTCCACAGAGGAAAAGGGAGAAAATGTTTCTCTGTTTAAATGATTTAGTTTATTTTTAGTGTTCACAGACATCTAATGTAGCACTTTTCATTCAATTAAAAATTGTATTTACGAATTCTCTTGGTATGGTACAGTAATAATATAATCTGACTTTTCTCTGAAAATGGTTGCATAAATTCTAATTTTCATAGAATGTCACGATTGTAATCTGAACTGAGCCAAACTGTGCACAAAAGTCAAATGGGAAAACATTCAGTACTGTGCCAGCTCAGTATGGAATGATACACTAGAGCAGAAGAAAAATGATCTGTGAGGGTGAGGGAAGCAGCAACAGATACGAGGATTACTCCATTATTATCTACCCCAGGGGCTGCTACCCAGGAGCAGAGGAACATGGTTAAAAAGGGCAAGACCTTGATTTTTTTCCCGAACAGGCTCCCATCGCTTGAGCGAGGCAGAGTCACTACATGACATACGATCCCACTCTGCACAGGGCAAAGAGATGTTTTTAGCCCAAGCTCCCAAGCAATAATAGGAGGTGTGACCTTGCTCTCCTGTCCAGCCTTCCTCTAACCTTCCTCCAGAGACACCAGATGAATGGACCTGATATCTGGTTTGATATGTGGGGTTAAGTGTGCTTTCAATGTGGGGATTTCTTTTGACTCATCTTTTTGGGTCGAAAAAGGTTTTGTTCTATAAATCAGGACATAAAAAAAACATAGTTGAAAAGTGTTTGACATGGATACCTCAGAAGTTAAATCCTGCTACCCTAAAGGCTTGACAGTTATGCAATACTTGTCTGACAGAATGATGTCAGTGTAAAAGAGTTATACTCAGTATATAGAAATATTAGGAAAGTCAGTGCCAGACTCAAGCACTGGTAGGCTATATCTCTATCTATATATTTTATTAGATAACTCCTATAAATGATCTCTCATTAATGTCACGTTAACACAAACACGCAATGAAAGGCACATCTAGCACGACAAGTGTGTTGTGCAGTGTAGGGTTTGTGTGGGCAATTGATAAAGGGCTCTCACTTCAGTTTCAACAAAGACATCAAGAGTGTTGGTGTCTCCACGTCAAGACTGAAGCGATAATTACTGTCATTCAAGCAGAAAGCTCATCACACTGGTGGGGATTAATGTGTGTTAGTTAGTGACTGTGTCTTTGTAAGATAAACTTACACCAGCTGTCTGAGGCTTCATTTAAGCAAATACAACTGTTTTTCCACTTCAATTCAACCGTATTTGCCTCTTGGCCACTTTCATGCCCCAGCCGTTAGCCCCATGTGTATCCTAACAGCTCCTTTGAGATTCACTGTTTTGGCAATATGCTGATGTTCTTGACCTGATACATGTACACTGAACAAGCAGGTAGAGCATCATACTCCTGATTGAGGAGCAGTTGTGCAGGTTTAAATATCCCCTGAACCATACAATCACATATTAAGTGTGGCTTTACAAGCATTTTCCTGTTGTGTATAGGTGGTGGTTCAATCCTGGATGCAGGGGCTTTGGTGTCTTTCATTCAACATATTTGAACAATTATAACACCCTGTTCCCACATACTATACTTATATGTGCAAAACAGGCCTTTAACAGAAAGTTGAACGATTATTAAACTAAAAAAGTAAACTAAAAGAGATACTATTGGACATTGCCTTTTAAAACGACCAATGATCAGATGTCCATCAACAAGATGAACAGCGGTTTAACCAGTCCAAGTTACTTGGATTTTGACCCAAGCTAACTATTTCGTTTTTTTTCTGAAGACAACCTGCAAATGCAGCTCCTAAAACGCAAGATCTAAATAAGAAGCCAAACATCTTGTTGTCCATGCTCCAACATATGAATGTACAAACGTGCCTGTACTATGTTGCTGCATTGTTGCAAACCAATAAACCTGGTCATTAGTCAAACAGGGGATCTATTTTTTCTGCATTACCACAACCTTAAGCTGACCCTTTTTTAACATGAACCCAAACGATAGATTAACCCTTGACACTCCTCATATGACTGTCACTTGATATTCAGTTCAGTATCAGCATGGGACTGTGCATGACAAGTGTGACCTATAAAGGTATAGTCAAAAGGTCCACATCCCACTAGGCATCCTTCTGGAAGCTGGGTGACTTTTGGGTGACAGAGCATAACCTTTCACCATGTTGGAAATGTCTTTGAGGGAAACATTTCAGTCCCACTGGTGCTGTTTTATTATATTCGGTAACAGGCATATTAAAACTACTCAATGCACTTTATCTTGCACATTACTGTTTTAAGACATAAACAGCAGGCAAGAGCATAAACATTCACCCTGGGGACGCTATGCTTTGTTTTGTGAAAGTAGCCCTCAGTCAAGCAACCCTGACACTTCTCAGAAAATTAGAAAAAGAAAAACTCACAGAAAATGGTGGATGAGAACAAGAATGAGGCCTTGTTTAAAATGTGGTTAAGTTCCATCTTTCCCATGACAATGTTAATGTAGTTTCCATGAATGAGGCATGTTAAAAGGATTGGAAAGGCCTGCTTGGTCGGTAAAAGAGACATTTGCTGAAAGATAAGAATGCAGCAGGTGAGCTGTAACTCTTTGAAATATTGGGAGCTCCTCACATATCTGGAAGTGTAGGCTATCAACAGTGAGGGAAAACAGACTGGAGAGCGGGTGCATTTGGGAGCAATGCATCGAGGAAAAGGGAATTTTCCTCTCTCCCTTTCACAAGACGACTGACCTTTGCCCTCTGTGTGGCTCTGTCCTCCTATTTCTCCATTAGTACATGGAGACAGACAGGCACAACACACGTACACTCACACACAAAGACATTTGCAATTTCTCTCTAAAGCAGCCTGTCCTGATACACACACAGGCGCTCACTGTCCAACAGTCAATATTTTCTGAGGGATGGCCTCCCTCGAGAACTAGCAGGCAATCCAAGGGGGGCCCCTGCAATGAAAGGGCCCGTGATTGCATTCGACCGTAGCCCTTACAAAGATGTCGTACATCAAATGCCAACAGATAAAAAGCCATCCAAGAAGAGTTAATCAGCAGAGTAGCTTTCATGGCCACGACGCAATTTGTCTCAATATCATGAAAAGAAGACAGGATCTTTAAAAGAGAAAAGCACCAATATAAATAAATACATAGCCAAATACATAGCCGCTTTTCGGTTTCATGTAGTGCTCAAGGTGATGTTATCTCAGACTACTCCATGGCTGCCAGAGCTGCTTTTATCTTACCATTTGCCAATACTGCCTGACCTTGAGGCTGAGATAGGTGTGTGCGTGTACTGCTTTTGTACACTTGTATGTGTCAATGCTTGAGTTCCCCTCCCCTCTCATGCTGATAGAGTTGGGAGTGAGAGCCTGACTCAGAGTGGAAATGCCTGGATGAGAGGCTGTTTAAGCATTTTGCATACTCGTCACCTCATACCTGGTGGGATACGCTTGTGTGATTCTTGTGGAGTGGCACGCTGGGTGAGAAGGAGGCTTAATCACGATAGCTGTTAACCCCGTTTCTGACCTCTTGTACCAGCTACCACATTTCAATCAAGTTAATGTGTGGGCCCCACCAATGCCAGTGAAACATGAAAAAAAGATCAATGGAGGAAGAAGGTATTTAACCCCAGCAAGAGGCTTGCCAAATACTCCAAAATGCACACAGAGCCACTTGAAAGACTTCCGCTTGAAAGACTGTTTCAGGGATTATCAAGGGTGAAGACTATTGAACAACCTTGTAATCTAATCATGTAGTTATGGTAGGGATTGTGATACATGGGCATTCAAATGTCATGGAATAATGGGATCTCGACATTTTGTATGACATTCATTATGTTATACATACGAGTATAGGGTGGCTATATCTGCTTATCTTGACAAGTTACCATTTCGAAAAGCTCTTGCAATAACAAAATACCAAAATTGCTATATTTAGAAATATTTATGTACAAATAATTAACTCTTTTGTCCCCTCTTTTTTCTTGAAACTATTTAGGCAATAACAACAGTTAATATGATGGCGTTATGGTACGCCTCCTTGCATACAGTGCCGTTTACAATTGGTATGCTATCCACATTCTAACCTTTATTCCGCTCTCTTTGGAGCAGTCCATCTACCTTGGCAGTGGACAGGCTCGATTATGTTCAAGGCTGAGACATCCCGGGGGTAAAATTCTTCATCTCCTCCTGGAAATCTAGACGGTTGTTACTTTGTTCACAGGACACGTCGACTCAGACCGTCACAATCAATTGTGTCAGCATGCATTGACACAAGCGTCTGTCACCATCCATTTACCTGTACAATGAAGGCAGGACACAGTACAAATGTAAATATTTGACTTCTCTATGTAGTTATGACCATACACACATAGGCCATAAGGTCTGTGTTATGTCTCATGCTCTTTTGGGTTACAGTGAGCCAGAGATGGAGTACTCGAGTCCTGGACTCGGACTCGAGTCGGACTCGAGTGCCGATTTTCGGGACTCGTGACTCGACTCGGACTCGCGCACTGATTGACGCGACTCGGACTTGGACTCGTGAATTCTCGCGCACGATGACTTGGACTCGGACTCGGACTCGTGAATTATCGCGTACGCTGACTTGGACTCGGACTCGAGCAAGTTTTCTTGATGTCCTCTATCCTGGCGTGTGCACCTGTGAGGCGAGTTCACGTACTGGGCCCCGCTATTCCAGTCTAAAGATGTCTAGAGACACACCCCGCATCGTGCTGTATGTTTTCACACATTCTGCTTCCACATTGGAAAAGAGCAGCGCAAAATGCTCTATGTGGAAACAATATTGAAGAGAAGACTCCGTAACACATTACTCTAAACATCGAGTTCAGACATATAGGCTGTCTTGAACACTATCATCAGAGTAACGTGATCTAATCAATACATAAAGATTCAGCCGATAACACAAAGCATATGGCTACTTAACATGCAGAATGACGTCATTTTGCATGCTAAGTAGCCATGTGCTTTCTGGGGCTAAATCTTTATCAGTAAACCGATTTAACCGGTAAAAGTTCCTTCAAAATAAGAGTCCCGATCTTATTACTATCAAAATAAAAGTGCAAAACGAAAACTTTACCATAGGAAAATATTGGCATACAAATATAATCACTTCTCTAAAAGGTAACTCATTTTAAACATAGTTTATTTATATATAATAATAATAATATTAATATTAGTAATAAGCTTTATATTTGTATAGCACCTATTACAAGAATTGTAGCCAAACTGGCTTCACAGCAGTTCAATAGACAGATTAGTATAACATGACAGGATAAAAGCAATGTAGAGGAGCAGCTACATTTCAACACATATATCCACGAAGATTAATACATGAAGACTTGTGACTCGGACTTGACTTGGACTCTTCTTAGGTGACTCGGACTTGGACTCGGACTCGAACACAGGTAATGATGACTCGGACTCGGACTCGACTCGGACACTCCTTGGGTGACTCGGACTTGGACTCGGACTCGAACACAGGTAATGATGACTCGGACTCGGACTCGACTCGGACATTCCTTGGGTGACTCGGACTTGGACTCGGACTCGACTACGACTCTCCCTTGGTGACTCGGACTTGGACTCGGACTCGAAGAGTGGTGACTCGAGAGTGACTTGGACTCGTGAATTGGTGACTTGACTACAACACTGCAGTGAGCTGAATACATGAGTACACACTTGGATTGCAGGCATCAATTGTTTTCATGATTGAGTATCCTACAGACTTATCAATCGATTAATCAAACAATTATTTTTTGCTTTCTTAAGGAGCAATAGTAAATACACAGAAGAGAAAATAAGGCTACTAATGGGTTTTACTTTTTCAGGAAAATCCACATTATTATTACGTAAATTGCATAGAATAATATTACGTGAAAAAAATAAGCCCATTTTGTGCTTTTAGGTGCTATATGTTGCATTAATGGTCTGAAGGATCAAAACTAACTTTTTTCAAACCCAGAACAGACCCGAAAAGTAAGTCCATTCAAAAGTCAAAGCAGTCAAAAATGTTAAATGTTGTCCATTTATGTCTGCATAAATGCACATTAAATGATATGATTTTAATGATAGATAAATGTTAAACTTCAATTTTGCCCAATAATATTCTCTATCAACTTGATGGCAGGACTGTGCTGACCACCAGCTGCTAAAAGCTAGCGTTAAGTAGTTTGCCTCCAGCTGATTTCAACACATATTTGTTGTTCAGTTTCATCAGCGCCCAGTTGATTAACTGCACCACAAATCCGCGCATTAGGGTTAATACGGAGGGGAGGGGGAATTGATTCAGCCCTAGTAAACACTGATATAAATGCTGGCTTTGAAGCCTGTGTGTAAATGTTAGCATGTTACATGTCCTGTTGTGTGTCATATTGCACCGTATTTCTATTTCCTGCAAGTTACATTGTTGTCTCTCTGCACTGGGGCCACTAAGCCAAATATCTTTTAAATTCTAATATATGATTTATTATTTCGAAATGGGATTTTTCTCACTCGTATATATCCCATCGCAGATCCCAAAGGTGCTGTGTCCTTGCGATATCAAAGTTTCGTCGAGCTGTTCTTCAGACATCTGCTAAGCGCCTCATCATGAAAGCGTTGAGGTTCATTCCCTCGCGTTGCCGTGCCAAGAACAACTGGCAGGCGCAAAGAAACCTTCCTCTCTGCCACCAAGGTTAGGTGAATGACAACACTGAGACACGACAGAGCAGACAGCCATAGAGGGAATGAAAACAGGAAAGGTAGGCTTCAGTCACGTCTGACTGTATATTTGCTTTCTTTTTTCATGGCACTATTGACTTCAATTTCTTCTAGAAATCCTAGCCAAATATTTTTGCTTCTGCAATTTTCCCTAAGGTGTTCAACTTTTTATAGTTGTTCTCATTGTGATTCTCAAAACACTCGCAAAACAAAAACAATGCTTCTCTTCCCGCTCAACCTTGCTTCCTTCCCTCCCCGTCTCTTTCTTACACTTAACTAAAAAGAGGTGAACTAATGCTGTGTCTGCATTATTAATCATCAGACAACAAGGTGCTGCAGAATTCCATACGAAGGTCAAACAGGAGTATTGGCCAGCACAGAAATCACACTCAGCTGCCCGCTTTTTTTTTAAGAGAGACGCAGAGAAAAGATGGAGGGAGGATGGACAAGATATCTCCACTGCCGGGCAATACTGCCGTAAAATCCTTGAGATCACAACACAGAAATCTTGCTACTTTGCTGTGGTTGAAAGGAGCAAAAGTTCACATTTTCATCAAACATCAAAAGTCATTCACAAGCGTCTTTCAAAATGACTGCAGCAGTTTTAAGAGGACCACAGCTAACAAAGATATATTTATTATTTACTAAGATATATAATGATTGTAATGATTTCAGGGCAGAGCCAACAGTGATAGAGGACATCAGCATCATGACCTATAGATTATCTGTGTTGTCTTTGAGGGCCAAAGACATTTGCATTCAAGAAAACTAGCCAATGTTCTTTCCTGGATTGATTTTACAATGTCTGTAGGGGCCTGAAATTCCTACAACATCAACTATTTCCCATACAATATAAACATGTCCAGTGGTCATGTAATACTTAAGGTCTATGGGAGGACTGACTGGGAAAGTAGAAGCTGATGTGGACATTTTCCATGCTCTCCATTTATCCATACAACAAGAGGATTTCAACATAAAAACTAAAATGAAAGCATTATTAAGAAAAAGAGGAAAGTGACAGAGTGAGGGACAAAATGTGTTTCTTTACGACACAAACTTTCGTTACTACAAAAGAGTAAATGTTAATGATGGCGTATAGTTATTCAAGAGGGAATTGTGGGCAGGCTAATTGTGCTGTTAAATATTGCCCAAAAACCCACATAATCTGGTTTTCAAACTGGTTTAAAACAAATGTATATTCCTTTTATACTAATGCAAATATAACAATGCAGGAAATACAAATGATATCTTATTTTACAGCTGACAAGTCTTTTTGTATTAGTCATTGTAAAAGTGTCAACTGCAAAAGATAATACAAAGCAAGAAGTTTTAGACCCGTTGTTTTTTTTTTTAACTTAGTTTCTGTGAAATACAGACACTGGTCATCTCCCCTATCACATGTCAGAAGAATGTGTGGTATGGAGTCAGGTAGGTGGTCTAGAAGCTCTTACCAAATACATAAAAGCTAGCATAAACTATGAATTTTTATCTTGGCCCCAATGTAAACTCTACTGGGAAAAATGGACCAATAGTCTAATTTGTCTCAAAGTAAAGCTGCACTAGAGAGCTCAGATGCTGTGGGCTCGCCAATTTAGCTTACATCAAATCCTGGTATGGTACAGTATGTGATAACAAACCAAATACAAATCAATGAGCAATTTAGATTGTTTCCTAAACAGCAGTGATCTCTGTCCAGAGAAATCTGATCTCACGTATCAGCGTACCTACATATCAGCTTTTACTTTAATTAAATGATTCCTAGAACAGAACGCGCTGCCCTTTTGGAGCTTTAAGAAAACGGACAGTGTATCCACCATCTATGGAATAAATAAGCAAGAGCCACAGTCAGTGTCCAGAGACGTATGGGCTGTAGGATAAGCTGGGGACTCCCCAAGGGGTCTCTGTCCTGGCGATAGGCTACAGCATTTCTGTTGGAAATCAAGGCTGAGACACGAGCCATCAATCAGGCCTCAACTCACACTACATGAGGCAGAGGGAGAGAAAAACCCGGGATGATTAATGTGCCTCCTGTGTGGTCACTCTCTTTCTCCAGCACATACACACAAGCAGAGGCTCAGATGTGTATACTCTCACACAGAAATTGACATTTACACGTACACCAACCTACGCAGTTGTTTGCACATGAGCAGAAGTAAGCACATGGACACACACATACCAGAGGATAGTAGATGAAAATTGCCCGAGCTCGACTCCTTTTCTTGTCTAACCTCGGTGGTGAATGGAGGAATATTGACTAAAGAAAGAGACAGACATATTTTATTAATAAACGCCCCTGCTGAGCCAACAGAAAGCCTCACAGCACGATGAGCACACACTGCCATCTGAAAACACTCGACTCACAATAACTTCCATCACCACAGCTAACCATAACTCATCAGCAGGTGTTCTCTTACTGAGTAGGAACATGAACAAGTAAAGGGCTTTTTAAAATGGTTGTTGGAAGTTAATTGATAAAGTGAAAGAACATTTTTAGAAAAACATGATTTACAATTTTCCACAGACAAAAACACAACTCATCTCAAGGTTATTTATAAGGGATCAAACAAGAAATAAGAGAAAACCAGATCTTGTAATATCAATCAATATTGTCATGCAGGATTTCAGATCATTTACACTACTTTTCTCCACTCTCCCACAATTCCTCTACTTCCATTTTACATTTGTGAAGGTCCAGGCGCCTGTGATTATTGCTTAATGGTCCTTTTTCAAGCTTTTCTATTCTGTACAACTGCATGAATACAATGTGGGTCTGTTCCATTGTGAAAGAACAGGGTAGTTTGGCCATTAAAAGCTCCACACTCAAGTGGATTCAGTTTTGTCTGGCCACAAAGGATGCTGGCGAGCTCATAAGCCACACATTAATATGACCACAGATCAATGAGGCTGTGAGCAGTCTGAAGGTATTGCTGATGTATTGGCTGGATTTACGGGGCTGCAGAGATTTATACTGGTGAGCGCTGACTGGAAGACCTCTAAAGCTCTGGTAGTGCTAACTAGCAGGAGCAATTTATGGAACACAGAAAGACATAGCGTGGATTAAAGGCTTTCATTTTAGACATAAATTCACCAGAATTGATTTATCACAGAAGGGATGATCACTAAAATGTTATTGGACCTGTCTTACGTTATTGTAATTACTTATTTCTGCAAATCCAAATGTTTGAATCTGAAATCAACCATGAAAACAAAAAGACAACGGACATATAAGAAACATTTTTTTAATGGGACACGCTATGTTTGAATGATGTCATGGAAAATGCCTCACAAAGGACACAGTTTAATTAGAGTTAATTAAATGTATTAACAAATGTTATAAGTCTACAGTGTGGAGGAGATTATTTGTTATTTTTCATTCATGCTTTATTGATGCGGAACATCGCATCATCTGTGTAACAGAATCTAAATAAAATAAATGAAACCCATTCTATTTACAACTAATTATTTTTGTCTAACTGAAATATTGTTTTAATGCTGCTTTTCATGCAATGTTTATTCCTGACATTTATGCAGAAGAGTCACCCATATGCGTGATGTTTTGACTTGATTTGTAGGACTGAATTGTTGCATTACATTTGCTGGTTTGGTTTAGAAATATTTTTAAGATAACCTTGAAACTCCATCACAATCAATACAAATCATTAGGACCGCATTACAAGGCTCTCATGATTAAAAGCCTGTTAAAACAAGATTCCATTTTGTGAGTAATTTAATAAAAACAAACTATTGATCCCATTTACAAAACCTGTGCATAAGACATTTACTTTTGCATAAAAAATAATGTTATTTTAAGACTAAATGTCAAATTTTGTTTCCATACTTGGTGCTAAGTACATCTTATGTTTTATGCAAACCACTTTCCAGAGATCATCTGTCAATCAAATAATGAAAGTTCTACTTTGACATATTCTCCTTTGGATTTACTCTACTTCCTTTGTCAGCCAGAGTTAATATTTATCTAAAGGAAACAAAAAAAAAGGTCTAAAATGGTTACTTCCAGCAAACTGAAGGTTGGGGAGTGGTTTGAACAGGCATTGAGTTTGACATATCAGAACGGGTAATAAAAAAATATCCAGTGGTACCCGAGCTGGAGTGGTTTTAAGGACCGTTCTGTCTGTTACTCTGTCCCGTTGTGGGCGGGGCTCCGCTGGCCCCGGGCCCTGGACTATCACTCAGGCTGATGTATAGGTCCACAGGGTACAAATGAAACCTGTCACAACAAGGGTAATGATGTCAGAGTCACTATAGCTCACTGTTGGGGAGCAGAGGAAGGGAGGCGAGGTGAGAGGAAGATGTGGGATGGGGAAGAGAACAGGGTTTAGGAGGGAGAACTGATCAGATCAGGGAGGAAGGTAGAAGAGACACTGGAGGACAGTAGAGGAGGGGAGCGAGGGAAAGAATAGGAAGAGCAATAAGGAAGAAAATAAGAGATGGATTTGGATTAGTGGAGATAGAAAAAAAGCAACGTGGGAATAAAACAACTCCACTGCTGAGAGTGAAAGTGTTTCTCTTGACCTTGAAACCAATAAAAACATAATCTTAACTCAAGGTCCATTGACAAATTGTGTTATTTTATGGAACTTTGTTTTATAATTCAGTGTTTATTCAAACATTCACCATAAAAAAGTAAATACCCTATTAACTCCTCATCTACTATCCATCCAATTCCTCCCTCAAGAGACATACAAGTACTGGACCTAAAGAAATTGAGAACATAAAAAAGAAAAGGACAAAGAGTAACTTGGTCATTCTTTAAAGTTATTCACATTCACCATTCTATCTTCTAACCAAACCAACTGTGGTAGAAGTGTTTACATTGATCCTAGCAACACCTCTGTGTTGCTGTCTCTCTCTCTCTATGTCCTCATCCTCCATTATCATTGACATCAGCCTTCTGGCGGCGCGCGCGCTCCGCGACACAACACACACACACACACACACACACACACACACACACACACACACACACACACACACACCACACACACACACACACATCACACACACCACACACACACACACACACACACACACACACACACACACACACACACACACCACACACACACACACACACACACACACACACACACACACACACACACACACACACACACACACACACACACACACACAACACACACACACACACCACACACACACACACACACACACACACACACACACACACACACACACACACACACCACACACACACACACACACACACACACACACACACACACACACACACACACACACACACACACACACACACACACACACACACACCACACACACACACACACACACACCACACACACACACACACACACACACACACACAACACACACACCCACCTCCTTTATGGCAATCTCTCTCCATCTCAAGATGTGGCCACTAATGGATTGAAAGTCTTGGGGAAGAAGCAACAGTCATTTAAAGATTAATGTCAGGCCTGGTATTCTGAAGGGCAGTGAGCCCATCCTCTGTGTGCGTGTGTGCATGCCTGTGTAAGTGAGTTCACGTTTGTGTGTGTGTGTGTGTGTGTGTGCGTGTGTGCGTGTGTGTGTGTGTGTGTGTGTGCCCAGTGGAGGACATGCACATGTCATCTCTGCAAAGATGCCCTCTTCATTATCAGCCATTAGGCACAGACTCAGAGAGTGAGGAAGCAAGAGAGGGTTAGCTGGCTGGCCCGTACAAGCACATATCATAGCCTGTCACTTTCTTCTATACCCACTGCTAGATAGCCATTAAAACCAAGGACTTTCATCAATTAGCATAGCTCACTTGCGCATAAGTATGAATATGTTCTTCACTGTCTTTGAAATTAGTCTCTTCCTTGCAACAAATGTCAGCCTGTGATTTAATCCTCTACTGAGACTGAAAGATACACTAGATATGAGTTGTTATAATTTATCCGGCTTTAGCTGGGGCAGTTGAGTATTTATGCCAAAACCGTCAAAGATCATGCGTCACGTGCCACAGGCAGAAAACAGGGTTCACGGAGTATCTTCTGGTAAGAAATCTTATCATGCAGGAAGTGACACAAGCAATACAAGGGAACTCCAAACCAGAGAGGATAGACAAGCCCTCATCTGTCTCTACCACACCAACCACTAAGAGGGGGGACATTCACATATTCTGAGTTCAGTTATGACTTCATCTTTTCATGAAGCCTCTTTGAGATGAGATGCATATCGTCTAAACAGTAAAGTCAATGATCCATTGAAACTATTACAACCAATGACTTGAACATGGATATGTTAAACCTCATGAGGAACTAACCAGAAATGGTGAACACATTTCCAGAAAAACTACAATTTCTTCCATCCATCTGTTTTATGAACTGCAGCAGCAGCACACAATGGGCCAAAGGCAAGGTACATCCTAGACAGGTCACCAGTTTCACAGGGCAAAAAAATGAAAAGCCAGACATGAGCATTTCATAATTCAGATCGTCAGATTACAGAACAGCCAATGTCTCAAAACCACATTTGACTATATTCAAGTGACAACGACCCGTAGAGGCCTTCATAATCGTGACCAGATTCGTATGTTTGGACTGAGTGTAGAAGTAGTTAATATTAAACAACAGTATGAACAGGCAGGGTGGACCTTTGGTTGGAAGTCTCACAACTGGCCCATTATGTTTCATTATTAGAATAGTCAAAACATCCTTGAGCAAGACACCGGACCCTTGGCCGCCAACGCTGTTCAAAAATTCTGAATAATAACAGCTGAGACAACAAAGCTCTGCTATGCTGCAAGGACAGGATGAGATCCACAATGAATCCCACATCTTTTCAACCTGTACTCTCTATTTTACCGGATCCCTTGATAAAATAATTGAACACTTCAACTCTGAACATAAGTTGAAAACAGTAACTTAAAATAATGTTAATCAAAAATGAATTAAATCTCATATATAGTAGGTGCCGAAAAATTGTGCTTAACCTTAACTGTTGAAAACATAGCAGGAAGAGAAACGGCAAATAAGCAACAATTGATTTTGGAATAATAATAAAGCGCTGCATGAAATGCAATCTCTTCGATTTCAACTTAATTCTGAAATGTAGCAGTGAAAGGAGATATACTTTGTCAATAGCACAGGGAGATTATTTATTGTGCCCAAGCAACTGAACATTCCTATTTTCCCTGGAGTGGAAATGGAAGATTGACGTGTAAATTCATGTTCTAATATTGGAAACTAAACTAAGAAGCAGCCACTGAATAATACACACACACAGCAGAAATAATTATAGCCACACAGACCACACAAAGAGCTAAAACCCCATGCACATGCTCGCATAAACACACAGAGATCTGTGTGTCAGTATCTAAAGGACAAAGGAACACACATGCATAATCATTGCCCTTCAAATACACACACCAAGCCCAGTGTCAAATGCCGGCTTTTATGTAATTGAGAAACTGCCCCTCTAAATTTCTGTGCACATCCTCGCTGCAGAGAAATACACTTTGAACATCTGTGGTGTGTGTTCCTGTGAAGCCAGCGAATGCAGCAGCTAAATATTTAATGGGCCTGTCTGATGGTCATAATTGCTTTTAAGAACAATAGATGAAAACAAAGGGCATCAGTGAAAAACTGCACCAGAGGTTAAAGCCACAGCTCAGTGTGACAGAACAGGCTGCTTAGCGGGAGGGGAGGAGAGGGAGGGAGGGAGGGGGTAAAGGAGGAAAAAAAAGGGAGACATTAAAAATACACAACGGGTGACTATCCATTTTAAGTGGGACTGTCCTTTGTACTGTATCCCATGATGGCGGGCTGTGCACTTAAGAGCTATTTTCTGAATGTGACATAAAGTAAGGTATACACGTAGAAAGAACTGTATTGTAAATATGCGAAGTTAAGCTGTGAAATGTGATGTATTGTAAATATGTTAACTTTTTCAAGGAAAAATGTATTTAACTCATATACTGTACAGTACATTTTTGTCCAGTTCATATATATACACTGCTGCTGCATATTGGCGGTAGTGAAAACAACATTTTGCGATTATCCCCAGTGGGACCTATATATTAAATTAATAATTTGTAAAGATTTGTTGGTGACAGACATACAGTGAATATGTCTGAACCAATTAACCTCAAGGACATTTGGTTTGTGTGGCACATGAAAAAAAAAACATACATATATGCCATGTATCTGTCTTCTGTCAGTCCTGCCTCGTATCGCAGGGTGAAATATGCCTGCAGTCATGGGTGAGATTCCCCAGCTCATCACCAACCTAAAAGGGATACAAATCCCACCGTATGGAGGCAGAGAGGTATGTTTCAGGTAGATATCCTAACAGATCTGTGAACATGTATTACTTTCATTTCCAGCCGAAGGGCCTGAACATGGGAGGCACATTCAGAAGTCTCTGTCAAATAAAACTCTTCATGCGCTGCGGTGCAGAGGAGGAGAGCTTTCCAGAGCCAAGTACACCTCTGTGATGTCAGATGGATGTTAGGAGCTGAAGCTGGGCAGGTACAGTTGCTTCTACTGGTTTGTAGGCATTCAGAAAGTCACGCGGCACTGATGTTGCTGAGGCGGTGTAATGTGGTGGGATCCATTGTTAGTTATCTATTAAACATTGTGTAATTAATAATTAAAGATGATGTATATAGACTTGTGCATAATTGAAAATATGGTGTTGAGCTTTCATTAATATTGTTGTAAGTCATTTTTAAACCATAACACAATATTTGTAAGTGATTATTATTAGTGATGTTAAACATAATGCGCAAATAATTTAAAGATGTAAGGTTTGCTGTAGAAACAAATACTATCAATAAATTATGAGACGCAATTAATGGAATCATTACATGTGTTTCTGCATTTTTAAATGAGTAAATTGTACTTATTATGTACCTTATGAAATATTCTGTTACCAAACATCACCATCATCAGTGCCTTGTTTTATCGACAGTAAATAAGGTCACTAAAAATTTACAATTATTTGATACCTAAGATCTTCATTTTAATATTCAACTAATGAAATATGAACATTAATCACACATTGAATAGTTTTTGTACAAAATGTAAGTTATTCAACATGTACAAATGTATTTTTTCTTGAGAAATGTGCAAGTCTTTAGATAAACTTTAACAGTTTTGTTTTCCAAACCGAGACTCTATTGTTCAGTTGAGATCTTCCTTTCATAATTTAGCAAACGTCTAAAACTTTTAAAGTCTGAGCCGGGGAGAGAGCAGCGCAGGGGAGACAAGAGGAAGATGTAAATAACTAGACATGGAGAGAGGAGGAAAGGAGAAACAACACAAGCAATCAGCGGGGAACGGGATGGTTTTTGAGCTGAAGGAGAGGCAGAGAGATAGTTTCAGGAAAGAGAAAGAAAGAGGCAGAGAGAAACAAGCCCAGAGAGCATAGTGGAGAGATTAAAAGTCAAAGACACAGAGAAGAGGGATGACGGGCAAGGAACAAGAGGGATAGAATGAACTTAATTGACATGAAACAAGAGCAGGCAGCCAGATTACCAGAAAGCATTTTTCTTTGTGTCAATTAAAACAGCACTTTACAAAGGTACACAGGAGGAGGAAAAGGCAGAGGATGTGGATGTTCGCCATGTCTGCCCACCCTGTCCTCCTGCTGTCCGTCTTACTGAGTGTTTTGGAGCTCACAGCCTGGCCACTGGTGCTGCACTGAACTGCTTTTCTTTCCAAACCCTGAAGACTGAAAGGAGTGACCTAGCCTTTTCCGCTAACTCACTGACCGTAAACGAAGGAGGGGGAAAAAAAGATGACATGGGAAGAAAACATGCCTCCCATCGCTGGCGAGATGAATCAAACTGATGAACGGGGCAGTTTTGAAAAATCGGCAGTCCTATTTGGGGTTTGTCAAAGGTCTGACTGATTTATTTGGCATGAGGTGATGGATGGGAGGCTTCTCCGATTCGGTGTTTCCATTCCAGGCAAGCAGGGCAAGCTAAGGGTGATTGAAGGGAGATGCTGTGTACACTTCCTGCTTTTCTGACTCCAGGACTGTTGTAAAAAAAAAGGAAAGGGATGGATGGGGAAAGAAAAGAAAGTGTGGGAGGTAAAACAGGTCAGAAGAGTGTTGAAGGAAAGGAAAGTGAGCGGGACAGGGGCAAAAAGTAGGAGAAAGCAGGGAGCAGATGGAGAATAAGAAGCAGATAGGTTCACCTCTCATTAGCTCTCCAGCCACACAGTATGCCACGAAGCAATGCACCTCCCAAGGACATGAATTAAACAGAGAGCCAACTCCCTCAGAGGAAAGCAGCCCTGCCAGCACTTAGCCAGCCCTCATAAACAACCAGCTCGCGTGTGTCACTTCCTCTTCACCCAACAAAGCGACAGCAGAAATAAATTACCTTTAAGTAGACCTCGCTCCTCCCTTCCCTCAGCATCCTGTAGCCGACGGCGCAAACTGATGGACAGCGAAAAGGTAAAAGTCAGGTAGAAGACTATCGCCCTAAGGTAGTTGTTACAATGGCAGCTGAAAAGAAAATCGCCCTCCCTGTTTAATCCTGCGTCATTGCTTCTTTTAGAATGGTATTTAGCCCGTCAGTCCTTATTGGAGGAGTTTCAAAGAGAAGAGGGATTAGCTTGATTTTCTTACATCGACAAACAAGCAAGCAGTGGCCTGACAATAAACATCTGTGACCATAAAATGATCAAAACATGTAAGGGCAAAGAAGAAAGCTACAAGGGGAAACAAATGGAGTGAGGTGTATAACGAGAATACTTTGGCAAGGTGTTGTACTTCTTGGCAAGACGTTCTCAAGCTGAAAGCAAAAGCAGGAATGAATCACCAACGAGGACAAAAGTAAAGTAAGCTGAAGGTGGGCAACATCCTTCTGAGAACACGGCACAATGAAAATGGCCCTGTGTTATATAAAGAAAAATGTCATGCAGAATCTTTCTGGGTGAACAACTAAACACATACTTATTAGAAACAAAATGTTCTCACCCTTCCGGGAACTAGAGCCTTGCTTGTAATGACAGCTAAAGAGAACAAATTGATTTTTCCAAGCATTTTCTTTTGGGATAAAGAGTCAGAGTTCAGACATGGTGTCGTGGGAGAGGGGATGGAATGCTAGGTTCTCAGCACTACATCTGTGAAAGGCACCTAATGAAAGGTTACGTTCTGTCTTGAGTCACGGCTTATGAAAGGAGATATAAGTACGCTTACATCCCACCCCCTATCCCCTCACTTCCTCCAAACCCCCGAGCTCTAAAGTATGACCTGAAGTTGCTCCAAAAGCTCTCCATCATTCCTCCTACTCCTCCGCCTCCTCATTAGGTCTACTCCTCCACAGCTGTGATACACTCTAGTATTGGCCAAAGAAAAAAAGAACAAGAGGCCAGCTATGCAAATTCCTAACATGCCAGTAATGCCACACATCTATCATCAATCATCCTGCTCACTGCTGGACAGGAATCACAAAGCACAGTGCACCTGGATGCATGAGCAGAGGGGCCACCCATACACTGATCTAGGGAACCATTCGCTAAGCTTTGGCACCTTTGGATAATGAACTGTCTAGTTGGTGTGAAACAATTCTGCACGACAAAAACGAGAGAATGATTCTGCACTGTTACTGTAGTGAGCACCCTGTTAGCGATTGGAGTTTGGCTGCCATTAAAGGCTGCTATTGAGCGGTCCTTTGGTGAAACACAAGTTTGTTAATCAAGCGAAGACAAAACAATTACTAGAATCCTATAATCAATGTTGGTGGACAAACAATAAATCCTTGGTGGCCGCTTCAGACAACGACAAGTGGTGGGAAATGGGCTTCTTCTAATTAAACAGAGACCTGCTGGTATGCTATCGTTAGCTATTAGCTCCGCCGCTACACCGTTTAGCCCATCTGATTAGGCAGTTTGACACATCCAATGTAATAGCCTTGGCAAAGTACGTTTTTTTTTGTTACTGCATGCTTGCCGTTCTGCCACTGCTTCATACTGCTGTTATGAATAAATAGCATTAACAAATGAAATGTCTCTAAGGGTTACTGTAATGTAGGTCAAATAAATGTACTGTAAAGGGAACATAACTAATACTGGATACAGTATGCAAAATTATACTTAATGAATTATGGAGGTATTTGTACAATCACTATTACTGCATGAGTTAGAAAAGCACATGTAAAAACGGTGACATTTGACTAAAAGCGCCTGTTGTTTCAGCAAATGATTTAAAGAGGTCAAAAGGGTTATAACCCTTGTGAAATAAGAGTATATCTGACAGATATAATCACTCAATCTAACCAATGGAAGATTAAATTCCAGTTGTCTTCCGCTGGATTAGAAATCAGGATTCTGAGGGATGTGTGGAAAGCCTAATGTGCAAGGAATCGAAGCAAAAGGAGAAGAGCTTGATGGAGAATGCCGGGGGGAATCAGGTAAGACAAATCTGCCTGGATTTAAGAGAGCAGCGTGTGAGCTGCTAATGGCAGACTATAGACTAGGCAAACATAGGGGGGGGGTTATGATATGTAGCTCTGAACGTACAGTTTATAAAACAAATATGCCAGGGGGGATGAAATGATATTGTCCAAATCATATTGATTTCTTGTGGCCTTTTGAAACGAGTGACTTGCTTTGTAGATGTTAGGATGTTTTTGTAATGCAAAAGTGGGTGAAGCACAAATAATGGTCAACTAAACATTCAGTCAAGCTGACATGTTTCCATCTACACTTACCAAGTGATAGCAGCCAGAAACCAGTCATGATCAATAGTTGTTCATGACTTGCTTTACAAAAGGTCCCATTATCCACAGTCTTCCTCCATTACTGCCTCATTTCCAGTCATCCCTTGCTCTCCCTCTCATCTATAATTCCACCTTGTTTCCTCTGATGCTTCCTGACCTCGTCTAGCTAATATCTCCTTTCCTGCCTCCCTTTCCTTCTTCACCTACTTTATTTCTAGGTTCGTACATATGTTCCTTAAATCTCATAACTCTCTGTTTTCCTGCAACTTTCCTTCTCAATTTCACTTCCATCTATTCATTCTGCTCCTTCCTTTCTCCCTGTCACCTTTACTACTTTCTCCTAAACACTCCCCTCAGTTTAATTTACCTGCCCTCCACCTCTCCTCCCTCTGCTTCCACACAGCTCTCTCAAAACAGCCCTCAACTTCCATCTAAAATTTCTCCTTTTCCACCTTCTGTGTCTTCCTTGCCCTCCTGCAGTTCACAGGTTTCCCAGAGCACATTGTTGCATCCCAACGGAAGCTTGCACAGCATTCTGCCATAAATAATTGAAGAGGCCCCACATGGCCAGGCACGCTCAGTCTAAATGGATTATTCTGGGAGAGATCAATGCCGGCCTGTGAGGGTTTTATTAAGGCCTGCAGATGAAACGAACAAGGCCACCGTCAATGCTCTCCTCTCTCTGTCTTAATTCTGCCCCACTCTAGCGTGACTACCTACACACCTCCTCTTTTGCTTCGTCTGCAATGCCCACCCACTCCCGTCAACGACCCCGTCCCGCCACATGAAGACCGTGGCCGACTTCTTACAGTACAGTTCTGAATTAAACATAAATGTCTATCCAAGACAGTGTATGAATCATTCATTCTTTATGATGCCTTTGACTATGATGCAGGCTAGTAGTAAACGGGCGAGACAGGGTTTTGTTATTCCATTGTCCAGACGCATCATCCTCATAGACATCCACCACCTCCAGCATCCGCTCACCAGCATGGCGGGAAACATCCGGCGATACCCACTGGAGTTGACATGGGTAAAAAAAAAAAAGGGGGGGGGGAGGGGTGAAATGCTACCGTGACCTTCAGAGTTATGACCCTCGGGGGCGAGTGGTGGCTGCAGTGGTGAATAACCCTCTGTAAGCTTCTCTCCCTGAGGAGATTTACATCTGCCTCATCCAGTGAGAGCTTTCCTAATTGTCTGCTTACCGGAAAACATCCTGCCAAGCTGGCAAACACAGACAGCTTGTTAGTTATTCAGATCTACTGGCTACACGTGGTTAATGAAGACAAGGATATCATACTATTCCAAAACTACGGGCAATTCTACTTCATTTCTAACTCACGCCTAACCCAATCCTCATAATTTGCAATGCCACAACAAATAATATTATTAATGTTGCCTCCAAAGCATGGCAAGAAACACAGTAACACAAATCCAGAAAACCTAGTTACCAAGTAATTGACTGTAGTTGCAGGACATGGGACTTTTCTTGCATATTTATTTTCATCACCATAAAGTGCAGCAGCAATGGAGCTGTAGTACAGATCAAAGCATCATTCATTCACATCCTTGGCTTCCTGTTATGTGTAAATGCACATTACAGATCAAGTTCTATAGAGTTACACTCTGAAAATGATCTTCAGACACATTTGTAAGTTGTATTATTGTAGACTAGAGGTTTTCAAACAGTGAGGCAAGGGGTTGAGGAAGTCATATAAGGCAAAGCTACTGCATGAGGTGAAAGGCAATTTCAAACATACAACTGTGGATTAAAATTGTCACGATTTGTTGCTGATAATATCCAAACTCCGTTTAATATTACTTTGGAAAACAGTAATGTTTGGATTGACTTATGAGAAATATCTGTGCACAGTTCTATATTATTACAATGTATTATACATTTACTTAATGTCCTATTTATATAAAAAAAAAACACATTTCAAGCAAAACGTAATTTTTCAGTGTCCATTAAACAATAGGCTACATATCCTCTTGCTACCTGAATGTAAAAAAAAGTGAATGAAACGTGTTTCTTTAAGTAGTGGTTTTAGTGTTTATGTGTTTAAGGTAATTTTTGCTGAGGTAACCCTTAATGGCCAAATGCTTTAATTTGCGCCAAAATGTACAATGTTACTCATTGGCGAGATTTAAGCCACATCTAGACAACATATAAGTAACACTTGTCTTTGGAAAAATGGTGACTTACATTTTCCTGGGATATATTTATCTCTGTCCATTGCGCATTAACGTCCATAGATCCACTTAGAAAAAGAAGAAAAAAAGACGCTCCTTGCTGTGTAAATACGGAGCTTGCCTTAAAACGATCGTTCTAAAAGTGTATCCAGTATCAAAGTAGTACGGTGATACATGACTGTACTTCCACATAATATCTCCAAAACAGAACAGTTTATATATAATTCGGCATCGTCTGAATGCAGCGAATTTGCCGACGTCTAATCAAATACAGCTTTTAAAGACGAAGGCTCAAGAACTTGCCCTATGACCTCATGGATCTATGTGACTCCATACTTCCTGTGTATATTTCCCAAAGCATTGTGGGTAGATGGAAAACTAGTAATTATCCCTTAATTTAATGAAAAAAACGAAATTGGCATAACAAGAGTGACAAAAGAAATGAGTATTAACTCAATATTAACTATGTTCCTTTTGTATAACAATGTTTGTCAACGTTTAAAGGTGCTGGGTGAGTGCAGAGCAACGTGTGTATCATTTTAAAATAGGTTACAGTTTGAATAGATGGGAAATAATGTATTCTTCCCAACAGTTAAGCTCCTTTACTAATATGTTCACTTTTACTGTATATTTTGACTAAATGTGGATAAATTACTAGTTATATGTTTGTTATATTCTCAGGTTGTCTAAACACGTCTACAATTATCCTTGAGTAAAGAGCCTTTGAATGTCTTACATGCTGCTTTAACCTGCACAAAGACTCCATCAGTGACGATGATGTGTTCCTCTCACCAATGAAATTAAAAACTGACAAGGTTATGTTTACCCTTAATTTACACACTTTTCTGATTACTGTGAAAACAACATAATCAAACCTTCCACACAAGCTCTGCTACCCCCTGCTACTTCAACCCTTTCACTTTGTTTTGATTGTGATTGTTGCTGGCAGACATGAATAGACATTGCTTTATGGAATGGCGTTTTGAAATGAAGCTTAACATATTTGACAGGGAGAGAGAGGCCCTGAGGCTTTTGCCCCATCCTTTACAGGTCCTCCTCTCCTTCCTTGGGATAGAGGGAAAATCTTGCATTTCTCCAGGACCGCCCATCTTCTCTTTCCTGACATCTTGGCGTGTTCCAGGAAAATGTGTACATATCAAAGCCATTAAAGTGTCAAACTCCACAGTGGGCTTAAAACAGGTCAGAATGTTCATGAAAACTTGTGAATAGTGCTTTTTTTGCCCTCATTCTGGCAGTCAAGACTTTCACTAAAGAGCTTATCTCTTAGTCATTTGAAATGACAAGCCAGTGTTAAAAAGATGCAAGGACAATCTTTTTCTCTGCTGTTAGAATAATCTATAGAATATATTATATTTGAGGACCATCTGTTTCCTGACAAGATTTACTACAATATGGAAACATTAGACAGAAGGATGAGAGATGCTCTTTCACATTAAACAACCCTTCCTTTATTTAATGATTTACTTAGTTTTCATTACCATTGTATAGCCAACAATGGGGTTATGGTTATAAATGGCAACAATTCACTGGTTTTAGTTATCCAGACTGTTGACATGTATGAACAAAAAATTACTTGTGGATCAAGCAGTGGACAGGATGAGATGGGATACTCTGAAATTGACATTGTGCTACTTAGAATTTCAAATTCTGCCACAGGCTGGGGAACAACATGAGAGAAAAAAATAGCCCGCTGTTCATCTGGAGGTGACAACTAACAAGCACTATCCTGGCAATTAGACTGGTGCAGTGCACATGGGCGAAGCTTACCATAAAGTGTGCTTATGATTACATATTTTCTTGTCTCTCTCTCCTTCCAGTCTCCTCCCGCTTTACATTTTGGGTCCCCTTAAACAGCTCCGCCAGCCATCTGCATCTGTTTTCATTTTGACTGTATTAATGACATGGCCAAAAGCGTAGGCCTGGTGGCTTGTAATGAGACTGCAGATTGTGACTTAAAGCTCATCTTGTAAATATAATAAAAGTGTATTTGCATTTGTAGGTGTTTGTGTTTATCAGGTACCTATCTGTCACTCTCTGCATATGCAATGTGTGTCAGTCCTCTCTCACATGCCTGAATTTTATCTGTCCAGCTGGTGACAGGTGAGTATGATTGAAGTGCATTTCTGCAGCAGAAAACAACGCATGCTTGGGCATGCCATCCAATCACCCATCTCATACATACAAAGAGGCTGGTTGATTGATGTCAAGTTAAGACGTGTACACAGTAGAAAACGAACCTGCCACGCCTCCATTACTAAGAGCTATGTTACTAAAAGGTCTCTAGAAATTAAAAAGGCTCCTAAATGAAGGTTTGTGTTTCTAAAATGTCTAATTTCTCTGATAAGAACGAAAGGTAAGGGAGAAAAAGCTCACGTCACATATAAATACTTGGGTGGAAGATTTCACATTGTACATCATCTATCTTACTCAGCTTCACAACAGGGTTTCCTTTGATGAGCCCTTTTATCATGGTGTTTGATGAACTTTTTGTTCATAGACATGTATTTCATAGTTGTTCTCCATTATTTTGAATGCCTTCAAATCCACACTGGTTATTGTAAGATCGTATAAGACCCTACAACGAACCATCACTTTTTACAGTGTGTGGCCTGGATGTCCAACATGGGTATTTGATTGCTCCATGAGCAAAAGCTGGGTGAGGAGACGCTTCATAAAGTGTGTCCAGCCCATTAAGTCTGAGGGAGACTCCAGTAAGAGCTTTCCTTCCGCAGGCCTGTCCTTTAAGACAGCAGAGAGCGAACGCCTCTCTAGTGATCATTGGGTGGCACCAGATCTTAATATCAAGAGGCAGACTGGAGCATACACGTTGGTGCTGAAGTGGGATACAAATTATAATTTAAAACATCATATTAAAATCTTACAAATAGAAGCCTTAAATTCAACGGGTGCTATCATAAAAATATGTGACATTACAAAGACAAGCAGAGAGTGCATGCAAATTGGTGTGGGTGTCTTTGTGTTACACTATACACCAACTGACGCATTACATCATTTGTTTCATCACTGTGGTTCAGCTCCTATATTCTAATGTATTTTTGCATGAGGCCAAACTTTCTACTGGTTTTTTAAAAAGAATGTGCATGAAATATGGAAAGGCAAAATTCAGTGAGTATGATTGGTTGCCAGAATAAATCTGTGGTAGCATAAATCTGAATATAATTCCGAAAGGACAGTAGACTATTTTCAGAGAGGTTGGGTGCAAGTGAGGGGTGTGTGCTCCCTCACATACAAATCCAGGGGAGGATTGTACCTGCCTTGCTCATGTGCTCATGCATATTCTGGCTTGTGTGTGTGTGTGTGTGTGTGTGTGTGTGTGTGTGTGTGTGTGTGTGTGTGTGTGTGTGTGTGTGTGTGTGTGTGTGTGTGTGTGTGTGTGTGTGTGTGTGCGTGTGCGTGTGCGTGTGCGTGGGGGGGGGGTCGTCAGTCCAAATGTTCTACGTGACGGAACATAACAGGGAATTGTAACACACAGCAACATAATACATTTGATTACATTACATTGTACAGCAAGCCCGTAAGCCATTTCCAGGAACCATAAAAAAGCTATAACTAAGTTACCACGGGTACAAAGAAAAATGAATAAAGCCATTTTCTTTTAACAACCAGGGCGCTGGCGAGATATTGTTCTCTCCTCTGGCTTTTATGAGCTATGTATACTCGAGATGCGCTCATTTCGATCGAAGCAGGAGACGGCACAAGATGGAAAATGCACAACTTCAGGGTAGAACAAATTAACTCGATTGTTTTGTGGCAAACGTTAAACACGTATCTGAAAATGAAATGCTCATTCGGTTTCAGAAATCTTCTCTAATGCAAACAAAGATAAGTGTCTGCATTGATTTATAGAAACAATGGACGCACTATAGGCTCTCCCATTCCTCGTAAATCTTCTTCATCATTTCAATGGAGCTGAATTAAGTGGCAGCAGATACGTGTGTAATTCCGAGGTTACCGGGTAAACGAAAAGAAAGACAGCAAAGGCAGTTAAAAAAATTAATAAAGACACATTTAAAAGTTTGAAACTGAGACATTTTTTTTTTCTGATACTCCTCACTGGACATAAACATCTGCAACCATTTCACACAACATTGTTTTAATTCAAATCAGAGCGTCCAGCATTCAACAAGGGCATCCCTTGTAAAAAGTCAGTGTCACTGCTGTGCTGACTCCACCTCGGTGTAGCCATGGAGAGCTCGAGCTGCGCACCTCGAAATAAGCCCAACTCATTTACACGCCATTGGATCAACGTGGTGCGCAGAGGCAAATCCGGTACAGGGGTGTAGAGCAACACTACAGTACTCTCGAAAGTCCAACATGTGTACCTTTAGATTAACATTACAAACAACCGGTCCACACAAGAGAGAGAGAGAGAGAGAGGAGAGAGAGAGAGAGAGAGAGAGAGAGAGAGAGAGAGAGAGAGAGAGAGAGAGAGAGAGAGAGAGAGAGAGAGAGAGAGAGAGAGAGAGGAAGAGGGAGAGGGTAGCTATCAAAAATTGCATTTCCGATTGATGCCTGCAAGCCTGAATGTCTCTTGATCTACTGGCATGTCCATATGAATGGTTTTAAATGTAAAGCGCCTCACGGTCGACTTGGCTAATGAAGAACCCCCCTGTGGAGATGCACTTGTTTGATGGAGCCCCCCCCCCCCCCCCCTAAACCCCCTGCATACACTCTCTCACACACACACCTCCGCCCGAAAAAAAGATGATTCAGAAATATGCGTTTGGCTCCAGATCTATGGCATATACAAGTGCATAAGAGACATTTTTGAGAATCTTCCCCCGTCTCTCTGCTACAGTACCACCCGGGTTTCTTTTATTTGGCAGATTAAGATTGTAATTAACTCTCAGTGGGAGAATGAAAGGGAAGTCGTGCCTGTTACGGCCGTCGTTCAGAATGATGGATATCCTTCGTACAGAAGATACGCTCCGCTCACAGCAGCAGCAGCTATGCGGTGGCTGAGCCGGGTCTCCCGCTGAGTCCGGGACTACACCGAGCATCTCTCTCCATCGCACAGCTCTGTTGCAGCTTAAAAAGCTTCTTTGCAGTATTTTGAAATGATGCTCCTCCTTGGGCACTTGCCTCTGTGCTGGTGATAAGACCGTAGAATAACGCACAGCTCGCGCGCTCCCACACCAAATACCCACATGACTATTGTGTTCAAGCGGTTAAAACATGAAAAAGCCGTAATTTAAATTGCAGATTTTGTATTAGAAATACCGGGTAGACAAAAGTGTCCGGATAGAGTCAGGAAAAAGACACAGCCAAGTGTACCTACCTTTTTTTTCAGCCTCGGAGTTCCTCTTTCTTTCTTCTCTGTTTATAAACCCTCACATCTTCATCATCAAAGCAACAATAATCCCCGGGTTTTGTTAAGTGTGTGAGTTCCTGCGGCAGGTCCAGTGAGGAGCGGTTCAAGGGTTCCTCTGCTGGGTTAAATGATGTTTTTAATATCCACCCCAAGAGCGCAGGTTGCTCAGGACGCGTCTGGGTACGGCAGGAGGAGTCGCTCCCTCAGCAGCAGCCACCGTGCGCATTTGGAGAAACAAGAGCTGTGTCCGCGCAGGGAAGCTGAGGGAATGATGTCATGCGTCCGGCCCTCCCTTTCCAGCCACCTCACCTCACTCACGGCTTTCTCCACATTCTCTCCCCCCTCATCTCATTGTACCCTTCTTTCTTTGACAGAAAAAAAGACAATAAAATATACATTTAGTCAAGCACTGAATATTTAAATCTTGTTTTGAAATGTTCTTTAAAATAATTCTAACATTTTATTGAATGTTTCCGGAATTGAAATAAAAATGTGTTACTTTATCATAATATTCTGAGATTTGTTTTTGGAACACTTTTTTCATACGTTTATGAGGTTTGAAGCTGAAATACAGGGCTGCGCCTCTTGATTTTGCAGATATGTTTTACAGTGCTCCACTGACGATGAAGTCACGTAGCCCCCCACGCCTCAGTGAAGGTATCGTCCAGTAGCATCGCCAGCCTGCCTTTACCCGGGATAAAAGGGGAGGTAAAGCAGGATGAAAAACACCAATGCACGCCGTGCACTGAGTCAAAGCTCCCCCTCCCCGGTACAGCCATCGCATCTTAAAGATAAAGCTTCATATCTTCTCATCTGAGTTATAGCTGAGGATTGTCGTGTTTATCATGAACTACACTGCAAATAAATGACACCCCTTTAACATACCATTGGTCTTGTTTTGAGTGTAAATAATTTAGGAAATGCAATTGTTGCCAATAGGATTATGGATGAATTTAATATGTTACAATGGAAAAACATGCACGTTTTGTCATGATCATTTTTGTATTGTTACTTTAAGGATATACTGGGAAACGATTATAGCAAGTGAATATATGTTATCATATCTATGTGACATTTGTTTCTCCAGAGGAATATGAAAAAAGATTTAAGAGAAAGAAAATCTAAATCTTAATGTAAAACTACTGAAGATGTCTCTTTTAATGCAATAGGTCAGTCAAAAACGGAGACTAACAGCCTATTTTAAACTGGCGTATCTTCAAACGCATTTAAATTCCTCACAATGGGTGAGCAAGCTATAAGGTATTTTCTGCATCCCAACTTTGCAGCTGGCTGCTTGCTGAAAGAAACTGAAAGAAAGGACTGTGAGGGCGTTTAATCAATCAACTTCAGCTGCAGGTTTTACTTAATCAAATCTTTAAAGTGGCAGGGCTGCTTTCCTCCATATTGGTGCACGGATGCTCTGCAAGGACAAGTTGAGATGTTGCCCTGTGCCCAAATTATGCTTTTTCTGTATGCATGCACTTGTCTTTAAAGGGCGGCTAATTGTGGGAAAACACAGGTTATGTTGTTCAATGTTCAGTACATCCATGTCATCCATCAGACTGGCTTTCCATCCATAAAGTTTACTATATATTTTATATTCCTACTTATCTGTATTCATGATATGGGAAGGGGGGATATAAACAGAAGACAGATAAACAGGACAGGCCATTGACATGCCAATACATCACAGGGATAACAGACAAACACGCACACCTGAGGGCACCAGTGAGTCTTCAGGTCAATGGATCTGCATGTTTCAAGTGCAGCACCCAAAGGACCAAACCACTGTGTGACCCTGAGTCCTTTTTCTTAAGAGTTATATGCATTTTCAAACATGTCAGGTATAAACAAGATGTGAGGTATGCTGTTCTGTGGTCTTGCAGAATTGAACAGTTTGATGAGTAGTTAAAACTGATGAGTACAGCAAAGTATTACAAGCGGTAAAAGTAAATATTAAACATAACATTATTGCATTTAGGTGACATGCTCAAATGGTTATTAAGTATTGAGTCTGACGCACTGGTTGCAGTCTAGGGGGTCCAAGGCCGGCCAATTTCATCTTTTGTAAGGGCACCCTGTGGTTTAAGTGTCCCACACATGTGCCAAAGACGATTGTAATTGGTTTAAAGAAATACAAACAAGCCCCTCAACTTGAAGCATCCACATGGCCACAAACAATTAAAAATGAAAGAAAAATAAACCCTAAATGTTCAAAATGATGCAAAGATATGACAACAAAATAAAAACATATATTATGAAGATGGCAGACCAAAATCAATTGTGTCTCTGTGCAACAAAGAAACAATGATTCTTAAATAAAGAACTGGAAAGCACCCCACCCTACTTAACAACTTCATCATTTGTGGCCCCAGCAGGGTTCAGACTGGTAGCTTTGGAAGTGTTGAAGCCATTCTCTCCCTCTGAGCTTGAGAGGACCATGTGTGACCGTTAAGACCAACTAAAGCATCCAAGTCCCCTGGACTGATCATTTGATTGTCCTTTGCCTGTCTGCCTTTACTTTAGATAATTGGACATTTCTTTGGTGACACTCACGTCAGGGGGTCGTGAATTACGGGGCAAAAAGTCGACCGGGTAACATTTTTGATTTTACAAGCAGGCTTGTTGTCACAATGTTGAAGGTTACTGTATGTATTGTATTTAATATTAGTTTTGTTCCTTAAAATCAATCAATAAAACAGTTGCAGAGTCCTACTGTGCGTCTGTTGTAACCTTGCCACACCTTCAAGGATGAAGAAGAAGTACGAAGCTTGGTGATGAAAAAAGGCCAGCTACTACAACGTATTATTAGAAGCTAGCGGGTTGTCTCTGCTGCAGTGATATTTTCAGAATCAGAATCAGAAACAGGTTTATCACCAGGTAGGTTTACACTTACGAGGAATTTGACTTGGTGTCGTGGTGCATAAAAACAAGAATTAAAAACACAGGTAGAAAACTAGAAAAATATAAAAAGTAATAAAAAATATAGTGTAAAATATAACAGTATTTACATTGCAATGGAATGAAATAGAGGAATAAAATATGCAATAAAAATCAGCTGTAATACAAAATAATGTATATGAGTCTGCGGTGTGGTTGAGGTAAAGTGTCAGTGGGGGGGGCCGGGTCTTGTTTAAGAGGCCGGTAGCGGAGGGGAAGAAACTGTTCAGGTGGCGAGAAGTTTTGGTCCTGATGGAGCGCAGCCTCCTGCCAGAGAGGAGGGGGGTGGATAGTTTGTGTCCAGGGTGGGAGGGGTCGGCTACTATCTTCCCTGCCCGCCTCAGGGTCCTGGAGGCGTGCAGGAGGCACATTATGTATCAGGGTTACATTAATTAAAAAGGCAATAGCAACGAAATCCACTGGCTTCTAATACAAGTCTTTCTCACTTAATCTCTGAGTGAGAGGAGCAGCATTATTTTATTTGTATTTTGGCATGAGGCAATTAACTTATCAATCTCAAATGGCTATCACATACTCTCGACTACAGCATGCATTCCTGTCGTTGTCCAACCCCATGGCATTGAATGAAATGAAATAGATCTATCAGAGAGAGAAAAAGAACACTAGTAAATAAAATAGCTCCCTGATATTGTCATTTGTTATGATAAAGTATGACACCTTTGGGGCTGATACATCATCCTGTTTCCTGATTAAAATTACTCTCTGCTGCCTTAATGTTTAAATAAAGATACGGGAGCTGGTCAATTTGCTTTAAAAACAAGAGACTGCTCCTTGTCTTCGATTTAATCACAACATCTCTCCCCTTTCTTTTTCATTCCTTCTTTTTTCCATCACCTACTTCAATTTCAATGATTACATTACATGTCATTTGTTAGACGCTTTTATCCAAAGCGACTGACACACATTTAGTACTGTGGACAGTGCCCACAGGAACAATTTGGGGTGAAGTGTCTTGCCCAGGGACACAACGACATGCTGACTGCAGTGGGATTCGAACTTGCTACCCCCTGATTCGAAGTCCAGCACTCTATCCACTGAGCCACAGCCGCCCCTTGTTGTTCTTCTCTAACTTTGACCTCCTCAGTTGACCGGCATTTCTCTAACTCCTCTTTTGTCTCCCTTAATAGGTTCATCTGTGTGTGGGAAAGCCATGCCAGTCAGAGTGGCTGGATGAGTGGTTTAATTAGAGAAAAAGTAGTCTGTCGCCTCATACTGAGCACGGGCAATCAAGGGCCACTGGCTGGAAGAAAAGTCGGACGAAGCCATTCGTTGATTGGTGATTGTAGAAGTGTTATTTAATCTACATGATACGCTTAAAGAGCTTTGAGTCAGATTAGGGATAAAGATAATGCACTACAGTGGAATTAATTGTACCAAAGTAGAGCCAAGTTCCAGGCCAATTGTATATATATTGTATCTGCTGATGCCTGTCTACTGAATGTGCGCACGATTATCAGCTTAACACAGTAAAGGTCCATAAATGTACTTGAATTATGTGTGCATTGTCTGCAATAAAACATGTCTCATATTTTACAATCAACAAATCGATGAAAAAGTTGTCTTTCATGATCTTGTAATTATAGTTTTTATGTTTTATCTGTAAAGATAAAACATGAATGTTATAATATTAAATAAAAAAGCTAAATGAAGTATAGATGACTTGTTCTAACCGTGATAAGTGTCTTATTTTCTCTCTTTGTAAGCATCCAGTTTCCTACACATCATTGAACAGAAACATGTTTTTTCTGAAGATAATAAACAAGAAAGATGTAGTTTTTAGTAAAATGTGAACATGACAGCTGTATACAGTTGTGTTTCAGATATGCATGTTTTCCACAGTAAGTAATCCGCCTTCTGTGCAGCTTAGTGATTACTTACAAAGAGTTAGTGGCTCGATTCCCCGCAGGTCACCACACTGAAGAGGCACTTCTCTTACTGCGCGTTGCTTTGGATAAAGTGTCCCCCAAATGGCATCTGCACTTTCCAGCGGTCTGAATGGCCCTTGATTAGACAACCAGATGAACTGAGGGAACCATCTAAATCAGTTATAAAGCATAATTGAAAAGTACTAACAAAGAATGAATGAATTTAATGCAAATGAATGTATAATTTCCTTACCTTTCTACAGTACTTAATACTTGCATCTGGGATCAAATAAATAATGTCCAATTTACCACGGTTTCTTTTCTCCTGCTCTAAAGTTCAAGACTGTTTCATGGTTTGTAATAATGTCAACACCTAATATTTAAAATAAACTAAGAGTGTCTAATAAGTTACAGACATTTGGAAAATACAGCCTGGCATTAGAACTTTGGAGAACTTTGCATCGCTGAGTTGAAGATAACACTGCTGAATGTTGCTGAACGGAAGCTTACACATTGCATAATAAACATGAGCCAATGAGTGACAGTGCACATAATGAGACTGAGCATATTGTTTAAACCATTTTCACTTAATCCATCATTACTGTGGTTCTGCTGTGCAGCGAAAGTTTGGGATCTTTGATGCAAACCAGTCGTAAACAAGAGTGTTTTGAAAGCATCCAGAGAGAGATGGAGAGCTGAAAATATGATGGGATTAAAAACAACATTGAAGTCGCAGCCTTTTCAAAACTCTGAGCAAAATTCGGTTTTCATTCATATTGTTTTGACTGTTTGTGTTTACCACTTAATTTACCTGTAATACAAATGGCACCCTTAGGATCAGAGGGTCATAATCACACCTGTATACTCAATAATTCTCAGTGACAAGAGCAGACACATAGCAAAGAGAACTTGCCTGTACAAGTTAAAACATTTAAATGGATGATCATTAACATTTCCAGTAGCTCCTGACCCAGATACACTAAGCTTTGTTATCCAACAAACTATTAGGCTAATTTAGCCATTTAAAAGGAATAACAAAAAAGGATAATGAGAATTTCACAGTTCTTTGCACAAGGTGTTAGATTATTAGAGTGGCCAAGATGTCTCTGACTGTAATATCTGAAATTATAATAACAGTTTTTCAGTTCCTTTGAAAAATATTGTCTATGAGTAGGAAGGAAAAATAGTGCCTTTGGATTGACAGTGCAGCCTGGTCTCATGCTTCGAATACAATGCTTGGCTAGAGGATTTTGGGTTCTTGACATCAATGCAGGCACCAGGCTGCATGGTATATCCAAGATAAACCCATGCTATCAATATTAGATACTCAGAGTAACAGACCTTAGTAATGCTGCAAAAGTCTGTTGACAGAGTGAAGGTGTATTGGTCAAACAAACACACTTTTTTACATTACCTAAACTCAACCATTATGATCAGTTTCACACTGCAGAAAATAGCAAACACTGCCAAATACTTTAAAACCATTCCCTCTCTGGAACTTATTGCATTTAGTGAGAGCAAGGTCTTTATGTATCCTTAATTTCACTTGTGTTTTAATAAGACTGGCAATGTTTACTAGAAACACATATTACATAATAACATGCATACATGACATTTTTTTGTTTGGTATCTTAAAACTTTTTCTATTTGGTAACCAATATTATGACATCTGTAGAACCACATTGATCTGTGCAATGCTTTTTTTCAAACAATTGTTGTCAAGCTCGCAATGCATAAATAACTATGCAAGACAAGTTTATATTGAACCTGTCAAACACAAAGATTGAAAAGGGAATAATTTATTGTTACAATGAAACAACATTTGAAAACACCTGGCATTAAAACCCGATCTGGTTACATTATCTGAATAATGAACAGATCCTCGCACAGGAGTGAATGCACCGGGAAAGCATTGGAATTTTTCTATTGCATCGGTGGGAGCAGAAATAGAAAAATGAGATGCTGTCATTACTCAATGCCTGCCACACACATGTCACTTGGAGATTGTTTTAACAAGCTAACGGTATCAGCTCCCTTTAAACTACCAATCTACTCAAGTGGTCACTCTTGTAAATGTTGGGTGGAATGGATAGAAACCACTCATCCAATGTCATATGCTGTGGGATGAGTAAAGATTTGTCCATGGAGAAAGTCAGTGAGCAGGTAACATGACAGTGTGAAGGGTGCAGGCTGTGACAACAGCGAATGGAAATAGAAGCAGTGATGTACGGGGCGATAAATTGTCTGTAACACAGCCTTATAATGGCTGTGTGAGGGTGCTGGTGTATACAGCAGCCATTGAGCGGCACTTGGCTCATTAGGTTGAGGCATTGAGGTGCTGAGTGGGTGGGTGAGCGGTGAGTATATGACATGACAAGGCTTTGATGCACTTGCAGGTAGGGAGCTCATTTCCCTTGCTCTTCCCCTGTCATCATTCCCTCTTTTCACTTCTCACGCACATTCTCTCACTCTTGATAAACTCACTAGCAGCCGGATTATTGTTCCACATTTGGTGTCTTCACTGTTTCACTCTCTCTAAGCTCTCTCTGCTTCCTGACTCTGTCTCTTTTCTGCTGCATCTCGTCGTTGCCTTCTCCTCCTCGCTGTGGATATCTATAGCAGCAGCCTGAAAGGACATTCAGGTGGGCGAAGGTGTGAAAGTCCCTCAGAAAGAATACCCAACAACCCAATGATAGATCATGTGTGCATGAAAACAGGATCTTCACAATGCTTGGTTGTCATGATAGCAATGAAGTAGATATTTACAGCAAAGCTTGGTTAAAATAATTTTGGGTGGGCTCAGATGGATTCATAATGTTGCCTACTATAAGTGGAAAAAAGTGTGATTGAGCAATCTGCGCCCACACCTGCTGGTCATGTCTACCAGTTAGGGATGATTTTAAAAATGCTGTTTTATAAACTTGTGTTTATATTTTCCCAATCATGTTTGTCACATTCTGTCTGTCTCAGTCATGCATGGACATCGCAACAAATAGATTTGTGAATGCAAATCCATCTGTTGGGGACTACTGCCTCAAGAAATAACCATAACGATGACATGATTATTGTTTCCACTACAGGTCAGGGCAGAATAATTACAGCTGTAGTATAATCTTTAAAACCTTGCTTTTGTCATAAAACACAACACCAATTGTAACAAGTTAAACCCAAACCCTTTAAATGCACACATTACTTCCGGAACAACACAGGTAAGCATTATAACATATGAGCGAAAAATCTATTTACACTGTTGTATAGAGTCTCACAGAAGTCAATTTGCAGCCCCTGGTTCAGCTCAAACAAACACATAATTTGGGGGTATTTAAAATACAGAAAGACATGCAATTTAGTGTTGTTTTTCACACGCTCACACAGTTAAACTAATGTTTTACAGCAGCTACAAGCCATGCATCAATTCACTTTTCCAGTAGGCTTGTTTTATTGAAGACCATTAAATGTCAGTGGCCTTTTTTGGTAGAACTAAATGTCGCAGATTATAGTAATATCGGCATTCCTTATAGTTCCATAGCTGCAAACACTGAGAATGTAACCTTTACCCCTGACAGATGTAATACCATGCTCCCCTGACCCCCAAAAAACATGAGCCACCCTGAGCTAGTTCAACATTACACACAAACACCTTATATTTATTTATACAGGAGCACATAAAGGAGAAAAAAGCTGGCAGTGAGTCAGCGAGTCGGGCTGCAGGTCATCAGTGCATTATCCCCCAACCTTTGCCTACCCTCTTCGCTTCACTCCAACTTCCTGCAAAACAGTATCACTTTCGCACCAGCGCTGTGATAAGATCTGACTTAACCTTGGTGAGGTGCGTCACCTCAACAATACCACTAGCTTGTCACTACTACAGAACATCACCTTCAGGGGATAAGGGTACCATTAAGAGAGGAAATAGGCTTAACAGATAAGGGCAGATTTTAGTTGTAGGCATGCAGTGTTTAGTTCAGCATCATTTCATTCTCATGGGTTCTTTTTGAATTTTAAAGCAATACACAAGTCAGTGTCAGCTTAGATTAGGTCAAATGTATGAAATGAGAAAAAAGTGTTAAAATTCAGAACGACACCTGATAATACTTATGCATCTTTAGCGACATTAGAGAAAGGAAGTCAGTCTGTTCGACTCTTTATCTATCCTGAAATATCTCAACAGCATGTGGTAACCGTGACTTTACCTTTACATTTAAACTGACAATGCCACCTCCAGCTAAGGGGCAGGAGGAACCCGTGGACACTCAATTTATGTTGATCGTGGTAACCAATTTTAAGGCTTCCCTTAACAGGTACAATTAGGACAGAGGCATGAATTCCCAAAATATAATCCAGCTTTTTTTAACAAATATTAAAACATGGTTAAAATGTCAATTTCATCAGCTGTTAAAGCCCGCGTCACACTGTCCCGAAATTGACACCCGATGGATACACGAATATGGAATTGTGAATTTCGCACGAAGATGGCCCCGAACCACACACAAAGGCAACATTTACATTACATTTAAGACATACAACTGCAACGAAAGTAACAAAAACTATTATGTTAAAGTACTATGATACTGTACTGATATTTTCAGACTTTGTTCTTTACTTTATCCGTCTTTATATGTAGAAGATATTAAGTTTTCTCCGTAATGTTGTTTCCATAGCAACAACAACTTCCTGTCAACTCGCCTTCAAAATAATATATTATATCCTTTTCAGTTTCACAGAACACAAATTGGGTTATTTACATAATATGTTTACATGATTTTGTTGTGCAATAAAACAACCCGATGGACACACGATAAAGGAAATGTTCAAATTCGGCTCTGATCGTAGCAACATCGGGCCATTCGTGGGGGCATCTTAAGCCATCGTATGACCGCCGGTGGAGTTTCTCAGGCTCCGGCAGCAACTTCGTGAGCGGTGGCAAAAATCTTTGGCATGCCAAAAAATTGCCGAAGGACCTTGCGAAGGTTCATTTTCGTGTTGAATTCGTGTGTCAATGTTGCCCTTCTTAAGGCCATCGTGAGGGCATCTTGTTATCATCGGTGCCATCGGGCATTCGCCCCGATCAGAGTGAGGGCAAATGCCCGATGGCACAGATGATAACACGAAGACGACACGATTTGACAAGATGCCCTCACGAGTGCCTTACGAAGTTGCCGCTCACGAAGTTGCTGCCGGAGCCTGAGAAACTCCACTGGCGGTCATACGATGGCTTAGGATGCCCTCACGAATGGCCCGATGTTGTTACGATCAGAGCCGAATTTGAACATTTCCTTTATCGTGTGTCCATCAGGTGTCAATTTCGGGACAGTGTGACGCAGGCTTTATGGGTAAAAGGCAAATAAAATTCACAAGGCTACATAAGTTACCCTCCTCAGGTGGGCAGGTCTGGTCCGCTGGGTCACAGTGCCTGCTAACTGGGAAGGACAAAAACAAACAAGAGAAGCCACACATCAAAAATAACAAAAGCATGCAATACTTAAACCACAACCTCTAGAAAATAACAATGAGATATTTAGCATACACACCCTTATAAAGTGTCACACCGTGCAGGCCATACACTGAAAACAGACAGAGTATCACACGGGCCCAGACCTGCGCCTCAGAGGAAGAGGAGCGTAACCTAAAACACAAATCTGCAATTATTTTATTGCCACAAACACATTTGACAGAAACAAAAAACACTATAGGACATGCTGGCCTTGTCCATTTAAAAAGCAAACAAACATATTTTTTAGTTGCTAGCCTGGTAGCCTACACCAATACAATGTAAAATTAAAAGAGGGTTCAAAACAAGGCATACTTTCACAGAGTTATTTCACAATCTCAGCTCAATCCAGCCGGGGAAATGGTCACTCAGCTGTTATAAATAACAATAAAAGCTATAATAAAATAAAACAAAACAAGTGACATACCAGTATCACGGGTTGCTGGGCCGATTATTGGCAATACACTCTGTAAAACACATAAATAAGAAGTTTTTAAAAAAGCAATTAAAACTTCTATTAAAACACCATTTAAAAACAAATTGCTCGTAACAGACCCGGGCTGCATCTCACTTCTCTTATTTTTCATTTCCTCGCTCCTCGGTCTCGGTATCACCGGAAGTTGATTTGTCTGTGCCATCTTGAGAACTGTCCCAGTGGCCTTATTGGCTCCGTGATCGGGTAAAACTCGTCTTGCCCTCGGCGGACTGGGACTAAAAATCAGCTATAAAATCAGCTAGTCAATTGTCCAACCGGCCCACTTCGGTACCAATGGCCCCTGCCTCGCCCTAATAAAACCCAAGCTGAATTAAGCAACTTGCATAGGTTAATTTAAAAGACCATAAAACCGCCTTAAAAAACGTAATTCCTACCTTTGTGAGAGGGAGACAGCCAAGGACGTGCAGCAAGGTGAAAAGCTTTCTTGAACTAACGGCAAAACTTTTATTGTTTCCTGTTTACCGGTCGTCACATTCCCACAAGCAATTTAAGGGATTGCAATTAAATATTGTAGGTACATGGTTCACAGAGACACAGGGGGTGTTTCTCAATGTCGAGGAAGGCTGCTCTAGAGCCACTATTTCAAGCATACTACGTAATTGAGTGCCGCCGAAGGACTGTTCCAATGTCCAGCATAGGCTACTTGGAATTCTACCGAGGCCGACGGTCTTAAAATCCCCACAATGCTTTTCGCACGAACCAATTTCCAAATCTTTGGTGGAAATAGCGCTCCATTTAAGGCGGGCCTCGCATATGACGCACACCTGCACACCTGTTACAGTAGCCTGTTCCACAATTCTTCGTTTTCCGAGGCTAGGAAGGATTCTTGCCTCGCTTCTGAAGCAAGTGACTCGGAAGACATGTGCTACCAAGCAAGCATCCTCGACATTGGAACAGTCCTTCGGCGGCACTCAATAACGTAGTATGCTTGAAATAGTGGCTCTGGAGCAGCCTTCCTCGACATTGAGAAACACCCACATACTTAGGGCCGGTCCTAGACATTTTGGTGCCCTAGGCGAGATTATGATTTGGTCCAAGCAATACACAATAGAATATATTAAGAATAAATTAAAAATCTCTACAAAAGATCAATACACGACAACAACTGAAAGGTATTGACTTGTTGGTTATATACATACATAAAGAAGGTTTAAAATGTTTTCATTATTGTATGAATATGTTTTAATTGGGGGGTGGACGTCACATCCTCTAGGGGGGTTTTTATATCTCCAGTTTCAAACGATATTTTTGGTTTACTGTCCTATAGTATACATTGGAATGATTTCAAACCTGTTTTTATTTATCCTAATAATTATAAAGGTGTGCCTTGGAAATATTTGCTTACATAAATTGTGACCAAACCGTTTGAGACCCACTGAGATAACTTAGACTAAAGTGAACTATCTAAACACTCAGAGTCCTTTACCTCACTGAGCTGTAGTTATCAGCCTCAATCCAACAACAATCTGCGGTACCGATGCACGCCCTCTCTCTCTCTCTCTCTTGCTCGCTCGCACTTTGGCTGTGAGCTGCGGGCGCCTGATAAGTCAACATCCCCCACTTTCATCACTTACAGCGCCCATCGTACAGGGCAAATGAAATGTGTAACCGGGGTAAAAAGGGTGTTACCTTGACTTAATTATTAATGTTGTTACATCAAGGCTGAAAATTAGGATGAGCCAAACAGTCAAAAATGTTTTTTTCCCTCCCAGAACTACCAGCGCAGCGACCCCCCAGATCTGGCGCCCTAGGTGACCGCATATGTCGCCAATGCCAAAGACCGGCCCTGCACATACTTATGACTGTTTCTCTAGTGCCATAACAAGGTTGACATGTCAAGTGTTGCGACAACTTTGGACTGATTACCATGACGTTTTGTACAGATATCCATGAAGCCCACAGTATGACAAGTGACCCCCTGACGTTATCACGCCATCACCAATTCAAGCGTTTTATCAAACAATTTGGTTCATGACATAATAGCTAAACTAAATGACAATACCATGAGCCACAATTGTACTTAGTAGACCAATTTTAGCATGAATTGTAATTTTCAACATGTTAGCATGCATTTAGCTCATATCACATCATCACAGAGCCTCTAGCACGGTTGTACTCTCCTACCTTAAAGGTGGGGTAGGTAAGTTTGAGAAACCGGCTCGAGATACACGTTTTGTTATATTCCATGGAATGCTCTTAACATCCCGATAGCAATGAATATCTTAAGTGCTTTGACAAAAAATCCATAAAAAAACGTCATCTGTGGAAGCCGTAATACTGTAAAAAGCACGACCAATCATTTTAGCCGGCCCGGCTAAAATAACTGGATGGCCTACCTGCCTGTCAGCCTTCCATCTGTGCACAAACTTATCTTGTGCCCTCATTGGTCATGTGCACGTTCGTGTGTGTTGGAGGAGGGCCTCTATAAGGAAGTGGCAGATTTTCTCCGGTTGTGTATTTTCAAATTCTAGCGATCTCGAGCCGGTTTCTCAAACTTACCTACCCCACCTTTAATGTGCTACACCAAAACAACACATTTAATTAATTTATTTCCTGTCTACATTATTTCCAGGTGTAAAGCTACATCACATTTTGAGTTACTTTTATTAACTTTGAGAGTCATAAAAGCAGCATTTCTCTGCACTAAATTAGTAATTTCAATACTTACGTAGATATGGGAGCGTTGGACTAAATTTCAAGGTGTTGAATATCTTTTTTTATGATCATGCATTCTTTATTATAAATGTGGACTGAGTGGTTACAGCACGTCACATATGACATCCTTGGGACCTTTGTTGCATGTCAAACCTTTCTTTCCGCCTATTTTTGCATACATTTGGACTCTTATTCTTTCTTTGTAAAAACTCCCACCTCTTTAACTTTCACTAACAATTCCCAGTACTGTATTCCTGGATCTGACAAGTAATGATGGGGGGGAGACTATTATTCAAGGCTTTAATAACAGATGAAATCCTGAGAAATTGAAAATTAAATGAATCCCCTTTAGCAGTTATGGTAATTAAAAGTTAATGGAAAAATTGTGGGACCACAGATACAGCAGCAGATGGAATACATTACAACACATCATAATTCACTTTGGAACACTAGAGGTCACAGTACAGCCTTCTGCAGGTGTTTGGGGTCCCAATCACTGAAACATCTGGGCTGGGGGGTGCCCACTTTATGACCCATTAATAGACCAGTGCCAACCCTTTTTGTTTTATTTTTCACTTACAACTTACAGTAGGTGGAAAATAATACATCTACTGTAGTGAACGTTTTTCAGAAGCTATTTCAGCTCCGTTTCTTTAACCCTCCTGTTGTCTTTGGGTCAAATCTGACCGATTTACTATTTTCATCAATCATAACTTTTTTGTTTTACATTCGATTGCATTAAGGCTTTATGATATCGTTCACAGTAGACATTTGAACATATAAAATTGCTGACCACTACTTTCATTGCATTTTGGATGATTTAGTCAACTTTGTAACACCCATGGTGTTCCCGGTCAAAAATGACCGCCATAAAGAAAAGGAATTAGTAACCATCCGGATCAGATAAAACACACACACAAACACACACACACACACACACACACACACACACACACACACACACACACACACACACACACACACACACACACACACACACACACACACACACACACACACACACACACACACACACACACACACACACACACACAGAACAATGACACATTTCCCGCTCTTATGTGCCCATCCCCCCACATGGATCACACCTGGCACACGCAATACATGTTCAGTGTCTATTCTTTGTATATTTACTGCAGTTTATCATGTATACCAGTAGTCTGATACAATATTTACAGTTTGAAAGGGTGTTAAATTAAATGTGGTGATGATTAATGGTTTTTGTGTTAATGTAATAGCAGTTAAAACAGGACCGGTCAAATTTGACCGCGAACACCAAAGTAAGGGGGGGGAAACGAAGACAATAGGAGGGTTAAACAAGCCAAGACAGGTCAGTTTCCAATGTTTTGCCAGCGGCCGCTTGCTTTGCTGTTAGCTGAGAGGTTGTGACTGAGGTTAAGATGACTACTGACAAAGAGATATATGTACTTTTTAAAAGAATGGGAACTGACGCCTGTGTATGTGATAGCACAAGATAAAGCGGCCAGGCAGCTGATAACATCTGAGGATGGAAATAGCTTTCGTCCTCTCTTGTTGTCTTAACAGATTGAGGAGTAAATGGTGAATGTATGCGATAGACAATTTGCAGTTTACATAAAAGAAAACATTGGCCACCATTATAATAAAAGGAAATTGATTGTTAAAAAAATATTGTGTGCCGTGTAAGTCCTCATGAATATTGAAAGGTACTTAAACATTAATTTACTCATCAATTCAATCACACCAGCAGATAAAGCAGCATGATGCCACTCACACAGACTGTGTTAGGCATTGTTAGTCAGAACAGGTGCAACTCTATCACCATATCAAAATAATGTAAAAATTGTGGTGGACAGTGTTTCCAATCACATCACAGTTTTGCTTTGTTTTAATTATTATTATGCGTTGGGTTTGTCCAAACACAACAGGAGGTTCTTATCAGGAGGTACATGCTGAAATGTTTAAACAAAATCCCAACCTGTAATGCAAACTGCTGTCTGGCGGGTTACCCATCTTTTCATGGAGTGCAGTCTGTATCGACTCAGCCTGGTAGGATATCCCTCTGCAGATGATCAGATGGAAGACAACCCCTTGCCCTCATTTACTGACACTCCTCATACTGATGCCTGAACTCTCTTAACCTGCATGTAGCTGTCAACACTAATCTGACTGACAAACATGCACAATGGTGTTCTACATTTGAAGCATTTCAGGGAAAAAGCTTGTTTGGCAGTCAAAAAGGAAAAAAACGACATACAACGCAGTTCTGTGCATGGAGCTGCATCTGACAAGGTATCAATCAGAAACATGATGGAGCAAATTACAAATTACAAGACTTAATGAACCAAAGTGACAGCTGAAAGTTAACCAATCTTTCACATGGGAAGACATGTTGAACGAAACGTGTAAAAGTGCAGGATTGTCAAGTTAAAATGAAGTGTAAGTGTTGGAATGTGGAGTGAACAGCTTTACCTACAGATCTGCTCCTTCAATTCACCGATGTTCTTCCCTTTCTGTCTCTCTTATACAGATTGTTCTCTTGCAGCCCTTTAGGGAGGTGGTTGTGGTGAAAAAGAAGAGCCTTTAGAGGCCTATTAGCCACAGCGTCTGCAATGTTGATATGGGGGTATTTAACTTGAGCTTCTCCCTCTGCCTCTATCTGTCTTCATCTGTCTCACTCTGTCTGTGCTTCCCGGTGTTTGTGTTTGAGTCAACAATCATTAATCATCTGCAGCCGGTACAACAAATGCTCTGGGACACTTTCAGTTAGGTACAGCTTTGACAAGCACACAACAGGATATATATGTGTCTACAAACACACACACGTTACTGCAACACAGACACAAACCAGAACACACCTAAGCTACTTAGCCTAGTCTACACCGAAACGCCTGAGCTAGACTGACTTCACTTTACTTTTCCCCTAAAACCATTCCAAACACACACAACTTTACATTTCTCACCCCATGATGAACACAGACTGCAGTTGCCATGTGAACATATTTGTTTCCCTCTACTGCACTATTTCTCACGCACACTGTTGCATATAAAGTAATATGTAACTAAACTCACAGATATGCACATAAATGTAATACTTAATTGCCATGTTAACACAGTTAATAGGAACTTAAAAATACATATATATGTTAATAAGAATGGCGTAGGCAGTTATCTCATATATTTAAACACTGATGCTACTTTTCTTTTTCGTGCTTGAATCTGTCTGACATGCTTTCTGGAAGAATCATGTAATTTTCATTTATATATAACATAAAATATGTTACAGCATCCTTTTGCGCTGTGTACCATTTCATAGTAATGTTGTCTACAAATGTAATTGTTTTATAAAAACAGTAACGGAAACTGGAGTCAAATTCCTTGGATGTGTATACAAACTATAAAGCTGAACACATTTATATTTTGTGCGATATTGTAGGCATCTAAAGTACAAACAAAATATAATCACTAGAAATCCAAATAGTTAATTCTGGTCTACAAAGTACAGGATATATGGGCATTCCTCTTCTAATGCAAATTAAATCAAGAAGGCCACATAAATAATGCAAATGACCTCAAGACGTCAAATAAGAGCAAATGGCTGTCCGTTGCTAGGCGACAGTGGATGTTTAGCAATGGCACACATGAAGATGAAAACACAGTTGAGGTTTGGGAATAGCTTTATTGTGACAAACAACTTCATTGAAACAAATGGCTCCGAGCCATACACCGTAGGCCTATAGTTAGCCAGAGAGCTGAACACCTGTGCACAGCAAGAAGCCGCTAACTGATAATTTTGTCTACTGTAATTTAGATGAATGCTAACACGCGAACAGATTCAAATCAGCCATGATAATTGTTCTTCATCCTCTCATGGTTCTTGAAAGTTTATGTTATACAACCAACTTTTTGCAGAGTTAAATATGTCAGGAAATGTTTTGTTTCTACTATTAGATTTTATTTCATATTTTATTTTATTTTATTTCTATTCTTGTATATTTTGTTTTATTGTAAAATGCCTTTTATGCTGCTGTAACAAAAACAATTTCCCAATTTGGGATCAATAAAGTACGATCTATCTATCTATCTATTCAAAGGCGTTTGTACATGGCCCATTATTTCTCTCCATCAAAGCAAGGTTGTCAATCTGTTTTCAATTCCAAGCAATTGGCTTAATGGTTTGTCATAATGATTGTTTTAGACTTTGTTTGTCAAGGCAAAGAAGATTTCCTCTGTGTGTGTTTGATGGTTGTCTGAGAGCTATATCACTTATGCGTATGTCTGTTGGTTCACTAGTTACTTTATTATGATGAATTGGCTGAACTTGCTGCAGCGGACTTGAATGAGACTGTGAACAGCGTATCATCGCTTATGAACCTGTGAACCGACAAGAGAAAGAAAAGCATAGAGAAAAAGAAAGGGAGAGATATTATTGTATTGTTTTGGAATAGGTTTGGGCTAAAACATAGATTGGTGATACATATATACCGTGCAAATAAATTGGTACACAATGTTTTCCAAAGCCCTGCAACATTGCCAACAATTTTGAAATGCTGTTGTCATTACTTGTGTATATCAGTTTATACATATAAGCATTATCTCTCGCCCGATTGTTGATCTTTGTATTTATTGGCCCGCGTGTAGTGAATGTAGTGTGTGGATATCGCAAGGTCTCGAGTAGAGTGTAATGGGGATCCACCCCTGAGGCTGTTCGACATTGTTTTTTAATCTATTTTCTTATTCCTAACACCCACTTTCATAAAAGCCTTTTTAAAATTCCTGACCATGTCTTTGTTTACCAGTCCTGTGTTTGTTTTCTACGTTATCTTTTAATCCTCTCTTGATAACTCACTTTTAATAGCCTTTTAGATTGTATATCCTTTCCCCTGTCAACCTTCTAGTGGTTTCTTCTTCACTTGAGGTGTTTTCCTTTCCTCATTCAATAATGGTTTTACTTCTTTGGATAGCTTACCTGCATTGCATTTTCATTTAAATCCCTCCTGATAACATCCTTCTCAAAGTAACCTCTTAGAGCTTGTGTTTTTTGTGTGTTCTTATGTGTTATTCATTCTGTTTCTATTCCTATAATGCATTTAACTTACGGTCAAGAAACACGTTTTGAACATTACATCTACTTCCCATATCTAACATCAGATTTGCATTGCAAATACTGTTAAAGCATTCTGCATTTTATGACCAAGTAAAATGTTGATGCAAGCTCCATGACACTGCAAGCAACATGATCCATTATTTACATGAAATCTTTCATTTCATCCTGAGCCAATGTTTTCCAAAAGTTGTTTAGTTTGACTGTATGAACAAATGTTGTTCTGGGTGAGTCTTGTTTTGTTTGGTTTGAGTGACACTATACTTAGTTATTACAGGCTAGTTATACCCATCGTGATAATGTAATGTTTTGAACATTAAATATCAAAACAGCACAAAAAACATGAAAAATCGACTACTAGTGATCTAGGAAGTAACCCCTTAATGCAGAGGTTTGTTCTGATTATGGAAGTCTTGGTTTTACTCTCAGTTGAATTTCCAAAAATTATCCAGTTAATGTACTTCTACAAAAATATTTATGCCCAACATTTGTCGTACTTGTCTCCTTCAAACTTTGCAATCCAGTCTGACTCTCACTCTGGTGAAGCCTGCTGAACCCGGGGGCCAAACGTCTGACACCCCTTCAGATGGCTGATTTGACCTCATGTCCCACCACTGACCCAACAGACCTGCCTTACTACACCACTGTCATGTTAGTGCCAATTGAAAGTGGCAGCAGAGCCTGTCGCCGAATCCTAATCACAATGCATAATTGGCGACAGGTTCAGCGTGTGTGTGTGTGTGTGTGTGTGTGTGTGTGTGTGTGTGTGTGTGTGTGTGTGTGTGTGTGTGTGTGTGTGTGTGTGTGTGTGTGTTATACATAAAGTGTGCATGGCACTGAGTTTACAGCTAAGGGGAATTTTGGCTAGTTTTGGCCTGAAGTGAGCTAGGATATATCGTACTTAACACAGAGCTTAGAGACTGGCTAAATGCAATCACTTCATTCATATAGTTTAGAATATTTTGAAATTAAGTCATTGAGTTTTTACACCTGTATACAGATTGGGTTGATTAAATAAAATAATATGCAAGCAATAGTAGTGAAGATACAGTAGTGCTTGTAGTAAGCATTGTGGCAGTAGCAGCTTGGCAAAGTGAAATATTTAGCAGTGCTTGACAGTTCAAGTAGACACATTGAATATGAGTGAAGCGCAAAGGATGTCACGTGTGAGTGTGGTATAGCAGAACCGAGCTTTCTGCCTGTACTGGCTCATAGGCACGGCTCTATTAGCTTGTTCAATACTTAAAGGGGTCCCATTATGCTCTTTTTCAGGTTCATATTTTTATGTTGTGCCTCTACTGTGACATGTTTACTGTTCAAAAAGCTCTTTATTTTTCTCATACTGCCTGTGCTACAGCACCTCTTGTCACTCTCTGTCTGAAACCAGAGCCGAGGATCTCATTATTTGACCTTAAGGGCTACATCTTAATTTATTAATATATACACAAAAACATGTTTACAAATATCCAACTTTCAAATTGCTTTTTTAAATCAACATTGCTCTGCAGACTTGCTAAAGATCATTAGGTGGACAACTCAGTTCATTTGTAGGGCTGCGTGAGTATGGCCAAAAGTATGTGAGTAAATCTCACTGTAAACTATTTAATCATCACCAAATTCTGTGTTATTATGACCAATCGTAGCTCAGCTTTATGCACACACATACATTTTGTATGGTCTAAGAAATGTGCTCCGTGTTACACGACGGGTCGGGGGGTTTTGCGGCACCGCTGCAGACTCTTTACAAGGAGGAGCGGCGGAGCCCGGACGGTGCAGCAGCTCCTGATCGGAGCAGAGACACTTTCACTAAGCCGAAATATTTATCTTGTCAGAGAGATCTGCTATTTTAAAGAAAAGTCAACACTTTATATATATTTATAATATTCTATATTAACAACGAGAAAAGTTTTAACATATATATCGTTTTTTGTAAACATATGACAAATGAGCGAGGGTGATGACGTCAGAGCATCGCCCTATGGGCCGGGGCTGAGCCCCGGACAGCCCCGGCCCAATTTAACCCCTGGTAACGAGTGTTACAGAGGTAAGGAAGTCCAATGGAGGCGTTTCAGGCAATGGAGTGTGTTGGAGAGAAGGGAAGTTTGAGATGTTAGCCTTTGCAGACCATTTACATGCACAAAAAGACATATATACAACACACAACAGGAAAGGGAAAACCCCAAAAAACATTATAGGGTCCCTTTAAAATCGGAAAGAAATATGTAAAAATAGGCCCTCATTGTTTTGGTGACCCAAAACAGTTTAGGATAAACAATCATTAGCAATCCAACGATGCAAATCGAAATATAAATGTTTTAGTCAATGAAGTCCAAAGAACACACAGAGAGAAAGAGAGAGAGAGAGAGAGAGAGAGAGAGAGAGAGAGAGAGAGAGAGAGAGAGAGAGAGAGAGAGAGAGAGAGAGAGAGAGAGAGAGAGAGGGAAATATTTGAAAATCAGCCACCATGTGACGTGACTTGACTTGAAGTCTCAAAACTACAAAGGGGTTTTAACAAAGATGAAGCAGAGAGCTGACAATTTTGTCAATGCTTAAACTAAAATATTACTTTATTTCTGAGTCATGTTTGATAGCAAAGCTCAATGGCCATGTGCCTTGACCCAAAGCAAGATATTCCTTTTTGTAGTTTGTAACTCATCAGTATCTATTGCAAGTAAAATATCTGCCACTATAAACTATAATGTGAGATCATCACTTAAAGGACATTTTTAAGCTGTCTTTAAGCTGAGTTAAATATTCATAGGTTGAGAGGAGTGACTCGTCGACTATTTATTCCATGCCAAGTTTCTTTGAATAAACTCTCTCAAGTGAAGACATCATAAGCTGACCCAAAAGACAAAGATCCTTTTGAATGAATATACGATGCAACCACACAACATTTAAAATGTTGAAGAAAAAATCACTGCTCTGCAAAATATGATCAATACAAAGCATGCTTGTGAGGTGTGAACTTTTTTCTATTTTTCATTAGCTTACAAGCAAATAATAAGCATTACAATAAAACAGGTAGCAAAGAAGGTTATATCTTCTTCCTCTCACCTGATTGGGTGAGGATGGAGGTAAAGGTATCTTGTTCGTGACCAACCATACTCACTCAGCGGCATTCATAGGTCAGAGGGCTCTTATCTATGATATCCAGTCAGCTTCATTGTTGTTCTAACTTCTAGGGTAAGGAATAGATACATAAGATAAAGATTATGGTGCATTGGGTTGGAGCAAAAGATAAGCAGAAGGGCAATGGGGATTGATAAGTCATCTACTGCATATATATATACTCATCTATGCCGTTTCTACAGCTCCTTATCTTATTCAATATTTGCCACACCAACAAAGAGGAGGTATGCCAAAGAGGAAAGATAAAAAAAAAAGTGGAAGACATTGTGAATGAATAATCACAAAAAACGAAAGAACTGTGAGCACCATGTTGCCACATTTACATTTTTAGAAATCTCTCAGATGCTGTCATAAACTGGGATTCTGTGTGAGTTTCACAGCGTGATAAGCTTCAGTAACTAAATTGCACAAGTTACCAGCCACAAGCAGAGCTTATAATGAAGCACAGAAATGTCCATTAGGTTTAACAGAGAGAAAATGCTCAACATATGCATATCAAACTTTTAGGATGGCAGGATGGCAGGATGGCAGGATGACAACACAAAGGTGAGTAGAATATTTAAAAAAAACTACACTCCTTCTACAAAGACTCTTTGAGACATATTGGACATGTTGGTGGATATGGGAGGCTTTTAGTGTAATGTTCCGAGCTTTTTTTGATGCATACTTATTCGTTTATATTCTCGTGAATTGTACCCATCAGATGACTTGAGTGGTTATGTATTGTAAACTGACCTTTGAATATCCTACAAATTGTTATTCATAGCAAACCATTTTTGGCACGTTGTGTATCAGGTTGCTATGGCTTTCTGTGCATCTCCACAACTCATTGTTATCCCTGAATATGATTTCAGAGCCTAGTGGAGACACATGCGCTGCAATTGAGTGTGTTTGGGCCATCGCCACAGTCTATTTTACACCTCACTAGCTTTGGATGAACCCATAAAATTACTGCGGCGGGGTCTGGCCCTGGTAAACCTGGCACCTGCAATGCTCTCTGGTGCTTTATTACTGTTCTACCTTATATACATTCATGACTTCTTCTCCCCTGTCTGTGTCTTGAGAAAACAGGAGACTCTCTATTGCCCCATCAAAGAGATAACCTGCATATCTTATGCCGCGTTTCCACTACACGGCCTCGCTCGGCCCCGCTCGGTATGGCTGGGCCTCGTTAGGACTGGCTCACTTTATGGCGCATTTCCATTACAGTTTAGGAACTGGGGCAGTATCTATAGTAACGCAGTGTAGGCGGAGCCGTGACGTGATCTTCAGAGGACCCCAGAAAAACAACACAGCCGTTAGCTGTGAGCACTCAGAGCTCACAGCTCCTCATATATGTTCAGAAACTAGACAAAAGTTAAACAAGTACAAACCACAGACTGCCTGTGTCATGGTGAATACAGTCGCTGCTTTATTTATGTCTGTATAGGCCGTTGTTGTGAGTGTGGACGGTCGGGGCATATACTGCGTTAGCTTAGCCAATCTCCATTTAGAAAACAAGCATTTTAAAAGGTTTTTCCCCTGCCGTCTGTCTGCAGACTTGACAAAGCATTAATTCATGGTTTTTACTAACCGGTATCAGTATGTTGTTACTTCGGCATCATTTTGAAACGTGTATTACAATTAAATCACGGTCAAATATGTCCATCTTGTTGTAGTTGTTGCCCCCCTTGCCAGCGACGCTCTCTCTAGTTTAGCATACTCAGCCCGACTCAGCCTCGTTGTCTCTGGCCCTGGCCCCACGATTTTATGAGGCCAGAAAAACTGTGAATTAGGACCCGCCGGCCGGTACTAGGCCAAGTGGAAACGCAACCAAAGACGGGCCGCTGACGTCACAGCCCTCTTAAACCGGGCTGCGGGCTGTAGTGGAAACGCGCCATTAGTTGACCTAACTGAAGCAGAGCCATAGCCATTCAGAGTAAATATAAACTGTGTTTTGATGACCACTATGTACCCAACAAGCGTATTATCAAATCAAAAAGGATCGGTAAGACTGGACAGCAGTCTGGATGAAAATATGTTGGAAAGAGGATTTGCTAATAGTGTTGATGTCAATTTGATGGACATGCTCAACGGGGGTGGAGGGGATGAGAGGGGATGAGAGGGGATGAGAGGGGATGAGAGGGAGATGTAGTTTGGAACATCACAAACAGTTGATTTATGCATGCAATGCTAATTAGCTGCTCTATTTTCCCTCATTTACTCGCCACCTGAGATGTCCTTGGGCATGAAAATAAACAATTATGCACACATACACCAATCCTAAACTTCCAACTGGAATTTGTTATTCCATTCGGAGGCTGAAGTGACAAACCTGTAAGCTGTTTTGATTTTAACTCTTGATGAACCTAAACTTCTTTGGTCCTATAATACTGCAGAAGGAAACAACTAAATACAGACAGACTTCTGCAATAAGTCCCTCTAATGGTGCCATGATAATGTAAAAATACAAATCAAGATGGTAGTTCAGTCTGTCTCCTCTGCCTCAGACTCGGACTCTTCCTCTGCGTTCTTGAGCCATTCGACAACGTTTTTCATCTCAATGGCATCTTATTGGACAAATCCACCACAGGAACTTTCCAAAATTAAAAAACAACCTGTTTCAACGGGGAGAAACAGGGCTACATTGTATTACTGTAGCCTTCTTCAAGATGTCACACAAATAGATTACTGGGCAACTGTAGCATCAGTATAAGGTTGAGAGTTTGACACATTTGTTGTTGGCTTCTTGTGTTTAAAAGGAAGAGCGAGAGTAAGAAAGAGTGTTCTAACGAGTGAATAATCATATTGAGATAATAGGGGAGAGTTAGTGCTGACAAGATTAAAATGCAAGTAAATGAGAGAAATTATACTTTCTAATAGTTTCATTGTGGTTACATTCTTAAACAGAAATAAATAACCAGCAAGCACTTAGCAGATACTGTGGAGCATGTGCTGTTGCATTTGTGTCTCCTTTTTGACATCTTGTCAGCAAATCCAGAGTCATGCAACAGTAAATATACATTCAATCAAAAAATACATTATGACTCTTTGGGTTTTATACCTCTGAAGTTGCCAAACCTTTATGAGTCTCCAATGTGTTGAAAACACAAATAGGAATACACATTAGGTTAAGTTAATAATTGAGTTACTACGGTTAGTTCCAAAACTGTCTAAACAAGGGATTATTTTCAGGGGCGGTTCTAGGGGGGGGGCAACAGGGGACAGTGCCCCTGTAACACTGACCAGGGACCCCCCTGTGGCCCCCCTCCAAAAAAGACAAGGTTACAATTATTACGATTCTAAATCAAATCAGAGATCCGGATGTACAGTGGAGATTAAACTGTTCATTACCTTATAAAAGCACATTCTGTTTATGTTTTTTATTTCAATTGTCACTTAAAGTTACTAAAACAAATACTCTAAATGAAAACACTACTGAAACAAATTACTGTAACTTAAATGTACTAAAACAAATACCTTTACAAAAACAAATACCAATAACTGTATTTTATGTTTATTTTACACAATTACTTTATACTGTCTTTGTCTATTTAACCTGCTTTTATTGTGCCCCTCTCATGAAATAACTGGCCCCAGCCTGGCCCCCCCCAGTAAAATTGGTCTAGAACCGCCACTGATTATTTTGAATGGATACCAGTGGGCACTGTAAGATCTCTTGGCCAGTTGGAAAGTGTGATCTTCGTCATACAGGAAGCTGGGAGATTATGTAGTGTGGACTTCTTAAAGTTTACACATAAACATGAATGAATGTTTGCCAAACGTCTCCTTGTAAGAGGGCCAAACATCATTACCTTGAAATACTATTCTTTCTTTTTTTTTCAACTGCAGATAGCTCGTCAGCTGTTTTGGTGCACATTCTCTCAGCTGTTTAATTAAGGTTGATTCAAATGTCAAAATGAGAAGCGTTACAAATTATTTTTCAAAATATCTCCAGTGAATTTTCTCTGGCCCAGAAGAACACACAATGCACTAGATTGAAAATGAATAGCTTGAGTAGAAACACATGCACAGTGGTAGTTAATGTTCTCTCTTGATAAATTACCTGAGTCAAAACAGCCTAAAATGAACAGCGCAATAAAATGTGTAAATGTTAGACTGTGAGATACAGCCATTGGAGAGTGTATTATTTAATTAACTAGTCCTGATGTGCCAGTTAAATGAAAATCCAATTATTGGCGGCTTTATGTACAACCACAGCCAGAACTTAGTCAATGCCGACATAAATCACTATGCATCCCACACATTATGTTACCTATCAATTAACCTACCCAATCATTACTTTGACCAGGGCAGGGGGGTTCAATGCTTTGGAAATGTAGACATAGTTCCAATATACCATTGTTGTGTTTATGACCCCCAATTCATTGGTTCATAAACAGCGTTATGGTGGTCATCAATCCTCTTGACCTTTTGACCCCCTTCTCTAAAAAGGAAATGGTGACCAGTTTTAAATCCGTAAACCCACCCTCACATTTTTGCTCCATAAAATTGTGTTTTCCTTTGGTTAGAAGAAAGAATAAAGGGACACGACAGACAGGTGGTCTGCACGTTATACGGCCACCCTTCTGATTTTTTCCTAGTGGCACATGAGTGAGGGGTGAAGCATTGTCTCAGTGTGAATGGCTTGTAATTACAGCACCCTCACTTCTCGGCTGCTCAGACAGCCTTCTAATGGATTCTGCACCGGTGCTCCGGCAAACACCTGTCGGCCCCCGGATAGAGAGAGCACGGCCTGCCTTGTCCTTTCATATTTCAGTCATTATTTCATTACTCATGCTGTGCTTACATTCTGTCTCGCCTCAGGCGCCCCCTAAGCACCCCACTAGCACCACCACCACCCACACTTACACGCGAAAACACATACTCTAGCTCTATCTTCCGAGTAAAGAACGAGTAGGGTATGAAAAATAAAAACAGGATTGGTGGTTTGTTGCTAAAACTCAGATTTTACTTTATGCAAAGAGAGGTGTAGCGGAATAATTAACACACCAAAAGGATAAGGAAGGGAAGACGTGTGGTTTAAGCAAAAGCGTGTGACAAGACACATTGATATGAAACCATTTCTAGCCTGTATGCTATTAAGCCTGGTTGATCTCTAAACAGCAGGCAAACAGCAAGTAAATGCATTATAGTTTGTAACATTTTGAAACAGAAGAGATCCCCTCACCTTAGAGTATTAAAACGCAACGCTAAAGGTATGTCCAGTAGAGATGGCAAATCCGGATCATTTTACGGACTCAGGGTCTTCTGAGTCAGTCATTGAAGAGATCCGGATCATACGAGTCATTTGAGTCATATGAGTCAGCATGACCAAGACCGTAGAAATCCTATTGGTGAAACCGAAAAGTTGTTGCATTTCACGAGCATATTATTATTCCATATATTTTGAATATATATATATATTTGTATATATATATATATATATAATATCTGCATTTCGACATGTATATTTTATTTTTATTTCTATTCTTGTATATTTTGTAGTTTTGTTTTATTGTAAAATGCCTTTTATGCTGCTGTAACAACAACAATTTCCCAATTTGGGATCAATAAAGTACTATCTATCTATCTATCTATTAAACTGACGTTATAATTAACCTCCGCTACACAGTGTATTTTGCTTTAATAGAAAATGTTGATCACAAAAAAAAGGGTTATTTTGCGATTTGGCAAATCTGAGTCTGCTCGTGCATGAGGACGAGTCTGCTGGATCTGCTGCTATATACGGCTCCGAGTCCGCACGAGTCTGCTCTGCTGTGTGTTGCACACACAGTGAGTCAGGATTTGCGAATCCGAGTCTGCTGTGGACTCGTGCATGACGACGAGTCTGCTGGATCTCTGGATCTGCTGCTATATGGTTACGGCTCCGAGTCCGCACGAGTCTGATCCGCTGTGTGTTGCAGCGAGTCAGGATTTGCGAATCTGCGAATCTGCGAATCCGAGTCTGCTGTGTGGACTCGTGCATGACGACGAGTCTGCTGGATCTCTGGATCTGCTGCTATATACGGCTCTGAGTCCGCACGAGTCTGCTGTGTGTTGCAGCGAGTCAGGATTTGCGAATCTGCGAATCTGCGAGTCTGCTGTTGGAGCCGTCGGCTCCTCTGAGTCCCCACGAGTCTGCAGGAAGTTTCACTGATCCGCGTCCCCTCCCCTGAGCCAAACGATCACTTCTGGCAGCTATCCTGTATACTTGCTAAAGGGTAGGTAGATGGACTTGGGGTACGTTGTAATGTGATTTTACATGTTATAAAGAGAGTAGCGAGTGACGCAATTTATAGTTTTAATTTGTACGTCACACCAAGTGTGGGACTCAAGGACTCGGGTTAATGGAGAGGGGAGACTCGTCATGACCAGCTCATTTCTAGGATCCGGGTTAATGATCCGGATGAATCAGGACTCGCCCATCTCTAATGTCCAGTAGCATTTTAATGAAAAAAATAAGAAATAATCTCTTTACATACTTAAATGTTAAACTCAGAGATAAAGAAGTTATCTTACAGCAAGTTTAATTAGATTGCCCCAACCCAATACATAATATGCATTGTTCTTGTACTTATTTTCTTGTGTTCTTATTCTTGGGCACTGTCTGGTTAATGGCTCAGAGATGCCAGATTCTGTGTTCAATACATTATTGAATGCTTTTCCAGTGGACAAATTGCAGCATAACCCCCAAGAGGACACCCCCCCCCCCCCCCCCCCATCCCCCCTCCCCCCCACAGTGACCGTCAAGTGAGTGGAGTACAGCGACACAAACAAATAAACTCATGCAGGCTATGTCAAAGTAGAAGAGAAAATAGAATCGGTGACATTTTCTTTCATGCATTCCTTTTTTCTTTTAAAATTGGTGAGAACACATCCTCCCCCTCGCCAAGATTATGCCTTAGACATACACAAACACACATATTGAATCTGTTGGTTTTCTGTGCTGTTTCTACCTTTTAATGGTACAATTGGTAGTAACAACTACTGATGATGCTGATAAAAGTAGTCATATTTTGCACTCACACACTTTCCCTGGGATGACATTTGTACTGGTTCAGCCAATAAGGATGGACCCACTGATTCCTCTAGAAATGGCCATTCAACAGTACTGACCTGGCATCTGATTTGTTTCAGCGACTGAAACTGCAACACAACAAATGAGACAATTTAGATCAATAAAGGTTGGCAGTGTCTCCTCTTCTTCAATGCAATGATCCCCCTAGTACCCGATTCTAACTAGGTTCACATTTAGTGAAGTTGACAACACTAACCAAAAGAGCAACTGTGTGGCCTTTTGGCCAGTCCAGTACATTTCAATGTGGGCATGCCAGAGTCTCTACCTGTGCTCACAAGGGTAAAGTGTTACAACGTCAGGTCACGTGAAAAACTGTTGTATATAGTGCCAAATCATAACAGAAAGTTACCTCAAGCTACTTTTCATGGTACAACCTTCATCACAGGGAAATATCTATTTAAATACTAATGTTTTCCAGTTACATTGTGTAAGCTCTATTCTGGAGAAACAGTGAAGTTAGCAGTTATAGTTGACTTTCTGCTCTAAAACTTTGACATGTTTGAAGATGATGTGTATATTTGAACCAAACAGTGATAAATTACAATAAACAATTTTATTTCTTAGTAGCTTTCCGTTTTGACACAATTCAAATACCACTGACTTGGCAATGAAATTATTTGTATTCCAGTCGGCGGTGGTTAGTACTTCGATGAAAATGCAGAAAAAGAGAGGCAAATGTGTAAAGGAAACTCATTACAGCCTCTCATGCAAACAATATGAGTTTACATAAAGCAACATAGGCATGCTGTAGGTGGTGACTGGTGTCTATGGTAACCAGAGATATAGAACTCAGATAAAAAAACCCACACCTTGTCTTGTTAAGACTATCGCTCCTTTAATAGTATGAGTATATACTTCCTAATTCACTAAAGTATACTTTCAGAAATGTAAGTTGTGGTCAATGAGTGTTCCAGGCAAACATCATGTAATTATATTAATCTATTTCTCCATAATTGAACCTACAGACCTTTTCACAATGCTTGGAAGCAAAACCTTTGAAATCACAGTTCTGTCATGAATAAAGTACATTGTGATTGCACTTCATTTAGACTTGAGTTACAGGAGGTGTAAAAGTGTTCATAGACTAATTATGGCCAAAGTCGTCAGATGCCAGGGCAAACCTTTGAATAAAACTCTCCAGTAGAATCTGCGACTATCATTCACAAACCTTTTGCCCTTATACTGGTATCCCCTTCATTTTGACCTGCCTAAACACTCCCTCTGCTGTTCTGTCCTGCTTGAATAAACAATATTATACTACCTTCTATCTAAGTAATAGTAGGGTTTTGCTATGTGTTTTTTTTGTTTACTATAAATCTGCATTGAAGTCAGCAAATAACATTTTAAACATGTTCTTTTACAACAAGTTCTTTCCAAATCCCTATTTGTATTGGAGCATGTGAATCACAGGAGCACTCTTTCTTTATCTTTGAGGAACCATATTTTGTAATGAAACATGTAATGAGATATTCTTAAATTGCAATTTTTGGTTTACACATTAGAGTGCACATCCCCTCAGGCATCCTTTAAGCATGTCAGTGGCAGTTAGGAGTTGGCTGATATTTCATTCTTGGCAACTATTATTTGCTGTAAATGGATTGCTTAAATGAGCTCTCTATACATCCCTTTAAAAAGCCATATACATTTGTGTTGAGTATGTAACAAACACTAACAAAATGCAAATAGATGAAGATTTTTATTTATGTTTGCACATCTATCGGAAACTACAACAATGTTGAATACATCTTTAGTTCTGAGTTATTTTGAATAAACCAACCCCCTTTAACGTCAGGCATGTCTAAAATAACTTAAATAAAGTGTTATCTATAATAATAACAACATAATTGAGTCAATATAGTGATTATTTACTGAAATTACAGTATACAAACATCAATCAATAGACTGGTACCCTTTCCCGGCCACTACATGGCATTTTCATTGTATACCACCAGGTTGGATTTGGCAGGAATTACTGTATGCTGCTTTTGATTTATGACATGATTCTTCCAGTACGACCAGCACAAACGAAGCTAAAGCTTTCAGAGTTTTCACAATGGCAGATTGTGACCGGGGAAAAGGCCAGTAGAAAAGTCAGTTCTTACACATTTATCTTTCTCTGCAAAGGCAAAGACAGCAACAGCACAATGTGAAACGCGTGGTTAAAGGGTAATGTGATATTTATGTAGTTTCAAGACACATCACCAAATAACAGTTACTGTAACACTAGAAGAGCAAAACAGGCTTGTTTTATGGTCTTTCTGTTTATGGTAATAATAAAGATAAAAATAGAGTTACAAATGTATAAGGTACAGCCATACAAGGATATTCGATTTGATCATACAGCTCTGCAATAATCCAATATTTGTGAACCTTACCATGTTTAGTTGATTAGATGATATTGATATTGACATTCTTATTAAATTCTATGTCGTAGATAATGGTGTTATCTTTGGTGTTTTCTAAAATAGATTTAGCATGCACATAAAGCAATGTGGAATAAATGCATTTGCGAACGCAAGCTCACAAATAGGTTTACAAACATATACAGTACATAATGTGTGACTGTGTACCAAACCCACTATGTCCTTAAGCATTCATATGCCTAGAAAAATGCACACACACAGACCTACAAACAAACACGTGCATGCACTCACACTAGATATGCATGAACACAGACAAATCCACTCTTGCTTGCTCCCGTTTTTCTTTTCTTTCACTTTGTTCTGCTCTCACCTCCCAGGCATAATCAGCCTCTCTAATCCATTCCCTTACATTAAGTGATGCTTCCTCCTCCGTTTGGCCTCTAGCGCTCGCTGCACTAGCTGTTGACAGCACTGTTGTTTTCCACAGAAAACCCCCTCCCGGTCACGGCAGGGAGATGGAAAGGAAAGAGAGACAGATCCCTCTGGCACCTCTTGGAAAATATCCTCATTTTTTGTTTCCCCCCTTAAAGAAGACAGGCTTCTTTTTCAGCTTTTGTTTGGAGAATGTCATTGAACAAAACAAGCAAGCTCTGCCGGCATCCCTGCCTTTGGAGCTGAGCTATTCCAAGTGTCGGATCAGATGAGAGAGCTTTTTATAGGTTCTTAGAATTGTTGGTGGGGTTTATTAACAGCAGAGTATTGCACAATCCACTTAAGTAGGAACATTCAACATTTATCTATGGCATAGATATATAAGAAAACATAAGGATTAGGTAATAATAATAATACATTTAATTTCAAAGCGCTTTTTCAGGAGCTCAAAGACGCTTTACAGTGGTGATAAAACGAGATAAAATAAAATAAAAAATATTAAAACAGCAACACAACATAATTCACAAATTAAAAGGTGACCTTAACCTGTTAACCAGAAAAAAGGATACGCCCTAGTGAGAAATGAGCCAAGCAAACGTTGTCACATGGACTTGTTCTTTGCATATTATGGCCTGCACTTGTTGGCTGCAGTGTGATTGTGATGTTTATTTAGTAGCATATAGTGTCAGCATGTCACTTGGAGTAAATGGAACATGGTGATTTATCCTATACAATCTGATCATGGAGGTTTAAATGACCAAATAATAGACACATTTTAATTGTACAAACGAGGTGGCATATCATAAATAGTTTGTAATGTTTGGAACAATCATACTTTATGGGTCTATGGAAGCAGTCAGCATGATGACGTTATTCAGGAAATCAGTTATTATTGAACATAAAAATGCATGTGCTGCATTGTCATTGCATCTGTCAATAACCAAATAAATTAGTTTTGCAAATATGGTTACAGTTTTCTTGAAGTCAAGTTACATACATTAAAGAAAATAACATAAAAAACTGCCATCCATGTTAACAAAAGTGTGATGTTCTCGCCATGTGTTTGTAGAGAGTGGCAGAGAGTAATATCAGAGGCAGGTTTGTTGAATTTAATTAAACTACAATTGTGTTCAAGTTTGCCTCTTTTGATGATGTAGTATTTCTAAAACTTTTGAAACAATTGAAGATGTTGGGTCACAATTGCTGTAGCAGCGAGAGTAATATTTTGAGTTCCATGTTAATCTAATTTTCCCGTCAACATGCATCTCACCTGTGATGCTTACACATAATCCATTAGTGTTATTACATTATTGAGGTGTTCAGGCCAAACAGGCCTTGGGGATATGTACATGTAATATGTCCCATGAATTCAATTGCTTTCAGTGTTTTGATGTGAGCTACTTGCACACATTTAATAGTAGACGCAGCTTGTGTGATTAATTTGAAAGTTTCATTGCGTGTAACTAAAAAGTTTAGTGGATTGTGTATCTTTCAGCACTAGGATGACATTATCTAAAACCTGTTTTTCCCGTACTAAAGCCAGCAAAGTAGGGTGGGAAGTATAGCCTGTTACTTATGAGGATAATAATGTATGTGTAAATAAATAGTTTGGAATCGATGAGTTCAGTTTTGTAGTTTAAAGAAATACTCTACGGACTGTTACTATGATCAGTTGAAAGTAGACAGATTCATTAATTTGACTTTCCTTCTTCTTTTGATGGAGAGGTACAGTAACAGATCCAAACAGGATTTAAAGAAAGGTATTGGTTTATAAATTGAACAGGAATAGCAAGACAAAAAGTCAAGGGTAAATAAACTCACAACCTACTTGCCTTTGACTGGGCTCTAAAAGTTTCTCTGCAATTCAACATTATGTCAATCCTGGTGTAACCTTCTAAGGAAGGAAAGAGTTGTCAAGAACAATTGGGAATGGTGATTTGTCTTAATTTAGCTCTTGCTAAGATCATCTTTAATCTAGCTGCATCCCCACTAAATCAAGGAAAAGCTCCTAGCTAAGCCAATGACAGGAATAGACCATTTGCTCAAGACCTTTTAACATTGTTAAACTTGATAAGTATCAGACCTGAAATTGAGCATGGTTTATTTATAGTAACTCAACATTAACTAAGTGCAATTATAGGAAATATTTGTTGCACAAAATATGCACATACTGATGAACTTCCCAGTCCACCATAGTAGTTTTTAAATGGTCTTTTGAGAAACTTTTGCAATTGTTTATTTGTGCTATAGATAACAGCATGAGCAAGCTTCTCAAAATAGAGTGTGGAAACAAACATTCATTCTTTATGTTGGTTTTAGACGGGAAAAAAAGAATAATTGAGTAATTGCATCAATCTTGCTAGATGACACTAAATCCTAAATACTGGACCTTTGTGTAATGTTGTCTAAAAGACCAAAGTCCTTTTTGGAGACATATGAGTATTGTGTACAGCTATGGTACACTTTATATTAGTAGATTTAAGGCCTGCATTTTTGAATGGCTGTGACAACATTAGAGTTTTTCTTTTTGCTTCACAGGTCAGAGACTGGTGCTTTGCCTTGCTTAAATTGTATTAATATTGACTGTTTTTTTGTCACTCTATCCTAAAGTATTCCCTTCTTTGTTGCCACTGTCATAGTTGTGTGCTTACATGTGTGTTTCATCATTCACCATATTCTCAGAAGTTACCAAAACAACTTCTGAGATGGAAGTGCATCTTAAAGTGTTTATTTAAACTCTGTCACTTACCCTTCACTTTGTTTGCTTTGTAGATGTTTTACTTTGAAAATTGACTGCAAGTCACCCAGTTTAAGGTGCTTGCCACACGAGGACGCTCTGCTACAGTTCTCTATCAGATAGACAGTTCGGCCACACGAGGTCGACACGGAAACGCAGAAAACGATAACGATAACGATAACGATAACGGGTCCCTAGGTGGGTAGATCTGCAAACGAAACGCTCTGGGGGGGCAAACGGCTCCGTGTTTACGCCTATACGATCATTTCCTGATAACGATGACACAATAGCCCCGCCTCTCTCCACCTCTCCTGCTCAGAGATCAGCTGCTGGGCTGTCAGAAGAGGGGGAGGAAAAGAGAGGCTCCGTTTTTTATTCTTATATTATTATATAGAGTCGTTATCAATTTGTTTTAAAGCTCAATAAATAACAAAGAAGACCTTTGACCGGCACTTTTCTAATTTTGTCCGGAAGATTTAAACTTTAACGGACATGTTGACCGCGAAAAAAAATCTAACTGAAACTCTGCTGCACGGTTCCCTCGTCCCTTGGAAGAGGCGAAGAGGTGGGTGTTTTTATCTGCTGGTGGACTACCGGAGAGATATACAGCAGGAGCACACGCTTGCCTCGGGGAGGGAGAAAAAGGGCCAGAGCGTCCACAGCAGAGAATAAACAGAAGGGCAACCATGGCAACCATGGCAACCATGCGCGGGAAGTCTTCTTCACTGCTTTTATGGTATGAGTATAGCGCCACTTACAGGCCAGTCATATGTACTACAGCGTCTCCAGCGCTTTCGAGCGGTCTCGTGTGAACGGACATGTTTCTGGTGCCTATTGCGTGTGGACGGAAGACTTTTTTGATAACAATTGCGGTCCGTTATCGTTATCGTCCTCGTGTGGCTGCAGCCTAAGGCTGGAGCCACACGAGGACGATAACGATACATTTGTTTTAAAGCTCGTTATTTATTGAGCTTTAAAATAAATGAATAACGACTCTATATAATAATATAAGAATAATAAATGGAGCCTCTCTTTTCCTCCCCCTCTTCTGACAGCCCAGCAGCTGATCTCTGAGCAGGAGAGGTGGGGAGAGGCGGGGCTATTGCTTCAACGTTATCAGGAAATGATCGTATAGGCGTAAACACGGAGCCGTTTGCACCCCCAGAGCGTTTTGTTTGCAGATCTACCCACCTTGGGACCCGTTATCGTTATCGTTATCGTTTTCTGCGTTTCCATGTCGGCCTCGTGATGGATCACATCCAGCATGCAGCTAAAGGTATACCCTCAATATGATGCTGATTAGGGATTGGGTAGCTTTGTAGGGCTGCAATTAGCCACAGAAAACATACTTTATGTTTCCTTCAGTATTGCTGGTGTGTTTCCCAACCCCCTGAAGAGAATTCTTTGAACTTTTTTTTTTGAAGACACATAAAAGAGGTGAACAAAAGAGAAGAGGGATGACATGTTACAGTTGTCCCATGTAGCTATTCTGCTCAATATGATGAAAAGTATTCAGCAATGCAATATTGACTCAGGGAAGCTGTAATAGCTCCCGCTATATCCCCAGATTGTTGGATAACTTCTACATCAGTCCAATTCCATTCCATTGACATTCTGGAAGGAGTGGGGGTTGACTGAGGGTTGAAATAATTGTCCTTGAAAGGAGGCGAATGTTCTTCATTTGAATCGAGAGCGTGCTGTTCACTGAACCATTAAAGATCCTGCCACCTCCTTGAACCGCCACACTAATAATTACATTCTTCTTTCATCAAGATCTCTCACATTTGGGGACTGTTGCGACATGAGGCAGAGTCAACAAAAGAAAGCTAGTGCCTGCAGAGGGAGAAATAGCTGTGCTTAGACAGATTGCAGCTGTAGAAAGTTCATGCACCGCTAGACTCAATTATAAACTACCGCAGCAAATCCTGCTTGCTGAGAAAAAAGGATGTAAATTGTGTTTACTTTAGCCTTGTCGAGTAAACAGCATTTATAGGTATGCCATGTTTGTTATTCATCATTCTGCCTGCAGAATATCACACACAAGCTGGTAATTTCATAATTAACTCTGAATTATGTTAACCATCGTTTGATTGATTTGATAAATTTCCCTGCTGATAATTAATACTCTTGTGTAACGGATAATTGGTAGTCAAGCACTTCTCAAAAAAACATTATGTCACAACATGTTTTTTTTATTTTCTGTTAAGGACATCTTAGTGTATTTTACATTAAGCCTTCGGGGAGCAATTCAAATTACTTCTGACCTTCCCTCAGTTACCTCTGCATCACAGGGATTAATAGGAGCTGAACACAACACCATTCATCATGGATTCTTTAGGACATATTTCCAATCAATGCAAACAATGTTTTAAAGAGAATCAGGATTAATTATGATAACAATTGTATGAGTATTGCATTGTTAAGGAAACAGAAGGCATACATGAACCTGCTCTTATTTACAAAACTATTAAACCATTTATTTATTAACTTTTTTTCCCACTAACAAATGTCCTAATTTCGATTGTTCAAAGTCATGTTTGAGATATTTTTGATATACTATTCATTATTCATAATTAGTTTTGGCTATTTATTGTAGAGAAGATATAACTAAGTAATAAGTTGGGATTGAGTCAAAATGTAGACAAGAATCAGTTATAACTAACCCTAACCCTAGGAAATAAGAAAAGGGGGTCCATCTCAAGGAGAGTTTGAAGCGGTGTTCTCTCCATTTAACAAAACCTTCTCAAACATCCTCGGCTTCCTTGCCTATATCTTTAATGGGAGTTAAGACAAGATATGCAGATTGATATTGCAGGTATTGTCACCTAGTTTACATTTAACCATATACACTGTGGGTTCAATCTCTTGTTCAAGAACATTTCCACAGGATGTATACAGTAGCTGTTGCTGGGAAACATATGATCTTGCAGAGATTGCACCTTATGGTTAATAAAACATTTCTCATACTACTTGGCCAGCCTGCAGCCAAGGAAACGACCCGCTGTAACAAGACTTCTAGAGATGAAGGCAATGTGTGCCTGAAAAACAGATGAAAGGAGAGTTAATGGCCATATGAGAGAAGGAGAGACACAGGGAAGAAATGTAGAAGATGAAAAGAGTCTGGTAAATAAGGGCAGTATAGGGGATGTATGTGTGGAACATAGGGGCATCTGGATTAAACAAAAAACTACACAGTCTTTTCAGAGACCGGTAGGGACTAAAAGATTAGGATCAGGACCCAAAGCTGGTTTCAGTGACAGAATTCCAGTAATATTAATCTGTTCATCTTAAGTCATTAAGTGTATCTTTGGGTTTCTCATTTATCGCCCTCACTTCGGGTCTCCACTGTTGCATCTGTCATTGCTCTTGCTGAGCTCATCTACAGTATGAAGCTAAGTAACTGCCATCCTCCACCTTCACAAGTGTGGAAGAAGCAGATGGGGAATGCAACCAATTTGTAACAGAGAAAGCAACACCTTCAAAACGTTTTTAAGGTTTGGAACAGGTTTTGTCTTCTGCACACTAAATCTAAACCTACACTTAAAGCAGCTTGATGGCTGGAAGTAGGCTTCTGTTTTTCTGTGCAAAGCACCAGTGTTTTGGTTTAAGGATTGACTGTGACTTTCAGACAAATATGTCCTTGGTTGCTCATAGTATCTTATGTCTAATGTATATGTAATGGTTGCTCAAGTGATTGACACAGAGGCGCAGTTGGTAGTGGTGTGATAATTAAAGTACGTTTTTTATACTGTTTGCTGTTCACTGGATGATCCAGTTAAAAAATAAACAATGTGAGGAGAGTAAAGGTTCCTTCAACATAACCTGGATTTAGCTTAGTAACACCTGCTAAAGCTGAAAACACCGGAATCAAAAGTTTATAACAATTATCTGAGTTTACTTCTGGTAGGAAACCAAACACATATACAAGTTATACAGAGTACTCCGGACTTCAGGCTTGTGATGCGGTTTTACAGGTAGACAGACCAGCTTTCAGAAAACGAGAAGTATGGACTCCAGGTTTGTGATGCGGTTTACCGTCTTCTAGCACCAGCTTTCAACAAACCAGAAGCATTTTGACATACAAAAACACCAGTATTCATACTCATATTTTGGGGCGGAGATGTGTTGAATTTTCCCTTCCCCTTTTATGGTAAAGCGAATGAGAGAGTCCGTGAGGAGGAGCTGTATGAGCTGCTCACCTCCCCCAAGTGTTTTTACTGGCTGGATTCACTTCTGGTCGGGTTCAATAGTTCTGACCAGAACGTGAAATTCCAAAGTTTCACAAGGTCAAAAGTCAATCCTTATCTCTGCCTCGATCTTAACTCCATTCCTTTCCCATGAGAGTTTTTCACATAAACTATTCCCTCTCCGACATTTAAACCTTTGTCCAGATATTTAATGATGTCTTTAACGACCTTAAAAACAACATCTGGTGTAGAGGAGAGGAGTAGAGGTGTGTGTGTGAAACTGGATCCCTGGGTCAGTGAGTTGTAAGAGAGAATATCATTTCTATATATGTGATTACCCAAAACCGTTGTGATTACCTAAAACAGTTGTGATTACTTAAAACAGTTCAAACAATACATGTTCACTAAAATACAATTCAAAATAACACATGTTTACTTCAATACAGTGTAGAATCATATCTTTTTACTTCAGCATGCATAACACGGCAGACTTGGTCTGACTAATATAGTAATATCGTATCGTATAACACCGCCCCCCCCCCGTTGACAGTTCACGAGCTTCCCCCCTCTCTCTCCCCCCAGCACCCCCCCCCCCGTGTCAGCGCGACACATTGGTGGCGAGTTCAGACCCGACGGGTAATAATGGATTATGACGGAAATTTTACGATCCTGTCTGTCAAAATGACGGACAGCGAAAAAGTCTAATGCCACCTCTGAGATATGCTTTGGCCATGGGTGACAGCAGTGGGTAAAACGGGTGGGTAGAAGGTGAGGCTTATTGACAGGGGCGAGATATAAATATACTGTTGGTACTTGTCAATGTCTCTAGGTATGTAAATGTAGCCCTGTAAATACGATGTCCTTTTGTGTTATCTGTTGTTTTATGTTCATGTTGTAACCTACTTGCGGCCATGTTGGACAGGTCTCCCTTGAAAAAGAGATCGATGATCTCAATGGGACCACCTGGTTAAATAAAGGTTGAAAGCTTTATAATGTGTTTTTACTGTATTTATTCATAAAAAGTATTTTAATTTGTTTTGTAAAGCACTTTGAATTGTCGCGTACAGAAAAGTGCTATATAAATAAACTTGCCTTGCCTAAAAAAATAAGTTAAATAAAATTATTAACCATGTAATATCGCGGTAGATTTTGTCAGTTTCACGACGGTATTGAGACGTTTATTTATCGCGATACCGCGATATTCGGTATATAGTTACATCCCTAGTCTTGAGGCATTTCCTAAAAACTGAGAGTGATGCAGAGTGCCGCATGTCCTCTGGAAGCTGATTCCACAGACGTGGACCCAGGGAGGAGAAAGCACGGTCTCCCATGCTGACCAGTTTTGTCTGCGGAACATCCAGGAGATTGGAGCTGGCTGGCCTGAGGGTGCGTGAGGTATGGGAATGTTTTCTGGTTAGCAGTTCCTGTAGGTAGGTGGGGCCAGTGTGGTTGATGGCGTTGAAGACCATTATGAGGACTTTATAGTTGATCCGGTGTGTTACAGGGAGCCAGTGGAGTGAGTGAAGTATGGGGGTGATGTGCTCTGATTTGCGTGTTTTTGTGAGTATCCGGGTGGCACAGTTTTGTACATATTGTAGTCTCTGAGTGGTTTTTGCTGGAATGCCTGCAAGCAGAGAATTGCAGTAGTCAATGCGGGAGGTGATGAAGGCATGGACCAGTTTTTCTGTGTCCGGTTTGGTGAGGGAGTGTCGCATTTTGGAGATGTTCCTCAGGTGGTAGTATGAGGCTTGGCAGACCGTCTTAATGTGTGCTTGGAATGAAAGGGATGAGTCCAGTTTCACACCTAGGCTCGTTACAAGTGGGGAGAGGGGAATGGAGTGGCCATTAATGCTGATACGAGGGATATCAGTTTTTTGTGTTTGATGTGGTGTTCGAATCAGAATGGCCTCTGATTTGCTGCTATTTAGTTGGAGGGAGTTGTTGCTCATCCAGTGGTGTATGTGTTCCAGGTATCTTGAGACTTTTGAAAGTGCCAGATGTTTATCCGGGGCAGTTTGGAAATAAATCTGTGTGTCATCGGCATATGTGTGGAAGCTGATGTTATGGCTCCTCAGTATTTGTCCCAGGGGCAACATGTAAATTAAAAAGAGCAGTGACCCAAGGACTAATTGGGGTACACCAGAGGTGAGACAGTGTGTGTCGGAGGTGCTTTTCCCAAGACGGACATATTCCTGTCTCCCTGTGAGGTACGAGTGGAAAAAGTCCAGAGCCTTGCCAGCGATTCCCACCTCCTGGAGTCGCCGACACATGATGCGAAGGTCAACAGTGTCAAATGCTGCACTTAAGTCCAGCAAGATGAGTAGGCTTGGGGAACCAGAGTCAGCCGCCATCAGCTGTTTCAGTGCTGTGAGCTGGTCTGAAACCAGACTGGAAGGTTTCATAGAGCTCATGAGTGTGGAGATGTTCGTGAAGCTGAAGGGCAACAACTTTTTCCAGAACCTTTGCTAGAAAAGGCAGGTTTGAGATGGGGCGGTAGTTTGTGAGTACCTCAGGATCCAGGTTGTGCTTCTTCAGGACAGGTCTGATGGCTGCCAGCTTGAGGAGGTGGGGACCTCACCACTCAACAGGGATTTGTTTATTATGATGGTGGCAGTTGGAATAATGGATGGAGAGCAGGCTTTCAGTAGGGAGTGGGGATAGGATCGTGACCGTGACATCACCAGTGATGGCAAGATCAAGGGTGTGGCCATGTTTATGAGTAGGCTCTTGTATATGTTGGGTAAGAGGGAGACAGTCCAGGAGGTTGAGGAAGTCTGTGGCCAGTGAGCACTTAGGGGCATCAACATGAATGTTAAAGTCCCCAAGGATAACCAGCCTGGTGAAAGTAGGGCATATAGTTTTGAGTAGGCTTGAGAAGTCTGAGATGAAGGTTTTATTTGCCTTTGGTGGTCTATAGATAGAGACGATTAGTAGGGGTTCTGAAGCTAGGCATTTAGCAGCTAGACACTCAAATGATGGCAGATCAGGAACCTGGATTTCAGCCATGCCAAAAGTTTCCCAATAAATAAGCGCGAGCCCCCCACCACGCCCAGAGTTGCGTGCTTTCTCAAAGTATTTATATCCTGGAGGTGTAGCCTCATTTAAGGAGAGATAGTCACCATTGTGATGCCAAGTTTCACTAAGACATAAAAAATCAATGTTATTATCTCCAACAAATTCATTTAAAACAAGTGATTTGTTTGTGAGAGACTGTATGTTTAGCGAGGCAAGTTTGACAGGCTTCAGCTGTTGGGAGGGGAGTGTGTGTTTTTTGTGGAAGCAGAGATTTATATTAGTGGTATGAGCGGCATCACTCTGATGACGCAGTTGAGATGCGCCGGCGCGTCCTGCAGTCCACAGTGAAGGAATGGCGCTCCCAGAGTAAACAAACCGGCGTCTGGAACCTCTGTGGATATAGCGTGGGCGTTGGACTGGGCCATGGACTTTATTGTCATACGAATATCCTGAAGGGTCTGTGGTGGTAGTATATTCCGTTTTTGATGCCGTGGCCCGTCGAGCACCGAAGGCTAGCAGGTTGTTGGTGACTGAGCTAGCTAGGTGGCTAGCAGCACACCGATAGGCAGCGGTCCCGGCGAGCGAGGGCATGTCGCACCAGGACAGCAAGACAGCAGGGCAAGGCTGTCAGGCTGTCACCAAAGATGCAGGCACTGGTGCTTTAGCCGAAGCAGAAGGAAACCGGCAGTGGCTGAAGATCCAGCGATGTCACCGGAGTTGTAGCAGGACGCCGAAGGACGAGTGGAGTTAGCAGTAGGTGGCTAACTACAGCAGTGGAGGTATTGGATAGACAATTGCTCTCTTAAAACAAACTGGCAGACTGGTAGGCTAATACAAAATCAGCGTCAAAACTCAAAGACAGACTGACATAGATAGAAAACAGGTTTAGGTAAAAAAAAAAAAATGGTTTTGAGCTAGTTTACAGACGGAGAAGAGGCGAACAACCAGCGCCAGCGTCCTCTCCCTCTACTCTCCATCAGATTTTAATTTAATTCAATGCCATGCAGAGTTATTTTACATCCAGTGTACTAGAACTACTTATTGTATAGTATTGGAAAAAAAACTATTGCAGCAACATTTCACTAGTGACAACACAGTGAACACACTTTGTGAGTTCCTGTTGCCATCACAGCAGTACGTTCCAGCTGCCATTAATTCTCGCATTGCTGCCTCCACTAATTATCCATATTTCCTCCCACAGTACGAGTCATCTGCATTCTGCCTCCTGCTTCATTCTGAGCCATCTACTCTAAGTGTGACAACTAAAGATGTGTTAATGTGCTGCAATTAAAAAAAGAAATTCAAAAACAATTAGAGTCCTCTAAGAAAGTAAAACCATGACAATCTTAAGAGTGGTAATTATCCCTCGCTGAAGACACAACTGTGTTTTGCGAGCCATAAATCCTTTCAGGATATTACTCGTTAATATAAAGAGAGATAGCACAAATAAACAAATAAATGGAGGCAAATAATAGGAAGATATATATCGATGGAGGGTCTTACTTGACAATGAACCATATAACAATAATAGATGAGTGTCCCTGATCTGCAAAGTCATCTTTACACCAATTTCCTGTGTGGTCCTACTGTGATACATTGTCATGCTCAACTGTATGAGAAGTGAACCCCTAACTCTTGCAAATGCAATGGGTTTGATTGGTTGGAAATTGACTTAAAAAAGTGTGGAAATGAAAAAAGGGACCTTATAATTATTAGAGAGGTGAGCACAGATTTGGGGTGGTCTTGGTCGGTATTGCTTTTGGGAACTGGGATTTATATAAATATTTAATTAGCGTCTGCTTTAAAAGGGAGTTACAGTGTGCTCCGAAGTTACAGTATAAGGTTAGCATATAATCCATTTATTCTTACAATGTTAGAGGATTTTTGCTATAAAAATTACGTTTTTATTTTTATTTATTTTAAATACACAAAATATTTGCGCAAATAATCTCCCATTGTTTGCTGTAGAAATAAAATATATTTTCTGAATTCAAAAATTGATTTTAGTTGTTCACACACTTTGTTGGCACAGATGTATTCGGTAGGTGTCGAAGCCAGAGTGGCGTGTTTCATCTTCGGACCATCAAAGGCAAACAATGCACATTTCAAAACTTTACATATTTCCCAATGCAATAATGAAATGAAACAATATGTTAAGTGCATGAGGAGTTGTGGACGCATCATGCCATCTGAGACAAATGAGGCACGTTTTGACCAATCGAGGGATATTAGCAGTCTCAGCAACGCCTAACACACTGAGAATCTGAAGGCCTCCACGTAGTAGCTGATTGCATTATGGGCTGGCTATGCAGCTGGCAGCTGCTTCCTGACAATATGATGACGGAAAACTCTCATTGCTCTACTTCAAAATAGTCAATTAATGGAAATGAAATTGTGTGACACACACAGATGCTAAAGGCGAAGATGAAAAACTAGGACTGCAAAATAAATTCTTCCTTACTAGTTCAAATGTACCAATTATTTGCGGATAGGTTTTCATTTCACCTTTTGAAACACATGCAAAGCATGATTATACTCTGGAAGTGTATGTGGTTAATGAAAATGAAAACATTAATTATAATACATTTGCATATTTACACATCTATTTGAATGTACAAATATTACTGTATCAGGTCATATCAAATGTAATTAAGCTCTGGTAATTAGTACTTCTCAGAGCACTTTTAAATGATATCAGGGTGGGTTATCCATGACATTATTTTGGCAATGCACAACATGACATAGCTACATGTCGTCAGATGGGAGCTGCTTCCTCCCAAATTGTTTTAATGATTGTTGTACTTAAGGCATTTTTGAATGTATGCTTCTCTTTAATTGTTTTCTATGTTTGGAGTTTAGTAAAGCGAAACACTGAGCATGTGTTCATTTTAGCTTGGTGCAACATGGTGAGTAAATTAAAGAAATCAATATTTTATCAGGGATGTATGTACTGTATGCGCAGTGCACATCCACAGTTTAGATTTAGCATGCAAACTACCTGCACTAACTTTATACAACCTGCTAACCATACCGTGTTTCACGCATACACTGTAATAAAAAGAAAGGAAACATATATCTTTACCACACACACACACACACACACACACACACACACACACACACACACACACACACACACACACACACACACACACACACACACACACACACACACACCACACACACACACACACACACACACACACACACACACACACACACACACACACACACACACACACACACACACACACACACACACACACACACGTATACAGTATATCACCCATCATCAGTTATTTATAATGTTTTTTTTTCCTTTTTGGAACCTGCCTTTTTGTGTGTATGTTATTCATCTGGGTATTTGCTCTGTGCAATGCACTAAAGTGCTCTATAGCTACATTTAGCTTGTTTCCCTTTCTGTCTAGCTTGGAACATATCAGTGAGAAGTACCAGGATCCCTTGCAGGCGCACATGCTCTCTGAGACACACTGTCTTGGACCTTGTCTTTAGCCTTCCACTATTGAAGGGAACTGAAAGAGGTCTAATTGGCTGCATTGCTTGCTCCCAAATGTTCATGGTCATTCAAGCGATCCTGTTCCATGGAGGAATGGAGGATGGGGGTATAGAGCTGCACTGGATGTGCAGAGAGACAGATAGAAAAGCAGAGGGACAAATAGACAAAAATGTAGGTCCATGGGGGATTGTGTGTGGCATGACGGAATTGGCACAGTGGGAAGCTGAGCTACAAATTGTTCACTAGACTTCCACCACAAGAATTCAAACACAAGTAAAAGTTATGGTTAAACCAATGTGTGGTCAAATAACGATGCTACACTATATCTCTGATGAACACAATAACTGAAGATAAGAATACATTTTGTTGATGTAAAAAAAATATGTCATTAATTATTAAGTATTCCAAAAGTAAACATGTCTTTGCAAAGCAACAACAATCTAAATGCTGGTGCCAACATCCCTTTTGAAACTCCTGAGACCTTCCGACCTGTTTTTCTGTCCCTGTAAACAGCTTAACCTGAATTAGACTAAGACCTGTGTAATGACCAAAAGCTTTTCCCCTTTCTTTTCATAGCTGTGTTGGTCTGAAGTGATTTTAGACGTAGCTCCATTAAACTAATTGCTGACTAAAACACAGAGTGCTCATGTCTGCCAAAGGCCCCTTGGATCCCAGGGGCTCTCGAGCAGTGCAGCTGACATGGAGTGCTGCTCGGTCCGTTTGGGGCTCCATCTGTGCCAGCTTCTCCCACTGGGTGCCTTGTACCCATTCAACCCCCCAACAACATCACACCCCTAGCCCGACTCCCCAAAACTGGAGCACAATACATCTGAATCCTGCCTGATCTGCTGTTACACTGAGGCATATGATGGTGTGTTTCTGAACTATACCACAGATCCACATGTATCATTTTCATTTCATTTCAAACCTTTATTTAACCAGATTGGTCCCATTGAGATCATAGATCTCTTTTTCAAGGGAGACCTGCAGCAAATAGGTTCCACATGAAACAATAAAACAATAAAGGACATCATACATTATATTTACAGGTTACATTTACATAGTTATCGACATTTACAAGTGCCCATAGTATCAAAGAGCATTTCATTTAGCCTAGCTTTAAAAACATGCAGAGGAATGAGATTGCTCAGTTTCAATTATTGCTGAAGATTGTTCCAAGCAAGTGGAGCTGCGCACATAAAAGCTGTCTTACCTAAGACAGTCCTTGCTCTTGGCACATGTAACAATACTACATCATGCGATCTCAGTCAATAGCTGCTTGCAACTCTCTGTGTTATCAGAGAGCAGATATAATATGGGAGTTTACCCAACAAAGCTTTATAAATAAACGTGTACCAATGACTGAGCCTCCGTACAGTAAGTGTTGGCAAACCTGCCTTGGTATACAGGGTACAGTGAAGTGTAAGTGCTTTACAATTTGTGACAAATCTCAGTGCGCTGTGATAGGCAGCATCTAACTTGTTCAGGCAATGGGCAGGTGCATTCATATCACCATAGTCCAGCACAGGTAAAAAGGTCACAGTGACTAGCCTTTTCCTGGCCTCAAGTGAGAAACAGGACTTGTTTCTGAAAAAGAAACCTAGTCTAACCCTCAGCTTTTTAAGCAGATTGATGACCTGAAGTTTAAAAGTGAGACAATCATCAAGCCAGATACCTAGGTATTTATAACAGGCAACCACTTCGAGTACTTGTCCTTGCATAGTAACAATATCTAAAACAGGCTCTGGTGTCTTTTTAGCTTTTGAAAAAAGCATTACCTTGGTTTTCTCAACATTTAAAAGAAGCTTATACTATACTGTATACTTTACACACACATTCTATAGACTGATGTGAAAGATGATGTATTTACTCTAGCTGCACAGTCAACCTGAACACAGTTTCACTGACTGTGAATGCATTTGAATATGTGTGTCAGTGTGCGAAAAAGCACACGTCCCACCGTCCGGGACGTGTTATTTACAATATCGGACAAGTAGATCTTTCAATTGACTTGTCCGACGGACAACGTAACAATGAAGCCACAACACAGTGTTAAGCTGGTTAACAACCCATCTGGCACAGCAGTAAATGTGGCTTGTTGACTCCAACCTACAGTATACAAGTGCATCACAATCTCTACAGTGTGAGTGAACATTGCACAACCCTTTGATATTAACAATGATGATGATTGTAATTAAGTTACAGACTCATGGAATCACAGGTATGCACACTCACACTTCTCAACTGTCTTACCTGGCTCATTTTCACAGACGGATAAATCCATGGAGTCACTCACATATTAAATTACACACCTACTGTGCATGTGCTTGTGCATGTCTGCTACTGTAAGACTGAGTCAAGAGCAAACACACATGCAGCCTGTAAGACTTTGCAACTGTGCTACAAGAGTCTCTGATTACATTTGGCATAAATGTGCTGACTCCTTGTGAGTTAATTGGTATTTCCCAATCTTATGACTGCATCCAATCTGTTTCTCATACAGGTGCTTCATAACCAAAACCTGCAAAGCGTTTATAAATACACATTTTAAATGTGTAGCCTGGAGACAGCTCAAGACAGTCTCTCTTTTTTCCTTAATAAGTGAGTCATCTCTACAGAGATGAAACAATGGTTTGTGCCAAGTGAGCCAGATGTTCATGTTTAAATAAGGAGTTACATAAGAGGCACCCCTCAATGACAGCCGGGGGAGGCAGAGAGAGAAACACAGAACACACTGTGTAACAGAGATGGCGGTCCTGTAAAACATTTTGTCAGTACTTTTTTAGTTATTTAGTAAATCAATATGGTTTGCAAATTGTTTCAGTCTCAGTGGTTTTCACATTTAAGCTTCTCCTCATTGGGCTATTGAATGTAACTGATTGACTTTTGGTAGTTTCTACAGTATGAACTAAAAACTTCATGTACAAAAACAACTTGTTGGATTTAATTTCTTACATGCGTTGCTCTATTATTCCATCTTATTTAGTTTGTTTCAGTCAAGCACACATGACATCTCTCAGAGAATTGAAACAACAAATTTGACAGATTAAAGAGAGAAATATAAAATATTTAAGTAAATGAGGGAGATCGGTTTAGACGACTGTAACTTAAAACTAGGGCTGTCAACGTGTTAACACTCTCTATTAATCTGGAACCTTAATGTGTGCAAATTAATCACATTATCAAGTTTGATGCCTACTTTCTCCTGTAATTCCAGTGTAGATGTTTACCATGAATTGCATGGCAGTGCAAAGGTAGAGAAAGTGGAACTGACAGGAGACCATCGGATATCAGTAAGCAGTACGCAACGGCAAACCTAATCCGTGAAAAACAGCAACTGCACTCATTGCTTTACGTGTGGTGAAAATGGAGGAAAGGCATTTTGCTGAAGCATGCTAGCAAGTTTCTTGAAGTAGCAAAGAAGTGGGAGATAGCACACCAGGTCACGGAAAGATAGCGCTCGCAATATGATAGCGGCAGGGAGAATAGTGAATACCACCACTGAATACCAGCATATTCACTGAGTAGCGCACATTATATAGAGGGGAATCCCAGCGGCTCTCCAATGACAGCGGGTGATAGAAAATTGTCGGGCTTCATGCAAATAAATCAGAAATTATGTAATAAAGAAGTAAAATCCTCTGACTGACTGACTGATTTCTCCCAATATACAAATAAATACTAGTTTTTTAAACCCATCATGATTCAGCACATATTATTATTGTGATTAATAAGGTTTCATATTTTTTTTGGATTGACAACTACTAAAAACAGTACCACTAGGAAACGAGTTGTCCATCCTGGCTCCTGTTTAAAATAAGACTAAACATTTGTCAGTTTATGATTGGTTAGTAGGAATGACAAATCAGCATTCAATGACGGTTTAAAGCAATCAATAAAAAAGTGTTTTCAAAAACTCTGAATTACTGCAGCCATGAGAGGACCTTGGGCAAAAAGTAATACATGTGCACAGAAACATATTAAACAATATCCAGAAGTATCGAGATAAGCTGCGGACACACACACACACACACACACACACACACACACACACACACACACACACACACACACACACACACACACACACACACACACACACACACAACACACACACACACACACACACACACACACACACACACACACACACACACACACACACACACACACACACACACACACACACACACACACACACACACACACACACACACACACACACACGATCAAACACATTATCTCTTGGGAGGCTTATGTCTGGCAATAGTTAAACACTATTATTATCAAGGCCGTGATTTGGACCGACACTAACAGAGTTGAGATTCCTGCAACTTCACTCCTTCAAAAACACATTGAGACATCAGGGCAAACTGAGGCAAACAAGTCATTAAAGGCCACGTAGATCAAGCTCTAGACCTGGGGAGCAGCAAAGTCATTCCCATGGTTCTCTCTTTGGCACGGTGAAGGTCGGCAGAGCAGCTGGGAAACTCTAACAGCTGGGAACCTCCTCAGCCTCCAACAGACCCCAGATGTTCCTCTCTCCCCCTCTCTCCCCTCTCTCCTTCCCTTGCCTATTTTCTAGTTCACCATCTCTATCTCTCTCCCTAGTGTGGGAAAAAGAAACTGGCAAAGCAGCGTTCCAGTTGTGAAATGGTTGTTTTTGCCAATTACTTCTCTCGACTTCGCCCCCTTACCACAGATGTTGCCAATCTTGTATGAAGATGTCATAATTATTCAAATTATATTAGTAAGGCTGTAAGAGTGGATAAAGGCGATCAACGTTTTGCCATTATTTAGGAATTATTTGGCTGTCATTTATGATGCATTATAAGAGTAGATTTATTATTTTGAAGATGATACATTGATAATATTAAAGTTGTATTGGATTAATTTTGAAACATTGAGGGGGATTTTCATTAATCTGACCTTGACTTACTGAAAAAAACAAACTCTTTGGGACTCAACAATAAAGAAGATTTATCACACGGCTCATTTTAATGACATCAAGGCTCCATTCCAACTGATACCCGGTTATTGCATGATGAGAAATTGAATTTGTAAGTCATGCAATTTCTAATGTGTACATAACATCAAACATACAGTACATTACTTAATACTATTTGACCGCAATTAAATAATCAAATAGAAAAGAAACCAAATAAATCCCTTGATTACATTAATACAAATAATAATCGTAAATACTAATCATAACTACTACTGTAAATATACTACAGAGAACATAGAATTTGAGTGATCGACTCAATATTTAAATTATTTATTTGACTCATATTCGATAGTTGATTAAATGAACTAACCATGATTCAACTGTACTTTGTGCCTGTTATCAGTGGCTGAAGGGATCAGTCAGGCGATGTGATTGCATTTGAAAGGTAATCCATGAAAAGGCCAGGTGTCAGACGGGCCAAAGTGGGGTGCCCTCTGACCAAGTAGAAGCAGGACTCAATCCAATGTGGAGAACATTACATCATGTTTATCCAGTCAAAAAACCTGCTTCTAGTCTTGTTCTTATCTTTCTGTTGCATGCATCATCAATAAAAAGAGTATTTTTTTATTTGTATGGCACCACAGTTAGTCAGGTGTGCTTCCCTTGGTTGAATACAAAGGACAGATGTAACCTGTTAGCTAAGAGTTTCTAACTTGGGAGTGGACTGCAGGATAAATTCTTCTTCAGAGCCTCATTAAAAAAAATCAAGATTTCCGATGGTTCTTTAAAGGTGGGTAGGTCATTTTGGAGAAACCAGCTCGAGTGCGCTAGAATTTGAAAATACACAGCCGGAAAAAATCTGCCTCTTCCTTACAGAGCCCCTCCTCCAACACACACAAATGCGCACATGACCAATGAGGGCACGAGATAAGTTTGTGCACAGATGGAAGGCTGACAGGCAGGTAGGCCATCCAGTTATTTTAGCCGGGCCGGCTAAAATGATTGGTCGTGCTTTTTACAGTATTACGGCTTCCACAAATTACATTTTTTTATGGATTTTTTGTCAAAGCACTTAAGATATTCATTGCTATCGGGATGTTAAGAGCATTCCATGGAATATAGCAAAAAGTGTATCTCGAGCCGGTTTCTCAAACTTACCTACCCCACCTTTAAGCTAAATCACGGCAACAACACAGAAAGAATATGAAGATTTGCTTGTGGGAGCGGTGGTCCATGGACATTCATTTCCTCCTAGTTCTTCAATTCACATAGTGCCAGTGCATCCATTATGCAGCATTACACATTACAAGTGTCACTGCATTTTTTTATGTTTACAGCAATCAGACTGATTGCTTCATAACTTGCCAAAATTATCGCGACAATCAGCGGTGTCCCCCACCATGGGACATCATTTGAAAATTGGAAGTGGTGCACACACTCTGTTTAAATGTTGTTATTGCAAGCTTGTCCTGCATTATGATTAGGAATCATAATGAGTTTATGGAGTGTTTTGATTGTGCCAGCGCTGTCACTGTCTTTATTTCCAGACTTTGCTCATTTACACAGTCCATATGTGCAGGTGGTGAAAATGTGCCGAGTGAGGTGACAGAAGAATACAGCGTGTGTGATGCAGCGATGTGTCCAGAACACAGTCTGTCAGTCAATACACGGTACACATTTATATATCTATATATATAAATATACAGTATTACAATGAATAACCAGTAGTGATAATGACACTGGTGGTATTGTTTTCACCTTGTGAACCTTCGTGTCTTGTGACATCTTTTTGTCACTGCGATAGCGTCGCAAACATGCAACCATACAGGTGGGTAGATAAGACCAAAATAAAGGTCAAGTTCATTAATGGGCCTAGTTTTAGCAAGGAGGGCGTGTCTGTGTGCGTGTCTGTCTGTGGACATGCAAGAGTTCCTCAGTTCTCCAGAGTTTATTTGACATTAAAGTTGCTTATGGAATAGTCAGTGCTCATTAGCAGGAGTAAAAATAACACTGCTGGTTTGAATGTTAATGATAGAGTGGATTTTTAAGTAACATGTAATGTGAAGTGAAATTAAATGTGTGAAAGGCATCATTATATGGATAATAAATGCTCCCACACTTTTTCACAATCTGGCTTTCTGCCGTCAAGTCGTTTTTTTGCATATTTCTGGCCGCAGTTTGTGTGTAAATAGTGATTGTATATGAGACCCCATGCTAGTTGTGTGACCTCCCCCAAAAAAATAAATATTTAAAGAGTAACGGCCCGTCCACAAGGCGGCGTGCGTTGAAGCTTCAACGCTTCTGCCCATTCACTTTGAATGGGGTGACGTCACGCTTTGCCGAACTGCATTGTGGTTCCGTCGCTTCGCTTTGCTCGCGTTGCTCGCTTCTCTACTTTTGAAGCGGAAGCGTCAGCCAATCAAATCATATGCCAGTACAAGCTCTAGCCAATCAAACCGCGTGCTTGTGTGTCCGGGGCGGGAGATTCATGTGATTGGTTGTTGGTCGAGTTTCAGACACGCCCGCCGGCAAGCTTCAACGCACGCTGCCGTGAGGACGCTGCGTAAGATTCGGGCAAGAAGACAAAAAGAAGAGAAGGAGAGAGAGCTGTGAGTGTGGCATGGCAGTTAATCATGCTGAAGCTATACACTTCCCCATACTCAATCTGCCCATCCATCTGCCTCCCTCGCCTCCTTCATTCCTCTCTGTCTGTCTCTCCCTTACTCTCAGCTCATCTCTCATTCCCACCCACTAGTCTGTCTCCTTTTCACCCTTTGTTGATCTCTCACCTATAACCTGCTGCAGAAAGGGAATCATTCATATCACATTTCCAGTGTGCATTCTCTGAGATTACAGCTTTACTCAAAATGTTGTAACATCCACTCCAAGCGCAAACTTGTTTCAAATGGACCTTATTTCAACAACTTCTTCCCTCACCTCACCTAATCTGTCCTTACTTACACTTTTACCTCTGTCTGTCCACTGTCCAATGCCCTACCAATACCTACTCTGAACACCCACTGAGAATTCATCCACCTGTCCCGTCCTCCCAGCTCTATCCTCCCAGGGATGGCTGAATGTCCACAGCGGGAGGTTGTCAGGGCCAATCAGCTCCTGGTGGGTGGTGCTGCTGATGGGATAGGTAAACTAAACATCCCTGCAGGACCAGATGAGCCTTGCCTTGCCACAATACTGAGATAAAGATGAAATGATGCCTAAACAGGCGTACTCCACAGTCTCACTGCTTCTGCCAATGATGCACTTATTGATCGGTTAAAGGTGTGGGGAGAATAAGGCCATGATTCAAGATGGCACGTGTGGCTTATTCTCAACAAACACCACAAGTCATCTGTGGGAGGTTTTATGTTGGTGTAACAGGGGAAGGGGAATATATAATATAATACAAGTGTTTTGACAGTTTAAGTAGCAATACCAACATAATACTTAGGCCGATACCTTACTTTGAGTAATACAAATGTATTTCAACTAAATAAAAAAATGTGCCTGCTTTGTTTTCTTGCCATAACTCCCCTGTTAATTCAGACCCTGTATCTCCCCCCTACACTACATTAACCCCTGTTCCGGCCTGATCACACTCCTCATTAGCTCCTCATTTGGTGGAAGTGTTTAACAGCAACACAGAGGATGAAGACTTCAGTGGATAAATGCGACTTATACACCGAAGCGACTTATATATGTTTATTTTCTCTTAACGACACATTTTTTGACAAGAGCGACTTATACACAGGTGCGACCTATAGTCCGGAAAATATGGTATATGGAGCATAATAACTGATCGCTGCTTCTTCTTTAGTTTAGAAGACAGAAGACATTTTGACGTGTCAAATCAATATTCATTATGTGAAGTGTCACTTTGCTTCAGGATTTGTATTATTTTAACAGCAGGCCTGCAGTAGCAGTAACCATAATAAAATATGAAAGGTCAAGGTCCAGCCTGCAGATCAAGTGCTGTCAGGAGATGATTTGATTTTGTTTAGGCTCAATCCAGTTTGTACTTTCCAGACGTTGAGGTTGAAATATCCTAAATAATTATGCTTAATTATTTTCTTAGCTCATACATAAATAAACTGTTAAAGATTATATTGGTTTTACTTTTCATGTATCTCAGATTTGCTCACTGAATCAAATCAAATCAAATCAAATCAAATCAGGTTTTATTTATAAAGCACATTTAAAAGCGATTTTTGGTCGAGCCAAAGTGCTGTACATGTAATAAAAACACATTACTACAATCACAATAAAAGACAATAAATGACAACAGATATATATAAAAAATAAAATAAAAAAAACACAAGGAAAAGTCAGGAGTCGTGCTCCGCTCTAACTAGAAAGCCAGAGAGAAGAAGTGTGTTTTTAGTGTAGATTTAAAAACCCCTAGGGTCTGGGCCGACCTCACATGGAGGGGCAGAGTGTTCCAGAGCCTAGGGCCAGCTGCTGCGAAGGCTCAGTGCCCTCGGGTTTTAAGCCTGGTCTTGGGCACTATCAGCAGCAGCTGGTCAGCAGACCTTAAAGCTCTGGCTGGGGTGTAGCGCTGGAGCAGTTCAGTTATATAGGCCGGAGCCAGCCCATTTAGTGCTTTAAAAACAAATAAAATGATTTTAAAATCAATTCTGAACCGAACTGGAAGCCAGTGTAATGAGGCCAGAATAGGGGTGATGTGGTCACGCTTTTTGTGGCCAGTCAGCAAACGTGCAGCTGCGTTTTGGACTAGCTGCAGGCGTTTAATTGAGGCCTGGTCCATACCCACATACAGAGCGTTGCAATAGTCCAGTCTCGAGGTTACAAAGGCGTTAATAACCCTTTCTAAGTCATTAAAAGATAAATACGACTTGGTTTTGGCCAATAGTCTTAATTAAAAAAAGCAGGATTTGACTACGGTGCTGACCTGCTTGTCGAATTTAAAAGTGCTAGTGAAGGTCACTCCAAGGTCCATGACCGATGGGAGGATGTTTTTTTTGAAAGAGCCCAGAATATCAACCGGAGAGGCTGGAGGTTGGGGTCCAAAAAAGATGACCTCAGTCTTGCTCTCGTTGAGGTTGAGAACGTTTTTGCTCAGCCAGGATTTTATCTCTCTTAAGCAGTCCATCAACTGCTGTAGTGAGTGTTTGACATTTGCTTTGAGAGGCAGATAGATCTGTACATCGTCGGCGTAGCAGTGGAAGGGAATATTATGTTTTGTGAGAATTGAACCTAGGGGCAGTATGTACAGTAGAAAAAGGATGGGGCCCAGAATCGAGCCTTGGGGAACCCCACAGGTAAGAGGGGCTTTGGCAGAGAAGAAGGCACCTAGCTGTACCGAGAAGCTACGGTCTGTCAGGTAGGACCTGAACCATGCAAGGGCAGAGCCTGTGATGCCAGCGGACTGTTCAAGCCGTGACAGCAGGATGCTATGGTCCACAGTGTCAAAGGCAGCTGGGCTACCTGAGTCGGCGGCTAGGAGCAGATCATTAAAAACTCTTAAAAGGGCTGTTTCAGTGCTGTGCATGAGTTTGAAGCCAGACTGAAACTTTTCATGGATTCCATGGATGGTTAAAAAAAGACTGCAGCTGGGCGTAGACTACTCGCTCCAGGGCTTTTGATAAAAAAAGGTAGCTGGGAGATGGGCCTAAAATTTGCGAGAATGGAGGGGTCGAGATTTTTCTTTTTAAGTAGTGGCTTAACCACGGCATGTTTGAAGGCAGCTGGGACACATCCTGAGCTAAGAGAGGTGTTTAAAAGTAATAAAATACTTGCTCCAACTGAATCAAAAACATCACTGAGAAGGCGAGAGGGAATGCTGTCTGAGGTGCAGTTAGTCGGCCGCAGGTGCTTGACTACATCCGAGAGAGAAGAGAGGGATACAGGCTCAAAGTGGTCGAGGACAGCAGGGCACAGAAAAGGAGCAGGATCTGGGGTAGCACTAGTGTGGGCTAGCCTAAGAGCAGATACTTTTTCAATAAAAATGTAAGAAACTTATCACAGAGAGTAGTCGATGGGACAATAGAAGAAACATCACAGGGATTAATGATAGAGTTGAGGACATTAAAAAGAACCTGAGGTTTATGGCTGTTTTTGGAGATTAACAGAGAAATGTGCTCTGTTTCATTGAGCCACGGCCTGAAGGCTGAATTCAACCAGTATTTTTATTAAAATGTCCAAAAGAGCCTGCAGGCCAATCTCAGGACACCTCCACTCTGAGGACAACGGCACTCTCAGGACAGGAAGTGCACGCTAAGAATTACAAAATAAAATCGCCACTTCCTGAACAGGAAATGCACGCAAACACAATATTTTATATTATTAAGGTACAGCGCCACTTTCCGAACCATTAATTAATGCTTGTGTACACAAGACGGCAGGCAAAACCGTTTTAAACGTGTGTTTTCTGTATGGCGAATACAGTCGCTGCTTTATTTATGTCTGTATGAAGTTGTTGTGAGTGTGCACGGAGCAGCTACATGTTAGCTTAGCCTGATCGATCCGATCTCCATACAGGAAACACACATTTAAAACGGTTTTGCCTGCCGTCTTGTGTAGCAAGCATTAATTAATGGTATTTACAAACCGGTATCAGTATGTTGTTACTTCGGCATCATTGTGAAACCGTTACCGTTTTGATTTTTAATATAGGTTTCACTGAAACGTATATTAAAAATCAAAGCACGGTAAACTATGGTCATTTTGTTGTAGTTTGTATCTACCATAGTATCTACATGGAGATAAGCCCCGCCCCTGGCCAGCACGTCCTGTATGAATGAGGCGAGTAAACACAGCTGACAGCCGCGGTGAAACTCCAGCGATTAGAGCGATGCGAATCGTGTGAACGCACCATTACATTAGAATTACAAAATAAAATCGCCACTCTCAGTAGAGCGCCACTTTCCGAACAGGAAATGAACGCAAATGCAATCTATAATATATACAATCTATATCATCTATATATATTATATATATATACAAATATAAAAATATTGTATTTGCGTGCATTTCCTGTTCGGAAAGTGGCGCTGTACAGCTCTTGTATTTTAGTTACACCCGCTATTGATTAATTCGGTCAACATTGGACCTTGACACCGTCCACAGCTATAGTGAAATAATATAATAGAAAACATTAAGCCTCTTTGATTTAATGATCGGAGATGAAGCCTCTCTGCCATCTCATATAACACACACTTCTTATCTATCTTTGAATAATAATAACGTAAAAATAAAGATGACTATACTACGGTCCTTCGGGGGGGCGGGAAAAAAACATCTTTGTCACTTCCTGTACTGAGAGTGGAGGTGTCCTGAGATTGGCGCCTGCACCGGAACTGTCCTGAGAGTGGAGGCCTGCAGGCAGACCCCTCTCAAAATGTCTGCTTAGTCTGGTACACAACTATATTCATTTGAACACTTGGCAGCAAATGTTGTTGCACTATGCCACTTTCAGAAAAACTTTCCAAAAATTCTTGAAATGTAAATGGTTGATGACTCATCATTTATTGATTAAAGAAAATTGACACACATGAAAATAAAATGTATAATAACAAAAATAATGTGGCATTAGTAATATCACCACTAAAGCTACGCCGCTAAATCCCATGATGCTTACTGAAGTATGTTGAGGCAATTTAGGGCACTTTTCTGGGATAAATCTTTAACATACTTAAATGCTTGCATACAGTAGCTTAAATAAAGTCATTGTTTAAGTCATTCAACTATGAACAATTAAATATATATCAAGGTATACTATATTTATTCAGCGTTGGAAGAATTAATCAGATCCTTTACTTAGAAAAAGTACTAATTAGCACAATTTCTTGCTAAATGTACTCCCAAGTATCAAGAGGTAATTTGATGATCCTGTTTTTATAAATGTAAGAGCACTCAAGCATTGTAGTTTGACAACGTGGACCAAATGTAGATACTACAAATACTGTGTAGATTACTGGTGCAGTACTGCAATATATATCATATCAGCATGTCAGGTATTTTATATGTGCAAAGTAACTAGTAACTGTGAGTGTTAAGATACATTTAGTGGAGTAAAAAGTAAAATATTTTCCTCGGAAATGTAGATGTAGAGATTTGCTCACTGAAGGCTGAATTCAACTGATATTTTTTATTAAAATGTCTTCTTAGTCTGGTATCACAATTATATTAATTTGAACACTGGGCAGCAAATGTTGTTGCACTATGCCACCTTCAGAAAAACATCCATCACAAATCCTTGAAATTTAAATGGTTGATGACTTAACATTTATTGATTAAAGAAAATTGACAAACATGAATATAAAACATATAATAACAACAATAATGTGGTATTAGTAATATCACCACTAAAGCTACTCAAAGGACCATGTGTTGAGATTGTTGGCTAAACTTAATCTTTCCTGGGACTTTGACAAGGGATCATTTGTGATCGCTTCTTCTCACTTTTGAGAGACAACCTTAGGAATTTAGTGAGGATTGAAAGAGGTCCAGCTGCAGCCTGCTTTCCAACCATCTTCTCAAATCGCTTCTTCTCACTTTTGAGAGACGACCTTTCTCAACTGTCAGGCTCTCTTCTAAAGCCACATTATTCTCAGACAGCTCTTTCTCTTGGCTCTGGATCTTCTTTGAGGCTCTGGAGAAATTAGCCTTTTCCTTCTTAATGGCCTCCTCCAGTCTGCTGTTAGCTCCTCTGTCGCCCTGAAGCTCCTTCTCATCAACGTGCAGTTGAGACTCACCTTTTTTAATGGTGACGCTTTGCCCAGCCCCCATATGTTATCAATCAATCAACGTTTATTTATATGGCCCAATATCACTAATTTTACATTTGTCTCAGGGGACTTTACAGTTCAAACAGAATATAAATAGCAAAAAAAGACACCCTCTGTCCTTAGACCCTCACATCGGACAAGGAAAAACTTCCCAAGAAACCTGACAGTTACCGCGGGGAAAAATGGAAGAAACCTCGGGGAAAGCAATAGCGGACATACATGCAACAGATGTCGTGTGGAAATTTAAAAAATACATAGTAACAATTATAACAAAAAAAACACATTTGCGTGGGTGCCAGTCGCACACTCAAATTTCCTTGGAGGATAATTTTCTAGTGTGCTGTACAATTTGACTGGAAGAGATATGGACTGAAGTCTGGGCGTGGGTTTCCTTGAGCATAGCTGAGCCTCTCATGTCTGACTTGGAGGGCAGTGTGAGTCTTGAGCAGCTCACAATACTCAGCGTTGATGTCACAGTGCCTCCTCCCCAGATTGGTGTACTCCTGCTGCAGGTGGTACAGCGCCTTATTGCTCTCATCCAGGGAATATTTCTGCTCCCTGAGCCTGAACTCAGAGTCACCAATGTTTCCGAAGTTGCAGTTTGTCTCTGCACGTTGTTTTTCCTGAAGCCTGGGGAAGGTTTCCTGAGCCTTCTGCAGAGACAAGGTCAATTTGTTGTTTTCCTCCAGAGTTGTGATCTGCTTCTTCAAAGCTTCTTGAAGCTCGACGCGGTGCTTCTCACACCTGGTCCTTTCTTTTTCCAAACTGGAGGAGATCTGATCAACAGTATGGTGCAGCTCAGAGTTTCTTGTCTTTTCCTGTTTCAGGGCTTCTTCGAGATCGGCCTGTCTCATCTTGATCTTTGACTCCTTTGCTTTGAACTCATTTACAATGCACTGTAGATTAGTGATGGTAAACTGATTGTCAGAAATGCTATCATTTTTCCTTGACAGCATCTCTTCATGGCACGCAGAGAGAGAGCGGAGTTCAAATCTTTCTCTGTCATATTCTCTCTCCATGACAAGGAATTTAGCCCTGATGTCAGCATTTTCCATCCTTAATGTCTGCATGTCGTACGCAGATGCTTCTCTTAGTTGTTGAGTGAGGTATGAAAGAGGTCCAGCTGACGCCTGCTTTCCACCCATCTTCTCAAATCGCTTCTTCTCACTTTTGAGAGACGACCTTAAGATTTTCTCGGCTGTCAGGCTCTTTTCTAAAGCCAGGGTCTTCTCTGACAGCTCTTTCTCTTGGCTCTGGATTTTCTTTGAGGCTCTGGAGAAACGAGCCTCCTCCAGTCTGCTGCAAGCTCTGCTGTCGCCCTGAAGCTTCTTCTCTTCAATGTGCTGTTTATTGAGAGCAGCCTTCAGTTCACTTTGCAGTCTTTTGTTCTCATAGGCGAAGTGTTGGTTCCCCTGAGTCAGACGGGTCAGTTCTTCTGCTTCCTTCTTCTGCTGAGAGACAGCAGCCTCGTATTCCCTCTGCAGTGAGCTGCTTTTTGTTTCCTCCTCTTTGAGGTCTGAGGCACACTTGCTCACTCTCTCCTGTAGTGAGGTAACAATGCTGACCTTGGCAACAATGTCGCTTTGGAGATTCAGAACATTTGAGTGCAGGGATTCAATGTCTTTGTCTTTTTTCAGACTTTCCTCCTGCCGCTCAGTGAGGCGGTCCTGTATTGCTGTAACTGAGGCAGTATTCAACACAAGCAGCTCTGAGATTTCTCTTTGGTGCTGGCTGGAGGATGCATGCTGAGCTATCTGGAGCTTCTCAATCACCTTCTTGTCTTCTTCAAGCTCAGAAGTCATCATAGTGATTCTGTTTTTCAGCTTTGCTTTGCCATGCTGCTGCTCTTTTTGTGACTGTTTCAGATCAGCGTATATGTGCTTTATTCTATCACTAAGGGGATTATTTTCATCTTGCTCATACTTCAGAGCCTTTGCAAAAGCGTCTTTTTCTTTTTGCTCGTGCTTCAGGGCTGCTTTGTGCTGAGCTGTAGAGGTTTTCTCCTTCATCAAGGCCTCTTCAAGAGCAGCTTTGGCTTTTCTCTCCTCGTCCAGGGCTTCCTGAAGACCAGATGATTTGTCATATCTCTCAGATCTTGCACATGATCTTTCAGATCTCTCATTTCTCGCAGATAATTTGTCAGATCTCGCAGATGATTTATCAGATCTCTCAGATCTCGCAGAGTCCTCTGTCTGTGAAACATAAAACAATTATTATAGTGTTGTCTATGTGCAGTGTTTTTTATTAAGAAAACAGAAGTGGAGTTAACTCTGCATCAATGGGTGTGAAAAAGTGATCAATTGCATTAAAGATGATTTACTTTAGTAAAGAAACTAAAGTGTTGAGTATTAGCTTTTTTACAGTTTTGATGAGTGTAATTGTAAACATGTGTGCCACTGAATGTATTTCTTACCTCATCAGAGGAAGTGTAGCTGTACTTTTCTCTGTTGCTGGAGATGGAGGTCTCCTCGATTTCTGACTCTGTCTTATCATCAAAGTTTGCAATCTCGTTGATTTCGGACTGTTTTTCATCATTCAATTCCAAAATCTCTTCAATTTCAGACTGTGTCTTATCTAGGTCAGACATTCCTTTGATTTCGGACTCTTCCTCATCATGAAGGTCCAATGTATCTTCAAAGTCTTCATCCAGCGAGTATACAAACTCTTGATCCTCCTCAACTTCCTCCTCCACCTTGTTTGCAAACTCCTGCACCTCCTCCATGGTTTCCTGCACCTCCTCCATGATTTCCTCCTCAATATCCTCCTCAATCTCCTCCTCAACAGAACTGTCCTCAGAGGGACAAGATATTGTAATATTCCACATTCCATTTCAAAGTATTCTACATTCCATTCAATAGTATTCTTCCCTTCCTCTTCTTGGTATGTAGACATTCTAAAAGTATGGAGGAAAGTATATTTTAAGTCACCTGATAAGCAAAGTCCTCAATGGGACTTGGTATATACTGGACAATCAAAGATGATTGACAAAAGGCCTTACAAATTAATTGATCAATCCATCAATTATTTGACCAGTTTAAAATAAACAGACTTCCCTGTAGCCTTAGAAAGGCCAATTATTGGCTGATTTGTCAACCATTAAGGATATATTAACAGAATTTTAACAAAAAATAGTTTATTGATAATAGATTTATTAGATGCAACAGCAGTGGAGGACTATACGACAGTCCACTACAAAAGATTGCCAGACCTCACTAAAATGTACATTCTTGGTTTTGTAATTTTGTTTTACTTTCAGAGAGCAAGCACTGCACTGGTCCTCGATGCATAGCACGAGCCACTTAGATATGTGTTTATCTGCCAACTAACATGAGGCATTTAGTACAGATATATATATAGACGGAACAGCTTCTGTACGTCGTGTTTCTTCACTGAAGTGCCCTTCTTTTTCTGCCACAGGCCGCAAAACGGGTCTTATTACTGGTAGGAGACCATCCGGACTCACCTCCCTGTTAGCATAAGCTGGCTTTGATGTACATTTTTCTGCCAGATCTCTTTCTCTGGTCTTCAGCCTTAGCAGTCCAGCCTCTGTTTTCTGCCTGCATGCTTCTTAACTTTAAAGGTTTTCAATACTCTTTGCTATGAATGTTGGCCAGTAGTAAGTGTTGGAGTAAAATATTAACGTCTTGACTGATCCAATTTCTAATGGATTAGGTTGAAGCCAATGCAGAATTTAGTGCAGATAATAACACAATATTCATAAAAAAATCATATCATAAGGTGGGTCAGATATTTTTTGTCAGATTTGAAGAGAGTATGGTGTTTTTGTGTGTATGTGCGTATACATATATAGATATATATACACATCCAGACTATTTACAGCAGGATTTAGAGGTGTTAGGAACAATACCAGCCACTCCCTTGCAAAGCAGTTTCCAATAGCAACCAAACCTGCGTGCTTCATTCTCTTAGAGGGTTTTATATTGGTATTATTTATATCACTGTACTTTTATTGGACCCACATGGGCATTTGCAGTGTATCATTATTTGTCTAATCTCTTTGTTATATTTCAACTGAATGTTCTTCACTGTAATATAGGAGGCATTAAACTAAGAGGCTCGTATTCACTGCCTTTCAGTGATTGAGCAGCTAGAGTTGGGCTGGGATCTTTATGTCTTCTAACTCTGGGTTGAATCCCCCATTTTTGTGACATATTCATGTAATGTTTACATAAATATAAAAATTGAGATGGTGATGCAACCAATACGAACAAGGCAGGATCAATGCAGTCACTATATTCAACATTAAGATTCAATAGATCATTTCTTCGGCTATTAATGGATTCTTATTAGTCATCTGTACACAATCATTTCGGAGGACTCCTTCATTTAATTTGATAGTTCATCATTTTAAATGGCTTTTAATTTGGCTGCATGATCGTTTAATGACTGTGACTTGGTTTGCCTCTTTAATTTGATTGTAACAGATGTTATTTTCAGGTAGGAGGACGGTAGAACAGAAAAACACTCAAATCCATAATTTGTATTCTGCAGCAATCAACTTTGTGATCCATCTCACTTTTTTCTATCTAGTACTTAGGTGGAGAAAGAAAAATCCTGCAAGAAAGAGATTGGAGTTTTTTTCCCTCCGCCTCTGAAGTAAGTACAATGGCCCACCTGCCTTGTTCTATCCGAGTGTGTCCTGAAACCCAATGAATAACACCCTCACATTTTGAGTCAAACCCACCAATGCCACTCGGGGTACAACAAAAGGAAAACACAAAGCTTCTTTTTTTCATATAGCTAGAAAAATAACATTTGTGAACCTCAATTTTACTCCCAATTTCCACATATCTTTCATTTCAGGGAGAATGGGCTTTTGTGAGGTCTATCAAACTTCCCCTGTGGTGTCCCTACATGCCCTCTTCAAGCTAAGTGAAACCATATCACATCTGTGATATGATACATTAATATCTGGACACATTGAATGGGTTGAATTTGAAAAAACATTTACTGTGTTATACATGACCATATGTATATGCCAAATGAAGCATACTCATGTGGTGTTAAAATAAAACAACAAGCATGTTTGAGGGCAATACAGATTCAATTATAGTCACATACTGATGCCTCCGTCGGTGGGTTTATATGCTTTCTAATTGACTGCTTTAATTATACCTCCATGTGTTATTTATTATGTATATCTTTTTCATTTCAGGTATAATGAAAGTGACATTTCAATTACTCTTCACAATAATTAAAGTAAGCCTCCCTTTCCATGTATACTGTATGTATATGTTGTCAGTGTTCACTCAGAGGGAGCAAACAAATACATACAAGTAAACAAATATCAAAGAACAATGATAAAAATAGTTCTTTAATCAATCAAATAATATATAAAGTCAATAAAATAGTTAGTTTAGAAGTAAGAATTGTATACTTACAATGTAACCCGATCTTGTTGCAATTGCAATTGCAACAAGATCAAATATGCTCCTTAGCGTTTACATGCACTACAAAAAGAAAGCAGCCTCTCTGGTTAGCAAGCAATCAATAGATTCCTGCATTTTGCTTCAATCGTGACTGTGATGGTCTCTGGAATATCTGTATTTAAAATACATTTAGTGCTTGACTTGAATTTTGCTAGTTAAGAGAAAATTAAGAAATAATGCATTCATAGCTGTAAAAACAAGGCTTTGATACCACCCACAATGTGGGAAGACAGAATATGTGCTGTGCAGGAGAGCGACAGTGGGGAGGTGTCAGGAAAGAGGCTGGAGAGTGTGAGTGTGTGTAGGACGAACAAACAGGTAGACATACAAATTAGGCAAGTGATGGTGTGAGTCTGAGTTGCGAAAGAGAGAGAGAGAGCAACAAATAAACACACTTTAAGTGTGTGAGGGAGGTGTACTGTAGGTTGTCACAGATGGATGACTAAAAGGAAGGAACAGGAAAAGGTGGTGGATAGGAGGCGGGTGAGAAGTGGAGTGCAAGAGCAGGCATGAATGGATGGCTGACGGAGGAAACAGACAGGGAAAGACAGATGTCCAGTTGGCTTTGATACAGGTTTTTTAAAAGACTAGGAGGATTTCCTGAAAGGAGCGGACAGCAAAAATGCACACAACATCAATACATTTAAGGTAGTGCGTCTTGATGTGACAAATATACTGTAAACCCTAAACATTATTAAAGTCATCAGCTGACTTGCAGCTACACTAGTCAAGATGTTGTGTAAAAATGCTTCATCAGCATTATTCATAAAACTGACAAGGACACCCATTAAAACCAAAAAATGACAAAATGACACCCAAGGGATTAACACAGTGTCTGCAATGAAAACGTGTCTGTTAAATAGGTGACAACATAGTAATTTCACCTCAGGTACATACAGCAGACGCTCAGAGACAAGTACAAGATGTGATTTGACACTACGATAAAAAATAAAAATTCATGATCACTCCTGGGACGCCAGCATATATGATCACTGCAGATGTGACCATGTGAAACATCTGGCATATAAAGTATGTGTTAGGAAGTATGGAATCATAAACGGATAGTTTTTTTCCTACCATGCCAACATGAGAAGGAATTACATTTTTCCAAAATCAAAAACAGTGGTCAACCTTAAGCAGAATTGTATCTAGAAAAAAGCCAGTTTCCTGAATGATTGCTCAACATTTAAACACTTGTCAAAGAAAAAACGCTATAAATATTCCTCAAATGCACATGACAACATATCAATCACTACAAAGTGCTTTATTCACATCTAGTCAATTATAGTCTGCTCCGAACTGCATGATTGGATCGTATTTGACATCTGTAAATTGGCTTGACATTTACAGTGGGGCTGTTTGCAACAACGATGAAAAATGAAGAGAATAGCCACTGGATTTCGATGTAAAACTAACTGCGCTGTACTAGCTGTCTATTTCACTCTCTGTCAAAAGTGTCCGAGTGAACGAGGTGTTCCACTCACGCTATCTTTATGAAAACTGACTTTGATCAGGAAGAGCAGCTTGGATCTTTTTATTCAGAGTCTTACACAATCTGATTTTCTGTTCCAGCCACCCTGCCATAATTCTCACTCACATATAAAACACCCAGGAAGTGGATTTCCTTGAATCAGTCAGTCAAAGGTTCAGTATGGGGATACCAGTATTGAGAGAGTATTATATTTCTGACTACCAGCCACAGCACACAGACATATCCAATTTTGTGGATAATCTTGAGGATTTTTTTATTGATATTTCATTTTAGTCAACTCAAAAAGTTTGATTAGGATCACACTCATGGTTGCAAGAAACCATCTGGTTTGCTGGAAGAAAATGGGTTGCAAGTCTTTGGACAATCTTGTCTTCCATATACTGTAGGAACAGTTTTTTTTTCTTTGTTAACAAGATGATAAAAAAAAAATGTTGCCACAAAGCTTCACATTGCTGATGATTTGAAACACATGTTTAACACATTAAAAGTAAGCCATACTTGTTTTTTTTTTGCCTCTACCTGAACAGGAAATGTACCGAAGATGCTTTCACATACTCACATTTTCCAATTAAAGGGGACCTATCATGCAAAATGCACTTTTTGATGTCTTTTATACATAAATATGTGTCCCCGGTGTGTCGGGGAACTCACGCAGCGTCAGAAAATAAAACCCTCTCTCTTTTCCTCCGTATCCAAAACAGCGGATACAGATGTGCTGCCGATATGACGTCAAATCGGCAGCGGACCCACAGAAAGTTGCTATCAGAAACCATGCCTGACGTGTTTTGGACATAATCTCGTCTTTGTTTACATTAGCAAGCCTCGCTAACACTCAGAGCTAACCTGTACTGAAGAGCACATGTGTTTAAATAGCAGGAAATAAAAAAAGGAACTCACCTTGTGATAAACCCGCAAGAGAAAAAGCATTTGAGCTCCATACTGTTTCAGAAATAATCCTTGACGTGGTTTAAACAGGATGGCGTTTTATCACAGCAGAATTGAACTTTATCTCCGGTAGAATTCTGATCAGGCATTAGCTCCGCCTCCTATTTTTTTTTTTTTCAAGCTAAGGACCAAAAATCCGCGTTTTTCTAACAGGGCTGGAATAGAGGGATATGAGGGATGTCTAAAATGCATGATCTGAAATATTTCGAGCAAAACACATCATAGACGTGTTTTTATATATTTTTATATATGAGACCCATAATATATGCCTTAAAATAGCATGATAGGTGCACTTTAGCAATTGTGTTTAAGTGCTGTTTTATTCCAATTTGGCATGCACAGGTATCCTTAAATACTTTAGAATCTAAAGTATTTAAGGATACCTGTGCATGCCAAATGAAATAAAATAATGAACTACAGTACACTTTGATCTAAAGTTTAGATCAAAGTGTAGTTCATTATTTTATTTCATTGGATCGATCCAAATAACTAAAATAAGGTTTCTGCTAACCAGGAAGGTAAGATCTCATTATTGTAAAGATTTGAATGCTGACCCAACACATATTATTGAATATGTCTGAGTTCTCAGGTTCACATTTAATGGTTGGTATTTTCTCTCAAAATCAGCTACTTCATGCTCTATCCTGAGATGATAGCTCACACCGTGATCTAAATAAATACTGGCAAAGATAATACACGCACTCCAGAACCTTGAATTGAGTTTGTGATCCTACACAGGTTCAAATAAATATGTTACCATGGACTTATTCTCTTTCCCTGCATTTTGTCTGAATATTAGATTATGTCAAATACAGATGCACAGGCACGGTTTAAGGAAAGTCCTAACTGACTGTTTACAGTCCCAAGGAAGTGAGGAGCTTTTCAGTGTGCGCCTTGTCTGCTGTGATATCTGTCAGCGTGCTGAAGGGCCGCTATAAGGCGTCCCCTGGGATCTCTCAGGTGGAAAACGCCAAATTCTCCCTGTCAGGCAAGAATAAATATTTCCTTTGTGTTTATTGTCCATTATGGGAGGGTGTTTGGCTGCATTTTGCTATTTTTTGTTTTGCTGTTTCAGCCTGACAGGTTAAGGTGATGCTGTGTAGTTTCTCCACCTGTCTCATTTGGTTGTGCTCCACTGACAAGATGAAAAGCTGGTTTGCATGTCAACCAGCTTCTTCTTGTTATCTTTCTTTACACAGGAGTCTGCCTGTCTCTCTGCAAAAACGATTTTGACATATTTTTTGTTCCTACATCAAATCCTCTTAACAGCAATTATTTCATAAAAAAAACAATTACACCTCAAAAGCTTAAGGATAGTTTAACCAAGGCTATCAAATCACCCTGGCAAAACTTCGTGCTCACTCTACATTTTCTGCAGATGGTATAAATCCAGAGGATTGGGATTGGATGCAATTGCCAAGGCACTGTTCAGATTAGATCAGCTTTTGGCCTTTTTAATAAAGTGTAAGGTGCATTAATTGATTCATAAACAGTATCTAAATGCAGCTGTCTTTTCTCATGTGCTTCGTTTCTGGTGTGATTCTTTTTAATTTCCTGCTGGGTGACAGCCTGACAAAGAAATATGATACTGGGGTTCTATTTCTTTAAAGTGGTCTAATATAATCACATCATAAATATAATGGTCACAGTTTGTGTCATAATATTCTTCAATCAATATTAGCAACAAAATAACCAGTCACCCATTAGTAGTTTGTAGATTGTCCATGCTCTGGTAGGAGATATACATGCCTTAAGGTGTGATGATTTGTTCTGAATATGCAGAGCACCATGCAGGCCAGGCACTGATATGATGACCTATGTGAGTAAACAAACATGCTTGGCTGCACAGAGTGTTGGGATGCCCGTCTCAGGGTCTGAGTACACATGATATGACCTGGCATTTGGATCTTGCCAGTGCCCTTTGGCCTGGCTACCTGCTGTGTCCTCTAAGCCACCTCTTGCTGGGAACAAGATGGATTGGGATGGAAGCAGAGGCAATCACCATAGTGGCATCGTTTGGCTGTGAGCCACGTTGAAAGACAGGCTGTCAGCCGGGCTGCAGACATGACGTCAGGATCTGCTCTGCATCACAGCATTACATCATCCTAACAGTACCTCCAGACCTTGAGCAAATAAACAAAGTATTCTAGGTGTTTCCCTCTTCATGGGATATTTCACCTCATTCTTAAATGACCAGTTTTACTTATACTAACTTAGAACTCATGTCTCAGATCAAGGCTGAATGGACATTAACCACTACCCAAATAAATGTAGTGCTTTGTGTTATACTGTACAAAGGCCCTGCGAGATACTTGATTAATGGTGATCTGATTGAACTATGGCAAGAATCAGACAAACGATCTGCACACTGTATTAAAGGTTCTCAAGTATTTTCATTCGGTGAGATTTGAATGTGTCAGAAACATTTGTCAGGCATTGTCAAATCACCAACACAAAGCACAACAAGCAATACATAGGCACAAACACATCCATCACCCAGATGATTGTGATCTGCATGATTGAGAGTGAATCTACTCTCAGGTTGGACCAATCAGAGCAGATCTGAAAAACAGCATCTGATACACCCACATGGAGGACGGCGCATGCCTCTGGAATGGTATAATGAGTGCATTTGTCTGAATTGGTAAGTCCTGTTATAAGCTTGTTCTGTGTAATATGTATTTTGTGAATGACTTTGTATTGAATTAGTCCTGTGTAAATGTTCATGTTAATGTTTTTTTGCAATTACCATCCAAAGGTCAATATCTTGTTATCCCATGTTCATTTATTCATTAGAAGAGTTATGGCCTAGTCAGTATAAGATACACTTTTTGTAATTATGACGAACTTTGTTTGATTTAGCAATTTCAATAATGTTGTCTAATAGGGTTGGTGAATATGATTGAAGGTTGTTACAGTTTTGAATGTTTTGGTTTTTTGTCTTGATTGCATGCTTTAATTTCCTTTTTACTTCAATGTGTTGCCTGTCATGTATAATTTGTATTTTTGTTTTGCCAGAAGAATGCAGTAGTTAGAAAGTAGCATGATTGTATGATGAGCTGTCTGCCTTAGTAAATCATCTGGTAATCACATGCAGACTGTGAGGGCAAATTGAAAGAATGACATAAAACAAAACTGTCTGGCTTCCTTAATAAGTTACATTTGAACCTTGAGATTTCACAGATAGATGAAGAGAGAAATGGAAGAAAGACATACTGAACCCTTTTAGAATACTATTATTTCTAGCCAAAGAACGCATCAGTGCAGCTATTTGGATATCAAATGTTATCTATTTATTTGAACATCAGCCTATTCGTATAATATATATTTTCCGAAGTTCCAGAGGAATGCAAATAGTTGAGATGATCTGGGAAAGCTATTTTCTGCTCAGATATGTAAACATTGTGAATATTGTATATAGCTTGCAGGTTCTGAAATGTATTTTCTTCTTTTGAAAGTAAACGGGTGATCCACTTTTATACACATTTTCTCCAGTTTGTTGTTATGAAAAGAGGAAGGTTAAGTTGTATTTACCAACTGTGTGAGAAACAGCTCTATTACCTGCCTTTAATGTATATAAATGTAACATATCTGTTCTGCTCACATATCTGTATATATGTACTTCACCAGATCATTGCTCAACTACCGTTATTTGTTACTTCTATTGATACTGTAAAAACATGTTTACTCTTATTTAATTTTTAATTGTACTTTTATTATTTTTATTCCGTGTATATTCCATGTGTAATATCTGTGTTTCTTCTTATTTTGTTGCTGCCATGACAGGTGAAATTCCCTACGGGGATAAATAAAGGTCCATCTTATCTTATCTCATCTTACTATTTGGTGATAAGTCATTAAGTCATAATCTAGAATTTTAAATAGTTTACTTGTGGACTTACTCTACCATGAGACATGAATCATATGTAGAGGCCGATTGATAAGTAATTGTTCTGTTATTGTTATACATCTCAACAACTCATGCAGGGGTTCACCAATTAAAATGTGCAGTTATAGGGGGTAATACATTAATGGAATTTGCACATTTTCAGAGCTTTTATAACACCCATTGTAAGAATGCTAAAATTAGAGCATAGTAGTAAAGTTAAACCAGAAGTAAGAAAACACTTTCCTGCAGTTCCTGGCTGGCAATACTTCATCACATCTCTCAACCTCCAGTGTCCTGTCTCAAAAACAGTATCATATCCTGGTTCAAATTCACCTATGCTGCCAATTTCTACAAACCTCCTGACCTCCCGATGGAAACGCTGAATCACAATACCATAGGATGACACTGACGCCCTTTTCGGAAGCCTTTGCATCAACCCGACAAAAGTACTGAAACGGATGCTAACACTATAGGGACTCTGTTTTTAGCAGCAGGTGGACACTTACTAATATTGATAGAAGAGGTTTGTCCAAGGTGAGCTGTCGGGAATTGTTAGATTTAGCTGACATTACATTCCATCTTGTAGCCAGACCCATTCACCCTTACAACATTATATACAGAATAAGATGATTTATGCTTAAAAACTGTATGGGTGACAGATTGTCAGAGATACAGGAAATGTTATTTTCAGCTCCTCAGCATCAGCATTGAGGGGTCTCTGTGGAGCACCAAGTATGCAACGTCACATTGTGATTGTGATTGTTGACTTTTTCTTGTTTTTCAAAAGCAGTTTTCTTTTAGCTGTTTAATAATGTATGTGTAAATATATGGAGAGTTGGTGTCCTTGCTCAGAGAACAATTGCTACTTGTGTGACCTTATATAATTTCATGGTCCCATTTCGTTCTTCAGACTTGAGATTGTTCCTAAGCTTTAGAGCTTATAATGGAACCCACATGGGGGCTACACAGACGATGTGGTGAATGTGGTTGTTCAGAGCGTTTACAAAACACGTTGATAGCTGTGTTCAAGTTGGTTTTTACCCAGTGGTGTAGTGGGGATTTTTTTTACTGGGTGGACGCTATTTCAATTAGGTCATCCCAAACAATGCCACAAGTGCGCACGCGCGCAGTGCACTCACAAAACGGGCAGACAGGTCTACAGAAACTACCGGTATGCTTAGTCCTACTTTAGTTACTGTACTGCAAAAAGCAGACAGCTCTGCGCTCAACACACAGACTCAAAACCATGGACACACCGGCACATAAGTTACATAAACAATTTATAGGCCTAAATTGCATAAATGCCTGAGCTACAGTATTGCAACTAAGCAGACAGCGCTGCTTCTCTCTCTCTCTCTATCTCCACTTTCAAAATCTATTTAAAACTCATAACAAACAAACACAATTCCTAAAGTTGTCCTGAAATTAACTTATTAAATAAACGAAACAAAAATATAGCCTACTTATGCAAACAACATTGAATCTGGATTTGAAATTATTCTGATTAGGCCTAGCCTAAAAAAAGAAATCATGCTTCAAAAAAGTGGGGGCTCCAAATAAGAGGGGGAACGGCGATCCCCCGCGTCCAGCGACCACTACACCACTGTTTTTACCTGAGCAGACATTTACAGGAATTTTGAAAGCAACCAGGAAGTAAGCCAGTTGTTAAAACAAATTTCCGTAGTGGCCTTATAGTGGTACTACAACTTCCTTGTCAGTCCTGTCTTCATTAGGCGCTTTCACACCGGAGTACTTTTCCCCGTACTTTTCCCGTTTAGTTCCGATAGTTCCTGGGATTTTGTGTTCACACCAACAAGAGAACTTAGTTCATGAGAACTTTTACCCCCTTTCTAGAGTCTGCTAGAGAGGTGGTACTTTCCTGGGAAGAAAAAAGTTCCAATTCCTGATTGGCTGGGCAAATTGCAAACCACGCCCCGTAAAACTCTGAAAAGTTTTGTGAAGCCGCCATTGTATTTGCTTGCATTAGCATTATTAGCATTAGCATTAGCCCCTCACACCAACGGAGAGAGAATAACTTATGGCAACACAAAAAAAAACATGGGAGCGGTGGAGTGATGAGGAGGTGTCGGCGTTCTGGCGATTTACTCAGAAGGCTGACTTCCGGCCGGGAACTTCGGGTGGCAGTATACGCCGTGAAGTTGTTTGCGGCCTGCCAGTAAACCCAAAGCAGAAGAAGAAGAAGTGACGTCAGCGGCTTCATTTGCGTAATCTTCCCTCAGGGAACTTATTCCGGTGTGAACGCGATCTGCTCTTAGTTCCATCGGGTACTAAGTACAGGGAACTAAGTGCTGGGAACTAAGTACGGCAAAGTACTTGGTGTGAAAGCGGCTATTGGGCCCATAAAGACTTTTTGCAATTGACTTGAATCGTTAAAAAGATGTCCGTAAATCATTGTGTCATTTGAGCTAAATCAACTACCCAGTATGAACTCTTGAATAGCCTTTATTTAAATCAGTAGGCCCTGAAGGTTGTAAAATGTGCTGAAAGAGTTATTTTTCCTCTCGATTCATTTGACTGAGCCGATGCCATGATGGAGCGCAACTGGCGCTGGGGCTTAGGGAAAACGCAAGTGCCCATGCTCTATGGGCCTAAGACCCCGAATGATCAGGGTATTTTTGTTCTTGAGTCAGGTTATTTTGGCTACCTGTGCCTCTAAGCAACTTTCATTGGAATGAACAGGGCCCTTTATCTAACACTGTATCCATTTCTCTTCATACATTCATGGAGTTTTCCCAGTCAGAATTTCTTTTTTTCTACACCACAGGAATATAAAACAAATCGAAACAAGAGACAATGTCTTTGAATGTCCTAATAAATCGATGCAATAGTGATGTTGAGATGGTCTGGAGAACACTAACCACATACTACACTTGTTTTGGCAACTGAGACTCTTCCCATAATTGAAATGTATGAGTCAGCCTAATCAGAAAATAGACTCCATGAGGTGTTTGTCATTAGGAAACAAACCTCTTTCTGGGTCTGATGGTTGACAGGTCAAACAGAGAAGCCTATTAAACACTCTCTCGAAATTCATAGAACAAGTAAATCAATGTTCCTTTTAGATGAATATCTTTCCTCCTGTCACTGATTCCTATTTGTAATGAATGGAAAAGTTAAAGGAGTGCCAAAACAGACCTTCATCACTGTCAAGTTATCAATCAATATTGTATGTGTTACATTACAAGTATCCATTTGAATGAAACGTTACATTTAGATGTTTACCTCAGTGGTGTTGCTGTTGAGATATTATGTAAGATGTTTTTCAGCAGCTGTTGTTTGTTACCATAATAGGGCCTAACCCTAACACTTTAGAAACAGAGACTTTGTAAAGGACTATACAGTAACAATTGAAGTATAGTTGCTTCAATGTCTCTATTACCCAGCAGGATTAAGCCAGAAGGCGCTATTTGTTGTGGCAGTCCGCATGCCATTTACGAAGGCTAGCGAACAATACTAACAGAACTACTGGTGTCTGCAGTACTTATCCATTTGTGAGTACAACACAGGCTCAACTCTTTTGCTATAATAATAATTAAGTGTGGGTTAAATTAGTAAAATAATAAAAAGGGTATATGTGGACTATCAGCTTGTAAAGTTCATTTAGCCTTTTTTCATCTTCTATATATGGATATTTTCCTAAAGCATTCATGGTGCCATACATTACTGTGTATTCAACATGGGGAATTAGTTTTGATGTGCTCCAAAATAAAAACCAGGACAGCATGATGGTGACTTTACTAGCAGCACATAGGGCCCCTGCCATGAAAATCACCCACACACGTGTATATTATCTTCTATATTAGCACACCCATGAAGTTCCACCTGTGCTATATCCCCTTTACCTAAATCCAAGTGAGATCTCCTGTGAATATTTTATGGAATGTAATTGAACAGAGCTGTGGCACCACATTAAAATTAATGTCATGTTTGTGTCTGCTGCATATTTTCACCCAAATGATTGTAATGGAAATGATCATGCGCCTGAGCCTGCATATAAAGAGAGATGCCGCTGCTCAGCTAAATGTCTGGGATGCTAATAGGATGATGTTTTATGGCCTGAGACACACAGGAAAGCAAGTGTGGTGTAATGGCAGAATATACTACACCGTCTCTGTGGAGCAGACACCAGGCTCTCTGCATCTATTTCTCTTGCTAGCTAAGGTGGATATTTATGACAATAGTTTGCTTTGGGAGTGCTGCACCAAATCCCAATGCAGTATGAATACCAACATTCTAACAAACAACAACACAAATAAAGTAAAATCCAGGTTTCCATTTCACCAAATCTCGAAAATCTTGAATCTTTCAAAATTCTCCAGTCTGGTACCTTTGTCCATTGCAGAAAAAGAGGGAGCAACAAAAATACATAATTAAAAGAGCTTAAACGGAAAACCATAGCGAAAGCTTTATGGAAATGCAACACTTCATGTAATGAAATAATCACAAACAGATCTGATGTTTTTGTAATCTGGTATGTTTTTCTTCATGCTTCATGTTAGTAGTTGTAATGCAGTAGTTACATTTTTTTAATTTACATTTTAATAGTTTATTTTCCACCTTAGTCAAAAACATTTAGGTGCACATTGACAATGCATCTAAAAAGAAAGAAATGGAACCAATTGGTGTTTTAAGTTGAGTAGCAATGATGTAGGGAAGTGATGACGAATGCATGTACTTGCCATTGCTGCTCAATAAAAACATTTTTTATAGCACAAATAATTACAATAAATGGTCATAGTAGCCTACATGCTTTGCCTGAGCTAACTGCCTCCAACCGATAATGTATTTTCAAAGTTTCTAAACAATCATATCCCTTACTAATGAAAGAATGTAAGAAAGCAACCCCCACCAACCCCAACGCACTGCACATCAGCACGTTAATTGTCGGAGAGGCTTCCGAACTTTCTAGCAAAATGTGGAGGCATGTTCAGTGATGACAACCATATGGCTGTTATTATTGAATGAATACACAGTAGCGCCTCATTAAACACAAACCCAACAGAGTCTTTTGTCACTGCGGCTAACAGGGGCTGCCTGTCTGGTGCATCATGGGTGCAGACAGGGCGGGCCTGTGCTGCAGAAGACCTCCCCTGGCATGCCGCTCCATCAGGAAGGCAGATAACAGATGGGGGAGCAGTGGATATGCACCAGAGGCAACACAGGCCCCCCCCAACTTAAGTACATACATGTGGGCAGGGCCATGTTGTGGCACCGACATATTTAGATGTATCAAAGTCAACTTTATTGTCAATCTTTCCGTTTGTGTGTACAGAGAGATCGAAATACCATTTCCCACAATATAAAAATACAAATATCTATAAAAAAATATGTATAAAATATCTATATCCTATATATACACAATCAACAGACACATTTATACATGTCATTAACAAATCAAGATTACAAAAACACAACAATCAATATATACAAAATAACAGTCACTTCAATATCTTGGGAATGTACATTAGTGCAAGATTGTTCATAGCAGCGTCAAAAAGTGTCTGGTGCTGGATTTGAGTGTCTATTTATAGTGATCATGATAAGAGTAATAATACAAATGTTAAGTAGAAGATAGTTCAGATATAGTGGTACATTCTGGAAAGTATTTATTCATGTTGTCATAAGTCCTCTGAGAATACTACGAGCAGGCAATGCTGAGGCCAGCTGTCCCTTTTTTGCTACAGTTCAGTGTTGAGAGCAAAGACACCTGGGTAAAGAACATCAACGGCCATGTGGCGTGGTGAAGTATCCTTGAGCAAGGAATGCAGTAGTTGTCGGTGCCAAAAGCCTCTATATTCATTCATCAGTAGAACTTGACTGACATGTCAAAGTTATGGCAGCCCAACAAGATGGCATGAAGACACTTTTCCTACTCATCAGCTGTCACATTTTGACGGTAATTAAATATCTTCTGAATCTTAATCAGCTATCTGTTTTTATGTTGATCATGCACCATTTACACATTGTCTAAAAATGTCATCTGAGTGAAAAACGTTACACATAAAACAGGCATATAAAAAGTAAAAAAAGAACGAAAATGCCATCACACCAATTAATGAGTTTTAACTTTTAGTATTAAGCTGGTGTGTTTAAGCCTAGTAGGCCACTAAAGTGATCTTAATTTTCAAACATCACAGTTTCCAAATAGATTGTAGTTTGATTATGCATTTACATTACCTGCTTTATCTTCTGGTGTACCATACGGTGTACTGCAGCTGTGTACATGTGTGAGATCAAAAGTTGATTTGAGTTAAATCCTCTATTTCCATTTTCCAAACATACACAATGTCATTGTTTTGTGAAGGCCTTTGTCATGTAAGAAAGCAGCACTATAATGCAAACTCTAAGTTTTTGTTAAAAAGGCCCAATCCATTCGACAGGGAAAAATGATGTAGCAAAAATTCTACCTTATTTCCACCTGCTTAGACAAAGAGGTTTTCATTCATAGAAAATCATTCCTGAAGATGTATTGTTCTACGTGTGGTGTTTTGCTCTGTGTTGAGAAATATCTGATGCTCCTTGTTTAAGACCCCGTTAGCTGAGATGCGCCTCACCTGGCGCCGGCAGCTTAGGTAATTAGAGCCTTGCAAAGCCCAGCACTTCAGCTGGGGAGTGTGTGCCAGTGAGGGCAAGCCTTACTAATGATGTCCTCCTCAGTCTAGACACCTGTGTTGTGTCCCTCTATTCTCCAGAAAAAACAAATAAACACTTATTTCTATCTTAAACCCCACTTTACTATGGGGATCAAGATAGTTTGCTATACATTAGTTTAAGACACAGTTGACTGCTCCTTATTAATTTGTGATCTTATAGAATTTAAACTCAGAACATGATGAATATCAACCTTTCTAATGGAGGACAGGGAAACTGTTTTCAAAAGCACGATAAACAAACACTTTATTTACAGTATAAGCTGATGATGAAAAATACCCGGCTGCTCAGCAGTAGCCGTGACTTATAGACAAAGTATGGGTGTATAGTATAGACCTTCAAACGAATATGAAAATATCAAATGTGTGGTCAGTTTTTCACACACACCGCATGTCTTACTGTAGACTAAAACAAGGCTGGTTGACGATTAAAAGTACTTGCAAAACAATCATAGTATGTAGTGTTTTCACACTGTCAAAACAGGTTAAACACATAAGTCTAAATATTCCGTAGTAGTCAGTATCCAGACTTCCTGTTGATGTACAATATAATATGTTCAATAATGCAATTCAAAAATAGAATAGAAAAGCAACTATTAGTTGAACAATTATAAATGCTTTGCAGTTGGTGTCAAGATGGTTCAAGACACATTTGAAAACCACTGCTTTCTCTTTGTTCAGATGAACAGTAAGTGAGGTTTTCTAAAGTTGCAATGTAACTTCCAACTTTTGACATTTTGTTTAATTTACCAAGTCCCCTAGCATAAAAAGCTAATATCATGTTGATTACCAACTTACTTTTTAAGGTAAAGTATGCTTTGAATTTCATATTCTTCAACAATAATGCAGTTTTTAGCATCTTTTTTGGACTCACCTTAGGTTTTACGGTGGGAATCCAGAGTCCAACCATTTACTGGACAAAGCTGTTCAGATAATATATTTAAGGAAGCTGCAGGAGGTAGAACTCTTTACCTCGTCTTTGTGAGGCACACAGCCACACAGCTGGAAGTCTGGCAGTAGTACATGACTCAGAGTCTAGTTTTGACTTTTAGCATTGTCAATTTTCTTCTTTTAGCTGATCTTGAAAAAGGAATCCATAACTTTACATCAGAGCAGTGTAACCATCACAACCCCTTTTTATCCTGTATAAGAAACCTCCTTCAGCATAATTCTGCAGCAAAACTAAGATGGTACTTTTCTTTAAAGCTTCATAGCACTGCCTCAATCTACTGTATTTAAGAATTGATTCCATCCCTATCTATCAAATGATGCAGCTTGAGCATCCATTTGCATATAATTCATGTTTTATGTTGACTCAGAAGGTTTGTGCTTGGTTAATGTTGTAACACTGGTTACATTTTTGAAAACATTGTGGTAAGGTCTGGGTTAAGGACTTGGCTGGGGTTAGAAAATGATCGCATTGTGGGCATCTCGATTTGATTCAAGCTGCTAATGGGCACTTCCTAATAATCCTGATGTGATGCTCTGGGAGTGAGACCACGCTGAATTTGAAGACATGTTTCTGTTCGAAACCCTTGAAAAGGGCCTGCATATAGCCTGGAATCATCAGACAGTGTCCTTCTGGCTGTCCAAGAATTCAAAGCTTCATTCCTGTCAGAGCCCATTCTGCTTTGAAACAGCTCGCCTGCGAATGAAAGAGCCTCAGGATGCAGAGTTTGCATTTTGTTAAAAGTTGCAAGAAAATAACAGAAAAGCAGAGATACTGTTGCAGAAAATAAAATAAAAAACACACAAAAACAACTGAATGTGTATTTTGGTCTGTTAGAGGTGAAACACCAGCAATTGCCTTAATCAATGTTGTGCAACATTAAATCACACATTGCCTGGTAGACCTCCAGTAACAGTATGTAAAACAGCTGATAATTATCATACTCATTTATTCAAACTCAGCCACTCAGGATAGTTTGTGTATTCCACACGTACCTGAATCATTAACATCATCAACAACTCCACAGGAATAGTGCTTATGGATGTATATCATGGGATGCACATTAAAAATGCATCTGGGTTGACTGACCAGGCAGCATAGCACAGCAATCAAAGCGCCTCCTTTATGAATCACAGCAAGTTAACAGTCTTTGATGCAGGGAAATCTGGTCTGCACTTTCTTAACATATATTTTAGGCCTTTGTTCTAATGATATCATGTGCAGTGGCTATTTTTCTAACATTTTGGCAGAGGTGTTCACAGACATCTTCAACAGGTCCCTGCTGCAGTCTGTAGTCCCCACATGTCTTAAACACTCCACCATCATTCCTGTCCCCAAAAAGACAATCATCACCTGCCCCAACGACTACCGCCCAGTAGCACTCACCTCCATCATAATGAAGTGCTTTGAGCGGTTAGTCAAATTATTCATCACCTCCTCCCTCCCTGAATCTCTGGACCCCCTGCAGTTTGCCTACAGAGCAAACAGGTCCACAGACGACGCCATAGCCCTCACCCTCCACACTGCCCTCTCACACCTGGACCCGAAGAACAGGAACACATATGTGAGAATGCTGTTCATTGACTACAGTTCAGCATTCAACACCATTGTGCCCTCCAAGCTGGCCATCAAGCTCAGAGACCTCGGGCTCAACAGCGCCCTCTGCGACTGGATCCTGAACTTCCTGACGGGCAGACCCCAGGCAGTGCGGGTGGGAAACATCACATCCTCCACCCTGATTCTTAACACCGGTGCCCCTCAAGGCTGCGTGCTCAGCCCTCTCCTCTACTCCCTGTTCACCCACGACTGCGTGGCCACACACAGCTCCAACACCATCGTGAAGTTTGCTGATGACACGACCGTCATCGGCCAGATCACAGACGATGACGAGACGGCATACAGAGAGGAGGTCGAAAACCTGACATCTTGGTGCCAGGAGAACAACCTCCATCTCAACATCAGCAAAACAAAGGAGCTGATTGTGGATTACAGGAAGCAGCAGGGAGAGGGACACGCCCCCATCGCCATCAATGGGACTACGGTGGAGAGAGTCAAAAGCTTCAGGTTCCTTGGGGTCCACATCACTGAGGACCTGACATGGTCTCTTCACACCACCACCATCACCAAGAAAGCTCGACAGCGGCTCTTCTTCCTCCGCAGGCTGAGGAGGTTCAAAATGGATTCCAGGATACTCTGCAACTTCTACAGGTGCACGATAGAGAGTATCCTCACTGGCAGCATGACGGCCTGGTACGGCAGCTGCACCGACCTCGATCGTAAGGCTTTACAGAGGGTGGTGAAAACTGCACAGCACATCACCAGGACGGAGCTGCCATCCATGGAGGACCTTTACTCCCAGCGGCTCAGGAAGAAATCACTACGGATTATCAAAGACCCCCATCACCCCAGCCACAAACTGTTCTTTCTGTTGCCGTCTGGCAGACGTTACCGCAGCATCCGGGCAAGGACAAGAAGATTCGGAGACAGTTTCTTCCCGCGGGCAGTGAGACTGTTAAACAATTGAACTGTTGAAACAACATCAAACATTCAACTGCTACTCAGTAGTATGTATCTAATACCTAATATATATATATCATTCCAATAACTTGTATATAGACTCATACTGCACTATTCCACATCATAACTTTATTTCATTTTTATAACTATTATTATTTTTGTATTGCTCTTGCTCTTATTGTTATTATGTTATGTTATTATGTTGCATTGTTGGAGAAGCCTGTGACATAAGATTTTCAACTGCATAATTACTCTGTAGCTATGTCAGATTGACAATAAAGAACCTTGAACCTTGAACCTTGAACCTTTTAAATACATAAAGTCATCACAACTAGAAAAGCCCTGTTATATAAGGTATATTCCTAGTAAGTAATATTCTAAAATGTTTGCAAAGTGCTTTTGAATCTATTTTTGACATTTGAACAGCTTCAAATCATTGCCAATGGTGTGACGCTTGCTTTGTCAGTAGATGTTTGGCAGACTAATGGTGCATGCACACCTACATTTGTTGTTTTTTTTGCCACATTTGATTTCTTTAATTTTGGATCCTTTGATTTAACACTCTTCATTTTTCTTTAACGCCAACAGCCAGATGTGTTAAATCCTGGCATGGTTCACCATTTTTCACACAGACAATTTAATTTGAAAAAAGAACATGCTGTATGTAAGACTCAGGTGTATGAGAAGATAATAGAGGCAGAGCTGCAGGATTTTGCCTGGGGGCTCAGTGTTCTTTTTCTCACTACAAGATCCACCCAATACCATTGTACATATACCATTAGCATAGCTATTGATCATCTATACTGTACATATGAATGTTCTGGTGCCATAATCCTGAGCTCATTATCACAATACTGGGCTTAGAGGAATATGTTGGAGTAGGTAAAAGAAACACACAACAATACCAGCCTTTGTAAGTTTAGCTGAGCATAATTAACTACACTGCAATGATAACAATAATAAGACATAAAGAAAAAGGCTGAAAAATAATCAGTCCAGTCTGCCATTTTCTTTTGGCCATTAATCCTTGTATTCTGAAGGCATTTTCTGTATTGTCACACCATGTTCTGTTTTCTATTGAACATCGCAACTATACAAAATATAAGTTCAACAGTGTGGACATTTTATATTTTCTTTGGACATTTTTGTATATTGAACACTGATGGACTTGATTTTCAGAGAGGAATGAATCGAACTAATATCAATATTTCCACCATATTTCTATCAAGCAATTTTTACATGTATATGCAGGTGTGCACATAACTTTTTGAGTGAGTTACTCAGATGAGTACCAGGAGACAGCGTTTGGTACTCACCCCACATGAAGCGTGGTGTTAATAAGTGCAGTCTTCCTCACTGTCCTCCTCAGTGTCTCCTTCACTGTCCTCTATTTACACTTCTTGCATGCTAGATGATGAAGATGATGAAGATGCACCTCCCTGTCTCTTTGTAAGCCTCCGATTTGCTTTCTCCAAAACTTGTTGCCAAAACTGTGAAGTCCTTGCATTTCCTGAGGCCAAGTTGAAGGATCAAATACTAAGAAATTATCACATGACTTGAAGTCATATCTGATTTCAGAGGTGGGAAGTAACAAAGTACACTTATTCAAGTACTGTACTTAGGTACAATTTAAGATACTTGTAGTTTACTTAAGTATTTCTATTTTATGCTACTTTGTACTTCTACTCCACTACAGTTCAGAGGTAAATCATGTACTTTTCTTCCACTACATTTATTTAATACCTTTAGTTACTTTACAGATGTGGATGAATGATGTGAAAATATAATCAAGTGTTAAATCAGACTTTAGTTCCACCTGGAGTAAATCCACAAGCTACCCTGCAGTATACAAAGTCATTCAAACTAATTTTTAAACACTTTAATGATCAATAATTATAAAACATATCATATACATTATTATGAAATGGACCAATCTGCAAAATGACTACTTTTACTGTCGCTACTTTAACTAGATTTTGATGATAATACTTTTCTAATTTTACTTGAGTAACACTTCTTCCACCTCTGTCTGATTTCAAACTCTTCCATTAACAGCCTGAGTAAGTTTGCAGCTGTGTGTTTTACTCCACTTTGTTGTAAATAAAACTGCAGCAGCTTGACCACAGAGCGTGAACGTTGTGATCAGCTGATTTTGCGCAGTTCTCCAGTGTGTGCGCGGGGCACAGAATGTGCACAGGGGAGTCTCCCACCGCAGCCAGTTGACGTAGTTTTGGTACAATTCTGTTGTACACACCGACGTTAACAGCAGCTCCGTCTGTGCACACGGCGACCAACTCTGTCGTCCAGTGATCTAAGCCTCTGCCTCCTGTGAAGCTTCACAGGTCCGTCGGTTATGTCCTGCGCGGCACGGCCAGCACCCAGTTCAATCAGTCATAGAAAGTCTGAAGATTTTAGCAGGTCTCCCTTGTAAAAGAGATCGTTGATCTCAATGGGATTTTTAACCTGGATAAATAAAGGCTACAAACAAACAAACAAACAAACAAGGGAGCGAAACGGCAAAGTGGCTGCTTAATGTCTTTGTTTTTTTTGGACATGTCTAATCATTTACTCCACTGAGTATTGACAAGAAACATGTGTAGGCGAAATATGTGTTTTGTTTTGATGACCTATCAGGTACGCAAAGGCGCGTTGTGATACAAGTGACGTTACGCATTTCAGATTGTTGCCGCGCATGCGTACCTGCGTACCAGTTATGTGCACCCCTGTGTATATGTATTAATATTCAAGAGCCTAAAATTAAAGTGGTCTTGAGAATAGATCTCACTTCTGGATTAGCTATTTGTTTATTATGTGTTCATTAATTGTATACTGTAACTCTTTGACATTGACAGCGAAACGTTGTAGTTTGTTTTGAAAATGAAAAATGCAATATAACCAAATATAAAATAAATCAGATAGTGTTTTGACATGTTCTGGTATTTAATAGTTAATTAAATGTAGTGCTTTTAATAATTGTATAACACATACTGCACAGGCCTTTTGCAGATGGAAGGAAGTAGAGTGTGTTTATGTTGTTAACTTGAGCCATAACACACATTAGCATCTCTGAAGGAAGGGATTCCAACAGTGCAATGAAGAAAAAAAAAGTCAACTGCCTCCCAATCTCTTCCGCATAATTTGCACCTGCATTTACATTTATACTTGTTTTCCTTTTTCCTTGCTTTTTTTATTAACACGCTTTGTTTGGTTCCTTTGCTTGGAACACAGAATGAAAAAGAGCAATTGTTGTATGTCTAGCGTTAGTTTTGGGGTTCACACAGAAATGTAATATCTCACCGGACAGTTTGATGCTTGCATCTTCAGCCCTACATGGATTCGTTGGAGGAAATGGGTGACAGCCTTACTGTAGACCAGGGGTGTCCAAACTTTTCTCTCCGAGGGCCACATACAGAAAAACATACGAAGGGCTGGGCCGCTCACTAGAGGTATATTGCCTCATAAGTTGAGTTATAAGTTAGCAAAATCAATCAAATGTAGTTAAATTAAGCTTGACACTTGAAAATGCTTTAAGAAACACAACAGCCTACATCCCAGCTCTCCAGAGGGTTTCATTTATTTTGTTGGCAGCTCATGCCTTAAAACAGAAGCTTCAGATTGCTTTTAAAAAGAGGAAATAGAAAGGGTAGATTTCAAGCTTGCTAAGTAATTACGTTTTTGGGCTTTTTTTTGTATCAACTAAGATTTGTTTGAAAATGTTTCCAACTTGAATTTATTGAATTTATTTGAAAAGTGGGCACACATGAATACAGTGATATATATGTATACATATATATTTAATTAGTACAAAATATGACAAGCACAAGTTTAATTTGTAGGCCATATTTCATTATACTATTTGAATTAGGTAAGGGGCGTTTAAAAATGCCGCATTTTGGCCCCAGGGCCATAGTTTGGACACCCCTGCTGTAGACCTTCTAGTGACAAGATCAACCTAACATTACACATTATCCAAAACTGTATTTTCATAGTTAATAAAGGAAGCCCTTTTTGCACCAAAGGTGTTACAGCAGTGAGACCAAGTATCACAAGGCGTGCTGGTTTCATTTGGAAAGTGACAATGGTGTAAAACTGATATTTGCTATAATTGAAGCTCAAATATTTCCAATTTCAGACCACTGAATAATCACTTACATAATCTGTTCTCCAAGCAGAAAGATATTCCAAATTATGTATTCTTTAGAATGACAAGCAGAGGTAGAGTGAAAGAGGCAAAGGGGCTTGCTGTATTATTTCATTCTATTGCACTCTGACCCCTCTAGCAAAATGCACTCATGCATGGACTCAGTCTGTGTGATATGTAAATAAGCCAATTTCTACTTGCAGTGTGTGTAATGTGGTGAATGATAGCTCCTGTAAATATATTTTGTATATCTGTAAACTAAAATGATATATTATGGAGATTATTGCAGTGACCAATTTATTTTTGGAATTATAAGTATACTCAAATTTAATAGAGGTATATTGTAATATTACTTAGCTAGCCCAGAGCCCAAGGTCCTCTGAAATCACACAACAGTGGGGAGAGGGAATGTTTAAAAAAAAAAAACTGATGTGTATGGACAGTCCAAGACATCACTGCATGCAAATGGGCTATACTAGCAGCTTCAGAGATGTAAATAGAAGCAATCAGCCGGAAAAGGGAATGGACATACTTTTCCATAGGGCACTGCAACCAATTATGTGATATTTTAGACCAACTGTGGACAATCACACACTGGTGGCTGCTCTGTGAGGAATCCTAGATGAGCCTGTGACGCTTATGTACACTTTGGAGGACAAAAATAAAACGTTTTGAAGACAATGTAGTTATTAATTTGATCAGAAGCTAGATGCTAGTGCATAAGGATTCAGGCAGATTATGTGTAATCAACATGGTATAGGTAAAAATGACAGCAAAAGCTTTTGAAATACTGAGCACACAGATGACAGTGAAGAAGTGGGCGATACTGCAAGACTTATTTGAGAATAATCTGTGTCAAAAAATATGATTTCCCAACATGAAAGCTTATCAATAAATATCACATAAATGCAAGTTGACCATAGTCACTATCTCATACTATATGTTTTTTTACAGGTTTGATGTATACGGTATATGTCAATCTCAAACATGTGCATAAAGCAAAACATATGTTGGTTAACTAACTGCCAAAATTACTGCACATATGTTGAAGAATTTCAGAAAAAGATAACAAGCGTGGCTCATAATTTGAAATTAATTCTTCATGCAAAATACATAAATGTACTTCATTTATATAGCTATTGTCTACCTCACACATTATACAGGAGACTATGAGTGATGAGGAAGTCGCAAACTGTCCCAAGCTGATGAATAGGAGAAGCTCATTTTTCGGAGCATGACAGTCACATTGAAAGACAGGTGTTTGTTTCCTATTATACCCATGTGAGAAAAAAATGCCTGCACCCTCTACTGCCCTTTATGAAAAATAGAACAACGAAAACATTCATAACAAAGCATATGTTATGTCACCTTGACTGGTAGCGAGTGAACTTGATATATGATCTTTGTACAAGAGGTCAGCTCTCACTTCTGGCATTATTCATATTCTCTGATGCAAAACCACCTTCTGTGTTGCACAGTACAAGCACACGCAGGCTACAAAGCATACATATTCAGACAAAAGTGTCTACAAGGTGTTAAAGCTTACCTTTAGCCAAACGTGCAACAGACACCTAAATGTACCTGTTGCATAGTAATTAATTAAATATTGCTGACTAATAAAATACTTTGAAACAACTAAAGAGTGGGTTAAAAAGCATACCTTTTATGCATGCAAACACATACATAAAAACGCACATAAGACCTACATACAGTATATACTAACTAGGCAGTGATGCAGACAGCCAGACAGCCAGACAGACAGACATACAGACAGACAGATAGACATGGATAGATAGATAGATATGGTGAACAGATAGAAAGGAAATTGGACATAAAAAAGGGTGAATTATTGAACATATGACACAGTATACCTTTTACTGCACGCTGACCTTCAAAGACTGGTCGAATTGCTCGGATCAGGCCATGCAGCTCAAAACCCCTCTGGATCCCCTAATGATCTAGCTAATCAGGTTAAGAAATGTTTTTAATAAGCCCTTTAATATATTCAAATATTCAATGCACATTCCTCATTTCATTTGAAATAATGAGAGACAAGGAGAGAGGGGCAGAGACAGGAGGGAGGGTTAGAGACTGTGAGAGAGAGCAGTTAGAGAGAAGAGGACGAGAATGAATCAGAGGACAAAATGTAATTTGTAAGCCTATTCAGACAGCCAATGCTTAAAATGAGTATTAACATAGAATGTAGAAGACTGCTCTTTAATTGGACAAGGCCACTCTTGACATTTTCAAGTCAAACTTCAGCGGCGATGATGGGCGAGAATGTGTCATAACTACAAATGATTATCTCTGCCAGCATATTTTTTCGCCTGATTTGCATTATATTTTATCTGGACTGGCTGTTCTTTAAAATAATGCAAGACTCTCAATTTTCACTCATAGATGAGCAGACCTACACTCACACATTAAACATGTTTATTATTTTTTCACTTTGGAATATGAAATCAGGCACTATTCAAGACTCCTGAAATAAGTGGATAGTTCGATAGGAAAGTGGGCGTAAAGGTAAGTTATATGCATGTAAGAAATAATAAACGTTCACATTTCAGGAATGTTTTGCATGGCAATCCTGCTTTCTCTCTATGATGCCGAACCAAATGACAACATCCCTAGTAATTTGTCTATGCGTACATAAACCTTAAATTCAAGTTTAAATGATAGAAGAAGTTACCATAGTAATAAAGTCAATTTTAGAGTATTTTCTGTGTGGCATATTATTGCCAAATCTGTGTGGGTAATATGGATACGAGGGTCATTGAACAAGGCATCGTGTCACTGAAAACACAAAGGTAGATAAAATTGCCTACAAAAAAACGATTTGAATTGGAAGCTCTTTGAAAAGTCAGTATTAAGCAGTGAAATGGTAACAAATGCAATGCAGGGTCAGCAAAATGTAGGGACAAATACCTTTAATCCACATGGCTTCATCATTAGATTTGACTGGTAGTCAGGAAAGGAACATTTCCTGCCGAATAAGACAGCCTGAAAACCAAATAATAGGTATCATTTGGAGATTTCGGGCTTGCTGAATGAACTCTTGGCTTGATCCAAAGATCAGCAAACATGTAAATGCAATGAGTTTTTGCCTATGTTTTTTGATACCCATAAACAGCAACGATAACAAATGTTTGTGATATTTCAAGTCCCTGTGTAACAACATATACAAGCTTCGTTTTTCACCCACATCTTTCAATTTTTAACTCGGACTGATCGAGAAAGGAAAACCCACAAAGTTGGTCCAAAATTGAACAGCACATGGTTAGGAATGCATTGCATGTGGTTGGAGTGTGCCTGGATACTGAAAATACAGTCTGCACTTGGTATCACCCCTGAACTATAACAGAAGGAACACACTCTGCCGGCCCAGGGAGAGGACATAAGTGTCCCAACACTGAACTACTGAACTGTACTAACAGAATAGCAGAAGGTTGGGACACAGTAACTCTGCACGGCTCATTTCACCTCCACTGTCCTCAACAAAAGTTTGAGCCATCGACATAAGATCGCTGGAGAGAGGGTGTACACCCCAAGGCAGTAACTCATAAAAGCACCTTGGAAAACTCAAAGTGGAGCACACATGCACACAAGCTAAATACTAGATGAACCCTGTGAAACTCCTTGTCACGTCCAAGCAGGAGCTGAACGATATCAATGGCACATTGGGCATGAAGCAGAGCTGTGTACCTCAGTGGAACCACCACTAACTGAACATTTGAAATGTTGTGCCCCAGGGTTCTGTCTTAGGTCCGCTGTCATCTTCTATCTATATTAATGGTTAGTGTTGGGGAAATATTTTCCAGGCCAGACCCAGTTTATCAGTTGGCACTGCCGTCGCTGAGCACAGGAGCACAAGGTTTTTATTCCATCATAAGTAAAGTTAATATTTCACTTCTTCAGATATGACTTTCCCTTCCACCTCAGATGAGGGCCAGATACCAAGTGCCCACTTTACAATAAAAAAAAGCTGTACAGCAAATAAAGGCAAATAATATTGTATTTTTATTTTGGCAACAAGAAAGTGAAATCTGGCTCAACTTTTGCTGGACTGCAATGCAACATCATCTTTCAAGGTTCTAATGTAGCCAATATGTTACATGCAACTCACATCACTGGTTTCTCCCTGCACAAAGGCTGCCATGCCATTGTTCTGAAGGCCCAATTCCGACACACCAATAGTCTTATAAATGTTGCATTGGTCCACGTATTTTTTGGAGCAATATTTCTCAAGAGAATTAGCTTTTGTTTTTTGCTTGTTAATGGACTGTCATGGGACATTTTCCAAACTATTCCAGTTTAGAAATAATGGGCCTTCGAAACAATAGGCAGTCCCCACCTGGGCAAGTACATTAAATTGAAATTGCTTAAATGCAACAAGTAAATCCACTGGCAATTCAATTGAAATTGCTGTCATAAATGATTAGTTAATCAGGATGTGTTGGAGTGAATGGCAATGGTCCTGAAAATTTAGGATTTTGGCAGGCTATGTGAGGATTTTAGTACAATATACATCAATAAAGGGGTTAGGATGAATTATACTACACTCAATATGATCATGACTTCAACCCAACCTATGGTTTGCTGTTTTTCCACCTATTGATAGCAATCCTGACAAATGTATGTGAACAATATGATATAATTCTTACCAAAAACTGCTTCCAGTTTATATATTATAACTGCTTCCAGTTTATAAAGTGACCAAGTGAAGTGATATACATGTTGAAAAGTCTTACAAATCTGATTTTCAATGGGGGCCAAGCATCTGCTGGCTGTTATCACACATGCATTAAGCACACTTGGTTTTAGTACCTGAGTGGATCACTGAACAGTAGCACTCCTTCACCAAGCTTAGCCAAATTGAATTAAAATGTTCACTATAGGGGTTGTGTGCCGAAAACAGTGGGCACCATCAGTCAGTTAAAGCCCAGAAGGGAAAACCACCCACAGTGTTTGGTGTAAGCTAAACTATGTCATAGCAAATCAAACACTGTACACTGTATTTGTCTACAATGGATTAAGGCTGTAATTACTTCCATGTGATTATGGCAGTGTGTGGTTTGCTTAACAATGTATGGAGGTAGGTGACAAGCCAGGGTGAGCTGTTGTTGGACTCAGAGTGGGAGGCTAAATAAATTCACTGCATACCATTATCAACATAAATGCATCAAACTTGACACTGAATAGTAACAGTATTCGAACCATAGAAAATATTAAGATTCCTTTAAATGTAAGCAAAATTGTTAACTGCTGATTTCCTCCCTCCCAATATAGTTAACATGGCTGTATAAATCAATCAAACTGCATTAATATATGCCTAAAAGTGGATATAAGAATTAGTTTCCAAAGAATGGGAGTAATGTTTTGAATAGTATGTATTTCAGGGATGTATGTCTCATTGTTTACATGATTTTAATAGGAATTTGTATTGTGCATTTTCTTCTTTATTTCTGGATTTCGAAAGGAGTGAATCCCCCCTGCTGTCACCTTTTGACTTAATACCTCAATATTAATATTGTATGCGTGACCATTGATTTTACCACAAAATCATTACACATGAGAATTTTAATAAATAATCATCAGTAATGGGGATTTACGGACTCGACAAATATGAAGAGAAAAGCTCAAATTCTGGTAAATTCAGAAAATGACATCACTTCAATGTTGTGCCGTCTTTAAAACCAGGAATATATTTAACGATATTCAAAATGTAAGATATATAGTCTCATTAATATCAATATACTATTATTATATTATATATATCCAGCAGTGGATAAAAATGAAACCATCAGCTGTACAATTGTTTACGGGTTTACCGATTCCACGACACAGGGATTTGAATATCTTACCCTGCCAGTATTTCAGTTCTCTAGCTATTGAGGAGTGCTTAGTATGCCATTTGGTGGTGTTATTTGCCCTTTAATGTTTCTGTTTGTCACTTCAATGACCCTTACTAAGCCGGTTTGATCCCAGCTGGTCCCCTGTTGAAGTATATGCGATCCGAATGACAGGCCTGCGGAGGTGATCGCCTGCATGTCCTCTCCTTTCAGCCTGCTGCTTCATTTGCGGATGCTCAGGTCCCCTGTGGTTGCTGGCTATTCCGGCCAAGGTTTGTGTCGGCCTGGAACATTCACTTTCATTAAAACATCAGGTGCACTCACAGCTGGAACATGCGGCCAGTGTCTCTCAGCATCCTATTCATCTCACTGGCTCTTTGTTGTTTCGAGCCAAAGCATCAAAATTGCCCACTATTGTTAATCAGGTGATGAAGCACAAGGTTGTTTTGTGGAAATATAATGAGGAAATGACTCTAACAATAGGTTGGAGTCTATACATCACTTTAAGAGCACAAATTCCTCTTGTCGCTCTACAAATAACATTCTCTCTGGAATAATAGGCCCATTGTGTGCACTCTCACTTTGCAATGGTTCTTTGTTTCAGCCAACATAGGAGTCACTGCATGAATGTTGTTGAGGAGCATCCAATTATATGAGGCTAATGGGAAACACTTAAAATAATGAACTGCTTATAAGTTCTTCGTAAACATAGAGTTCATGATGCATTAATGAGTTTCTAGTGGAATTGATTAATAGTTCATCATCTATTATATCATGGATTATCAGTTCTTAATATCTTAATGATAGATAAGAACCTCATTATCATTCATGCAAAAGTTGAGCTAAAGCATAATATGAAAACATTTTGTTCTGAACCAGAGAAATGGTTTTTTGAAAGCAAATTGACATTTTGTAATGTAGGGTATGTGTTGTTGTATTTTCTAAAATGTGATTTGATCAATGCAGTCCACTTCCAAATGCAGTGTTTTTCTTGTTAATGTGTATCTCTGTTTGCATGTTGTTCCTTAAGGTGTTTTAGACTTTGCCAGCAATCTTAGAAATAATTGTGAGTGGGAAGTGTGCTAGCCTTACTCTGTCTCTTAATGTCATGAATACTGCCTCAAAGGTGCAATGTTTTTCATTCTATTCACTCAGGACTTGACATTTACAAGACAACAGCCCAGAGTTTCACTTTATAACTTAGACAGCAGACACTATTAATTTGCAAAAGTATATTCAATTAAAAGACTGAAAACAGCATCTTAACATTAGTTCAACACTTATTTTGTTCACCTTCAACAACTACAGCTCCCATGAGATTTGTCTTTCACATGCTGATGAAGCAGCTGTAAATGAGGTGATTTTTATATCGTATTAGCATAGCAGAAACCCATTAAACTCACAGTATATTATAAGCAGAATGTAGTGTCGATGTTTCCGTTTTTTCAGAGAGATCATTGTCATCAACTGTCTATGGAAAAAGTACTGTAATGTAGATTTCACAGATGTGGAGTGGGACTTATATTTGATATTGATCAACAGCAGCATTGTCACAATTCTCAAACAATAAGTGTAAAACATTTGGGGTTTTGCAGAGGCATGCTAAAAAACACCACAGTGACCATGCTGGAAAACCATGTTTATAATTCACAATTAGCTACTCTAGTTTTCTGTTGCAGACAAATGTATGCTTGCCTGTTCTAAAAAGACCAACACATTTATGTAAAACCGTTTTTTATCTTTTTCTTTTAGAGGTGCGACTTTACCAATCGAATGTCTGAAAGTCTGTTCTAGGAATATCGACTGATGAGTCTCAGTTTTATTCAAAGAGTTTTGGAATGAGGCCCTTTGTATAATTAGGTTATTCGCTGGGTTATTTTGGCCTACTGCTTCCCTGGCGGGGCCACTGAGGCTGTATTGTGGGCAGAACAATGTGATGACAGGGCTGTCCTTTGGGAACATCTAATTAGTTCCACTAGGGGAGCAAAGCAGCAGCACACCGTGCCCTGATATTTGGCTTGTGCAGTCAGCGGAAAGATAGCCACAGGGCCCACTTTAATTGCAAAAATGCCACCAGAATGTGTGCCTGCAACTTCACCTGTCCCTGATCATGAGACCACGAGGGAGTGCCCATCTTTATGCATGTGCTTCAACACACAGAGCATCACTGTGCATTCATGTGTGCAAATGTGTGAACCTCAAGTCTATGACAATATGCACCTGTGAGTGTGTGGATGTGCCTGTGTCAGTGTGTCTCATCCATTTTCCTAATTTGCTTATTGATTCCCTCAACCCAATACAACACAAAAGGGGCTTTATTTGCCACACATTTTGATTGAGCTTGTTCATGGGGCGCTTCAAGTATTTCCTTTTTCAACATGCTCCCCCAGTGGGGATGTCAAATTAGGCCAAAAAACGGTATTCCTTATACCACAGTTGTATAAACTGCAACAAAAAAAAACAGCTGAATACGAGAGATTTCACCAATCTCTCACAAGGGGGAAAGCCATTGTATCAAATATCCTGCAAGATAGATACCGTTACAAGGCACATCCTGTGAAGTATTTGACCAGAGGATGTGTTGAAAAGCATTCTGTTCAAAGGCAACAGCACACACTGAATAAGGCTCTAAAAGCTTGCAGTATTGTCAAAACAGCAACAAGCTCTTGAAACACAAGACAAAATATGAAGTAAATGTATGCTAGTACTAACGTAGTCATCCCATGGAAGTCACAAATGTATGATGACATTCAAAACATCACAGAATCCATGTGTGTTGTATGCATGGTAAGATCCAGATACACATGTATACAGAAATGTGTTCACCAGTGATACATATGGTCCGCACAGCATACAGTAGCAACATCATTAAAATGCTTACTTCATGTGATTTTGGTTACATTAATAAGACATCTGACTTTGATGACTCAGGCATAACCTCCAAAATATTGTTTAGGAATTCGTCACTTCTCAGTATGGATCAGTTTTACATTGTGCTTCCACATATCATAAGACTGGGAATCTTCTCACAAATAAAGGAGGAGATAGCCCGCAGCATATTTACTCTTCAATTGATTTGTCAAACAATGGAGGTGGCAAGCTGCTGCCACAACAAGGGGAAAAAAGTTGATGTCAGTTCTTTAAATGCCAGTGAATTTAAACAGTGTGTATGAGAGTGTGTGAGAGTGTGTGTGTGTGTGTGTGTGTGTGTGTGTGTGTGTGTGTGTGTGTGTGTGTGTGTGTGTGTGTGTGTGTGTGTGTGTGTGTGTGTGTGTGTGTGTGTGTGTGTGTGTGTGTGTGTGATTGCGCACTGACATCAGGAGTTTAAAATTCCTTCAGTGCATGAATAAAAAATGTTTGAAAAGTCTTGGGAGCAGTGAATTATTGAGAAGGCAGTAACGAGACTGATGCAGGGGCCAGGTGTGGTTTCGGCAAACAAAGTGTGTGTGTGTGTGTGTGTGTGTGTGTGTGTGTGTGTGTGTGTGTGTGTGTGTGTGTGTGTGTGTGTGTGTGTGTGTGTGTGTGTGTGTGTGTGTGTGTGTGTGTGTGTGTGTGTGTGTGTGTGTTCACACGGGCAACCTAAAGAGACGAAGTGAGGGATTGAGGAGAGGTTCAGGGATTAGTGAGCATTAGGTTGACGTGGTCGACACAAGCTTCTAGCAAATAGGAGAAAACATTTTCACATATGAAGAAAGAATCCTCTTCACATCGATTCTCTCTCTCTTGATGTACTTATGTTGAGTCAACTCGCACACTCATGCTATATAAACACTAGTCAAGGAATCTTGGTGAAAAAAGGAACCAAAATATGTTGAGACTGAAAATGTGTGTAGAGACCGATTTTACAGAAGAAAAGCAGTGAAACTGTTAAACAAAAATGACTTTAAGGTGGAATATGAAATTATTAAAGTGAATTATAAGAGAAGCTGAAGGAGATCAAACAAATAACTGAAGCATTTCTATAACAAATACAGGAAATGAAGAGTAATATGGTATGTATACAGTAAGAGACTAAAGAGCAACCAAGACTAATACTTCACAGGCATGAAATGAAGTATAATTTCTGAGTTGTTCACTCATTCCATCAATAAGCAGACTGGGCCTTGTCATAAGCTCTTATTCTTACTCTTGTGATCATAAGCCATTTCTCATTGCTATTGTTTCCTTTGGGAAGAATCTGGAGCCTCTAACACATCTTTCTATATATATTGAAACAATCACTAATATCTTAGCTTACCCAAGGCAGCCTGCACAATGGATACACCACTTTCCTTAACCAGGAGGCATAGATAGTATTTGACATGAACAAACAAAAAGAAAACACAGACCACAGAGGAGGTTTACCTTCAAAAACAACTGTCAACTTTCAGAATCTTAATCTCCATTCACAGGATAATGCAAGCTTACAATATTACAGTTTGCATGTAGCAGGAAAATAATCTATTACCTGTGGCACACGTGATTGTATCTTGTGTTGGTTCGGACTCACACAAATGCTGAAAAAAACATGTATTTGACCTTTACTACATACCTCACACAGACACTCACAGCTTAATACATACTGACTGAAGATCTTATGGGCTGGGAAAATGGTTTAGGTCTAGCGCCAAGCCAAACCATGCCACTGTCTGCATGCTGAAATGGAGAGTTTACAACCAAAAGCAGACCCCACACATGGCAGATAGGATTAAAGAGTAGTTCTCTCTATCAGGCTTACGTTTAGTAACATGCAGGCAGGCACATAGAATCAAGCTAACCCCCACAGAAGAAATTGCGTACAGGGAGGAAATTCACAAGAAGAACACAGCAGGTATGACTCCTACAGAAATGTACAAATGAGATGGTGCAGTGGAGGCATGTGGCTGATCATAAAGACAGTTATATGAGCCACATGTGCAGGGAAACCTGCTACAGGCGACAGGTGAGAAACAACTGTTCTGTAAAATATGAACAGGGAAGAGATATTGTGCAGGAATCTCTGTGACAAGATACAGTAATTCTATCAAAGTGTGCTTTACAATTGCCCTTGAGCAAAACACTGAACCCCAGCCTGTTACTGGGGCTCTCCTTCTTCCTAATCCCACATGTCAGTACAAGGAGCCATGGGTTTGACATTGTAGATTATTGTGGATTAGTGTCACCAAAATAATTCTGTGATGTAAAGAAGCCAATTATACAATTTCAAAACTAGATGAAGGGTTTTCCATGCCAAAAAAGCAAAGTTATACAATACAAACAATCTGGGGAAAGGAAAAGGACTGTTCAGCAGGCAGCCACAGTCTACGATAACCTTTTTGAATAACATTTCATTGAAGAAATGTATTGTCCACATGAAAAAGTGACACCTACACCCTCACATGATTGATATACCTGATAAGTCAAAATACAAAACGTATCCGAGTGAAAGCAGTTAATATCACAACACTTTCAAAAATTGTGTTTTTGCTCATAGGAAAACGGAACCAACTATCAAAATGTCAAGGTATCCCTTTGAGATGCGTTTCCCTCCTGCTCATTCCTTGCAGTTGCCAGTTTCGATTATGTTTTGCTGCATTTTCTTTGGTGTAAAAGAATCATGCCACACACAATTTGGTACCGATTCACTTTTAGAAAGTGCTGGCAGCGTTACATGCTGCTATCTGCAGGTTGTTGTCCTACAGAAGCAGATCGACTTGTTTTACACTCAATGGAAAACTAACGGGTGATGAATGTGTGTCCAAAATCAGTACAGGCTGAGAAGGTGCCATGATAAACCCGTAAAATAATGCATGAGTCACATTGTCTGGTTCCTCTGTAGGCTGTTGGGGTTAACTACAAAGCCCGGAGTCAGCAGGAAGAAAGGCTGCTTTCCCAACAGGCAACATGAAACGCCTCAGAATATTTATTGGGGCCCCGCGGGAACAATCTGGCAGCTGGCAAAGTCAAACAGCTCACCTAAAGGAGTCAGGTCAGTATGAGTTCAGTCTGACAAAAAAAAAACCTCCCTCCTCGAGAGGCAGGTTGGCTTAGAAAAAGCTTGGAATCATCTGGCATTTGTTGTTTGGAAAGGATTTAGTTTTCATATTGAGGATTTACACACCCAATTATTTTGTAATAGGTACAAATCATATTAGAGTGTTAGAGAGTGCAACATTGGCCATTATTGACGGTCAAATGTAACATTTACAATAACCAACATTGCTAAATTACTGTATCAAAACATACACGATAATACAGAATGATATAGTCAAGAGGAATACAGTTCTTGCAGGATTCGGATAACAGGATGTCAGCTACTTTGTAGGCAAAGAAAAGGAAGGAAGATAAGTAAATGAGCAGTTGGAGGAAGTGTAGGGAAGCATAGGTCCGGTCATATTTGCCTTTTGAAGAGTTGCAACAGAAGTACCTGATTGAAAAGATCATGCTCCTCCAAACAGCTCCAGACAGAAGACCCACCTCTCTGATTATATAGTTTGGTATACATTTAAACAATGGTGAAAATGTGTCCAAATTACCCATCCTCATTGCATTACCATCAGACCCATTTAGATAACAATATTTATAGTGATGATGTGAGTTGCTAGGTAACCAGTAACCCCAGTACACAAGTATAATAAAGTCCTCCTAAGTGACTCTTTATCTTTGCAGACACAGCATCCCATGCTTTGTTTCTCACCACTTTAAAAAATGTTCACCACAATGATGTGCTTAAATGAGCCATTTATTTGTATTCATTTATGTTCAGTTTGGGCTTAAGTGATTAATATTAGTGTTTCGCCCTGCTAAAATCCTCCTTGCAACAGCATATCTAATTTACTCACAGGGATCATCAATCATCTGATCAAATTAAACCTTGACGCTGCTTATGTGCCTTAATCCAGATGCGTGGTGTGCTACAGTAGTTGCTAGGCTAATTTTGTGAGACACCAGATGTTGATCTGGGCAGTATAAAATCAAAATAAAGTTCTAAAAAAATCAAGTCTTGTTTGGCTAGATGGGGAAAGAATCATTTACGTGTTTTTTCCAGAAAGGATGAAATAATCAGTCACTGGACTCATTTAGTAACAGTAGTGCTGTCCAGAGAGGGCTCTAGTCCCACTTTCATTTAATTAATCCCACAGCCATAATTGCTTCTTTAAATCTTTCTTAATTATAATTAATACTGTCTACATTTTATATTCCATGTAACTCGGGCAATGACACTGCTATGAACCATAAGGCATGAAAAGTGTTTGTGTATGTGTAGTTTCCTCTGTGTGTGTGTCTTATTCATTAAATCCCTGGTTTTTCTACTATGATCGGAGAAAGGAAGAATTAAACAATGTTTTTTTTGTAACGTGACTGGCCTATGGACTCTGTAGCCACAGTCTTCAAGGCACACAATATCAAAACCAATGATTCACCAATCATTTGAACACCCTAAGATCTCTGCTTGTACACAATAACGACAGAAGCAGGAGGCAGACCTGGGTTTTGATATCACTTTAACAGCCATGGGGAATACTAGGCCACATCACAAGAGCCTGAAAGGCCCTTAAAATTCACTTGGTTGGTTTTAGGGGACGATTGAGTTATACTAATGTATTCATTAAGGTTAGGGGAGCCTTGTTGTCATGGTTAAACTGAAACTATGTGGTTAAGGCTAGGAAATGATCCTGGTTTTGATTTAAAAAACAACAATGTTAGACATTTTCCATAAAACATTGTCTAGTCTAGATATTTCAGCAAGTGTACATCATTAAATACAACGTCCTTAACTTTAACTGTATTCCCAGCATTGTTCTGGGGCTGTATATTCTTTATCTACCTCGCCTAAATGTACACCCCTGCTGTTGGCTCATAAACCCATACTCTCTTCAATATTACTGTTCGCCAGCTCAGCTCCTTTGAAAGGCATACATCATCAATATTACTTATTTCATTTTGAATGCAGTCCACTAAAATAATTCTACTTTGATCAGTGAAACACAATTTCTCTTTTTCTTCATGCTGCTGTTTGAAGCCTTATACTCACATCATTATTGTTACTGATGGGGCCAAAAAGTCTGACAAGTTGCACAAGAAATGCCCCAATTTGAGTATGTTTACAGACCATCTGCAAAGCGGAGTCACAGATAAAGCAAAAATAAAACAACCTTAGGAGCACCACCAATAGCTGCCTGTCTTGTTTGATGGTGATTGGTAGAAAGTTCTGCCAGACAAGCCAGTCCAGATGACCTACATTTTCAGTTTGTATTGTATAATAATGCTAAAAACGCTAATAATAATAACACAAATAATAATACTTAGAATATTATAAGTCAGCACCAGCGCTCTCTTCGCTGCCACAAGTGCGCAACTAATGGAGATAGATTAAGAACAACTATTACCATACAATCTATATGTCCAATGGCATTTTTTCGAAAAATAATTTATCTGAATCACAGCTATTTCACAAAGAATAGTGACAAACATTGATTATGTATATCCATTTTAATGTACTGTAAAACAATCAACCATTTTATACTGCAGCATATATTATGTTTGGTCCTATGTCCAGTATTACAGCATAACTACCAATCTTTCCAAAATAAGTAATAAATTAATTTAACTTGACTCAAGGCTATTTGCTTAAAGGCCCTGACACACCAGGCCGAAATCGGCCGTTTTCGTTAGTCGGACGACGAAGCGTGCCCTGTCGCCCAAACTCAATTTGGTGTGTCCCGCACCGTCGGCCGTGACACGCCTTATTTCAGTACCGCACGAAACATGTTTTCGATGGACGAGAGTGAAAATGGAACGCACACGCTATTTGTTGTTTGTTTATATCACGCAGTCTGTTCTTCTTCTCTGTCTTCCGGTTGTTGCTTCTTTTGAATGACGAATACACACTACCGCCGCCTGCTGGTAAGGAGAGTTATTGCCACTCACGCATGCGCAGTTCGTACGTGCTCAGCTGAAGTGTTTGCGGTGTGTTCCAGTGCGACACATGGCCAAGACGCAGGAGAACACGGCGACGCAACAGTCGGCGTCGGGCCGTCGGCGTCAGCAAGTTCTCTGGTGACTGCTTGGTGTGTCAGGGCCTTTAGATGTTGTTTGAACTCATCTGCTGAGCTCCCAGCATCCTCTGCATCCTCCACGTTCTTGTGGACAAACTGGCAGGTAGCATGAGATATCTGGAGTGTGTGGCAGTGTGCCAAGGCCAGGCACATTACTAGAGTCAAAGTTTGATGTGTTAATGTGCTCCACTGATGCCAACATCAAGAGCACTGGAAGGCAAGCCCAGGGAATGACAGACATAGAGAGAATAAGGGAGGAAGGTTGGCAGAGAATGGCAAGGCCAGGGAGGCGATGGGAAAGAGAGAAGAAAGTTGAAGGAAATAGGAAGAAAGAGACATGTGGAAAGAAGAAGTGAGAGAAAGAGGATGGAAGAACATCCAAGGGGAGGGAATGGAGCAGTTGAAATACAAATAAGGAATTTTAGGAGAGAAATAGGGTGCAGAGATAAAGGAAGGGAGAAGGAGATGAAGGATGCATGGGAAGGCAAGTGATCTATCCACTGTAACAGGGGTGTGAGCCAGATATTTTTCTTTGAAATGAGTTAAGATGAGGAATCGTGATTAGGGACACACACAGGTTCTTTACCGCTGTTCTCTCCTTGCTTTACCAGAAAGCATTAACACAGCACGACTGCAGCCTAACCTTCATGTGCTTCTCTTACAGTCAATCGTCAGCCACAGACTATATTTAGCTCATTTAAGGCATTGCTGGAGAAGCAGCCATTAAGCTCATCTTGAACTAGCTTTCTCTTATAAACAATACACCTGTTGGAAACTAGCATGTCCTTGACAGAGATTTGCATTCACTAATAATTGTTTGCAATTTAATATACAGTATGGGCTGGATTTGTGTACCAGAGAAACTTGAAAAATAAATGTATTTCTATTTATAACTGGTGTGTCTGATAATTGTTATTTCTGAAAAGTTAATGGAAAAATGCATTGTGTCTAATTCTTAACAGATGCTAATCTTTAGCGTGCAGCCCACATCAGCTTCTTATAAACAATGGTGGTTTTGTAGCCAGACCTTCGTCTTGGCACCCTCTGCGGTGTTCATTAATTCTAATTTTAAGACAATGATGAGCATGCCACCGAATCAATGTGTCAGTGTTAATTGGAGTTTCTTGGCTTTCGTGTTAATTTGTCCCCTCCGGCTCTAATTGGGTGCTGACAAGCAATGCATTTGTCTGTGGCTCAGAAGCCAGGGTTATGTTGGCATATTGTTGGTTGGAAGTTGTTCATGAAGTGCCCTAGATTGACAGTAATGGCAAAGAGTGCTTTGTTGGATGAAGAATATAACAATGCAGTCACTTAAGCTGCAGTTCCTGTTCATTGTGCATCAATTATGGACTGTTCATTATTTATTGGACAAACAGAGGGGATGATATATTGCTCAAACATTGTGAAGGAGCTTTATTTGTTTTGAGTTGTATTTTTTAAAGACAAGATGACTAAATTCCTTACTGCTTGAGTGAGCATGTGCAAGTACAAGAGGAGCTAACAAACTGATGCAGGCACTTATCATCTAGTCAAAGGACTATGTAGCACTAAACTAGAATTTTAGAAAATACAAAAAATGTTTTTACATGTATTGTTTTGAACACAAAAACGTGACTTTAACAATACATGTCCTGTTATAATAGAGAGTAGTTGGAGTTCTGTTACAGACTGTCCGACCGTATCCCTGGATAGCAACACGGTAGTTCTCCACAGGAACAGAATGTCCCAGCTTCTCCTTTAAAGAGCTACGTTCCTCAGAGGCTGGCCGTCTGCCCATGTCCTCCCTTTGCACTCAGTGGGCATGGCTCCAGCTGCTGCCATCTTTGTTTAGATAACCTCCTGAATGATATTCCTCTTTTTAAACTATTATATGGTGTTATTGTGTTTGTTGCCTTTGTTGTTCTTATGTAAGAAAACTCTAGTTCATGCCAAACTCCTATTCAGTGAGTCTTCAAGTATCTTTTCGAGTGAGGGGGAGAAAGACCTCCAATGTTTTCCACTCTGCAACTTGTTCTTGGTGCATACCTACAGATTATGTATTAGATGTATCATTAAAAGGTGCTTCATCAATATTCAAATGTGGCTTTTCGGCTACAGTGTATCATTATCGCCCATCAAAATGCCTTTGCATGTCCCTGCCTCCTGGACACTAAATCAGCAGCACTGGCACACAGTGTCCTGTCCTCATGGACTATGGGTACAGCAGTGGCAGCTTCTCACAAATTGGTTTCTTATTTAAAGGAGATCTGTTTCTGCTTCACCTACCCCCACCTTGTCTGCTGGCCCATAAAAGAAGTAGATTTCTCTCTTTAAAATATATATGTCTCCTCCTCCACGTAACTATGTTGAGGTAAAGAGTGGCAGCTTCCCTCAAAACGCCTGATTGCTTGTTTTTGAAAACCCACAGCAACAGTTGGAGGTGTCGTCGTAATTGATGTGTCTATGTGTCAGGCTTTTCTCCAAGTCAATGCTCTGTACTAGCACGAGAGCAGTGAGTGTGAGAGACTCTGCTTATGTCTTTGACTGTAGTGCACTGACACCAGACCTGTGTTTGCAGTGTTCCTCATCACCTTGGTATAGCAGCAAGGATAGGTGGGGTGTTGGAGTTATCTGATCGTATGTGTGGTGACATTCAATCAGAAGGGTGTCAGGGGTGGAGGGGCAATGCTGCACTTCCACCTTCTTCAGAGCAGTGGATTGGATACCAATTAAATAGCAATCATCAGTTGTTATAACTGCTTATCTGAAAGTGGTGAAATGGAAACAGCTTTGGTTCTGAATTGGAAAAAAAACTACTTGAATGAGTTAAGGAAAGGATCAAGGTTTGGGGTATGTCACATTAGTTAAGCATGTTTTGTAAATTAACATATTGACCTTTGGTGTAACACAGAAACTATAGTCGCCCGGGTAAAAGTCCTGTGATATGACTCATCCATCCAGCGACCCTGACCTTTTCCTTACACAGATTGTGTCGCCGTTTATAATGACTGTCTCCTTTTCTACCGTGATAATTACTACACTCAATAGAGGTTGCCATCTAACAATGTTGAACCCCCTCTGGTGATCCAGAGCCTATTGATTAAGAGGTAGAGTAGGACCATACCAATGTTAGACGATGGTGTTTAACCCAAGCTTCCGCAATGGGACCAATGATCAAAATGCATTTTCATTGTTCTTCAGCATCATTTATGAAATAATGACTTATCTTATTGATTTAAGTTTAACATTTAAAAAAAGACACATGGTCTTAACCTGTTAAACCCCAAGCCTGTTTTTCAGGTCTCAGGCTAGAAAATGACATGCCCAGAACAAATGACTATATCTTCACTTCTAAAAGGGGTAAATTGATAAAAGAATTCTCGAAGCAAATAATTCATTCACAAAACGAGACCACATACTGTAATATGTAAAGAACAGTATGTATCAACCTGATGTTACTAGAGTTGTTGAGTTCTCACTGCATTTCCAGTGTGACATGTTATGTGGTAATTACACCTCCTATATCAAGACAAACAGGTGCAGGTTTAAAGCAACTTCCATGCAACCTTTAGGAGTGCTGATAACAGAATTATGAGACTAATCAAGAGGATCAAACCTCATTCACAGCTGAACAGCGTGCAACAAATACAATCCTATACTGACCTTTGTAAGTGCAAGCTGCGGTAGAATATATAACAATTAAATGACCACCTCCTGAGTGGACAATTACAGAAACAATAAAGCAGCTTGTTCATCAGATACAGGCAGAAATATTCAAATTTGACATTTGAATGAGGATGATTTACATCTGCAGAGGAACGTTCAGCTCTTTTGGCATGGCGATAATGCATCGAACAATAAAAGGCCGACTACAAGAGTACAGTTAAATAAGGCCAACACTGAATTTCCTTGCTTACAAAGACCCCCAATGAATGGCTCAATGTTTTTTCGTTTTTAGTGCTTGTTCAAAACAATGTTCTCATTATCATGGGACACAAAGGCCAAAATAGAAACTCCATATATTTTGGCAGAAGTGCCTGGCAAATTGGGCTCATTTTAAATAGTTGGCAAGCAAAACTATTTATCCACTTAGCCTAAGAACCATTGATGCTTCACTGCATTCGGGAGCTTGATTTTGTTTACCTGATGAATGTAAGTCCAATTTGAAAACCGTTATTTTTTGCCGTAAAACAGCTCCTGGATGTCTGACTCTTAACCTGCTGCTGTTTACAAGCTAATTGCCTTACTCCCTTTAACTTACTAAAGTTCAACTTTTAACGTTATATGTGCAATATAGTTTATCTTTATTCTGTTATTCAATTTCTCTAGCGGAAAGAACCCTGTTGAAGCAAACAGTCCTTGAGTAAAATGTGACAGCTTTATGTATCATGCTGTTTGTATCATACATAAACCTGTATGTACTTAAAGTGTTACCTGTACACTAAACACACACATTTGAATCTTTATGCTGAACTACTGCAATGCAGATACAAATGTGGAGCTAAGACACACAGGGATATAAAATTATGTTTTTTTCCCTTTTGTTTCTCAGACTTTCTCTCACTCTCTCTATAAAGACTCTTTTTTAGTCTGAGACAAAACACTCCCAGGAGGCGGCAGATCTGCCCTTTGAAAACAGAGAGACGCACCATGGGTAGCCCTCTAAACACTGTAAACACCAGATCGTAGACTGATGTGAGGTGCAGCGAGAGCTTTCATGATGTATGGCAACGCTGTAACAACATCCCAAGTAATTACCATCTCTGGAAAATTATACCCCCGCCAATATAACAATGTAATTATGGGAAGGTAGCGTGGGCTTTTATTAACTTAAGTATGGTGCATGACAAAAAGAAAGTTAATGAGTGTGTGTGTGTCTCATGTCTGATTCCAGCTGACCTGAGCTTCAAATGCTGGCACTCACAAAGCAATCAGGAGAATGTATAATTGTTATTTCTGTAGACTAAAATATGGTGACAAACACCATATACAGTAATTTCTATTTACATGAAAAATAACTCTGTTGTGTTTATAATATGTATACTCTAATATTCCGGATGCTTATCCATTAACAAAGGGATAAAGATATCTGGTCAACATATCAGTGTAAATGTGTTTTTACACATTATTTTGTAATCATTAGCAAAAACGAAATATACAATAAACAATGTCACAATTTGCGCAACTTATACACTGTTAAGATAACATAAATCAAACCATAACTAATACTTTTTACACATTACATATTCTTCATTTTGTTTGCAAACACATTTTGATACTTATCCGGTCATTGAATATCACAATTTTTATTACAAATCTTACCAACACGACCTAACATAAAGGGGCCTTTGAACCCATGTGTTTCCCCTTAGAAATCAAGAGGAATTTGAAGTGTTTTTTTTCCCAAGCATGAAGATAATACTGGACACAGCAGAAACCTCAGGGACATTACCTCAGGGAGAGCGCCTCACTCCAGCTCTGACATGTTTGTACACATAGCACAGCTTAAGGGCAAACAGAAGCTAGAAAAACTTAATCAGTACTTCCACTGCAGCCAGGTAAGCTTAAAAGAATGCTCACAGATTGCTATAAGCTGAGGACTACGCACACACTGGTTGGGTTGTGTGTCTACAGTATATGTTGTTATGGAGTGCAGTGGAGCAAAGAGGCCTTATCTAGCCCTGAGGTGTGAGTTGAGGCCTTGCAGCTACAGAGGTGGAAATGACTTGAAGCACCTGGACACAATGTCAATACTGGGAAAAGCAAACATGGTTGAAGTGTAATATACTGTTAACCATTGGATGCTATATATCACCAGTGCAAGGACTGTGGACAAATGCTTCACGTTGTGCTCTTCAAGGTTATATGTAAACTAATACTTAATACTTAGCATGTGATATTATAGAAATATTACCCATGATATGAATCTATATTTAACACGTTTTACAGAGCCTGCTCATTTGTCATGCCAAATAATTTAAAAAAAGTTTGATAAGAATCTGAGGTTCAGGTCTAGCTGAACGGTGGCACAGCACTAATTAAATTGAAGGTTGTTTTGAGAAATATAGAAAAATGAAAGTCATGGTCCTTTTAATAAGCGTGCACATGAACTCTAGAAAAGCTTACTTCCAACATAATTACATTTTGTAATTATGAAAAGGTCTTCTGCCGAGATGCTTCGGACAGGCTGCTTTAAGGCAGATGCTGTCTGTTATAAATATTGAGTTGATGTTTTTTTTTTTGTGAATCTGAAGATACTTAAAGGCGATTTTAAATTGAATAATACAAATAGTAAGAAGGAGAAAATAAGTGGTAAATATCCAAAGTTAGATCAAAATGTACAGTAATGCACAATACTTAACAAGCTTGTTGTTAACAAGACAGAAATATATGTAATACATTTAAATATAGTTTTCGTATGTGTCCAGGATGTATCTGGCAACATCTCCCTAATACTGCTAGTGTGTCCTGCTTTAGATAGGCATGTATATTATGAAAGCCTGTTGGCTATTGATTTTTACCACAGTGAGGGAGTGTTGGCGTTTACTCATAGGATTGGACAGCGGATAGTCGCCCTCTTCACTTCCTCTGCCATGTAGATAAGACTGGTAGAGTGAGGGAAGGAGAGAGAAAGGGAGGGTAAGTGAGTCTGTCAAGTACAGATGTGGAACAGTTAAAGTGGGAGGAGAAAGAGAATGGGTGGTGGGCAAGGGTAGTCGATAGTCAAACTGACACTACTTAAAAATGATCTGTGCTGCAGACCAGATCAATAAATAAATATGTAAAGTTAAGTTGTAAAGCCATAGAATGAGTGATGGTAGTTAAGAGGTTCAAGGGCCTGACATTATAGTAAGAATCAGCGACGTGCAGTCAGTGGAGGCAGGGGAGGCAGAGCCTCACCTGTCATACTCCAATGTAACGGAAAAACAATTAAAGAAAAACTAAATAATAATAATAATAAAATGTCTCCACTGATCTTGTGTAAATGTGATTTCTGTATGATTCCAATCGCATTTTATAGTCAAAATCAGCAAATTGGCCGAGCTCCGCTACGGGAGCGATGAGAAGTGAGGCAGGCACAAGCACTGCCTCTCGTAAGCCCACAGTAACTTGCTGGAGCGCGGGCACTAATTTAGCGCGGCCACTTATTTTGTGAGCGCGCTCAAGCCATTTACTGTGGGGTGACGCATTCTGAGGTGAGGCACAGATGAGCTCTGCCTCAATTCAGAATGCGTCACCCCACAGAAACTGGCTGGAAAGCGGGCCCTAAGCGCATGCCTGTTCCCATCTCACTGTAGGTCACCAATGTAATGTTTGTAGATCCCTTTATTACATTTATCCTCGCCATCCATAGTCTCTAAATAACTTATTTCACGTATATATGATATTTAGGCTCGCTGGTCTCATCGTACAACGGCAATGAAAAAATCACCAGGTGAGGCAGCCATAACCTCTGCCGCACTGAAGGGGGCGCACGTGAGCCCACAGGTTCTTGTTGCTACTGTTATTCTACCGCAAACAACAAACTCGACTTTTGAAACTACAGGAAGATAAGGAAGACTTTTACAAAACAGTAATAGAGATTGTTGTCCAGAAGGATAGCATAGACTTCATCTTCAAGTCAAGGTAAAACCACAACTGTAATGAAAATGGGATCTTACTGAGAAAGAACAATCCAATATTTAGATTTTGGGTATCCTTTTGTTGATCGGTCTGTTTAAAATTAATCATAGCATCAGACTAAAAAAGCTTTTGAAAATAACAGAATATTTCGATTAAGGTCAAAATAGGCTATAATATTTGTAAATCTGACTCTGAAAGAGTCAGTGCCTCACCAGCCATGAACCTCACCGCACGTCACTGGTAAGAATATAAGGAGACAAAGAATAGCCTGTTGTCAAGATATCTTATATAGAAAAACGTCCCAGACTGATGAACTCCACCTCCACCAACTTCATTCATTAATTGAAAGATTAGAGTGGTAGTATTAGTAGTATCATTACCTAATATCATTAGACTTTTAAGTGAGTTCTTACCCTGCTGGCAGCAACTGACTTAAGTCATTTTTGTTACAGATGAACATACAATAAGGCAATCCCTGACAGTGAACCACATATCTGATTTTATTGTATTCAAAAGTGTGGTTGCAGTAGAGCTTTTAAGTATCCATATGCTGTTTGGATGTGTGAAAATGAATATAATGCTTAAGTAAAATATTACAAAAATTCCAAGCTGTGATGGATGTTAGTTTAACAAACCCAAACTGCAAAATATTGAACTCTGCTACACATTTCAGGACACCAAGGTAAAACTGAGATTTCATCCCTTCATTGGATATCTACTGATATTTTCCACATCTGCACTTGTTCAGAAAAAAACATACAATAGCCATAGACCCTTTGGTACCAACCACCAGTGTCATCGGTCTTGAACTCATCTCAAACACACACTTGTGCATCCTCACCTGACCCGTAAGCATCTGAACATCCCCATGGCCCTCACTCGGCTGCAGTCGCAACTGCTCATACACAGTCTGAGTGCTTTGCTCTGTCCTGCATAAAGGTAAAGTCAAACCACCTATCTGCTGTTGTGCACACAATTTGAGATGACAGGTTAAGTGGCTTACCTACCCTCTGGGCCAGCTAATACAAGGAAGCATAACCTACAGATATTTTTGATGGTACAGTGTCTTGCATGTGGAAGTGGAGGGAACACGGAGGCAAAGCGGTGAAGGTGGAGGGAAGATGGTAAGCTGGGAATTAGGAAAGACATTCAAAATCTTTTCACATGTTGTAACCCACAAACTGATTCTTATTTAGAGATTGTTTCCTCAATACAGCTGAAAGAGTGAAATGTTGTCAGCGAAACAGCTAACCCTAAATCAGTGTAATGAATTATGAACGTATTTTGGCACTGTCAACCAAGTTGCATGAGCATTAAACAATTAGGACCATGGACAATGGACAAAGGACTGTATCATCACCATTATGCTTGATAGATGAATCTCGAACAGAACAAGCAATGTCATTTATATAGACAGAAATAAGTGTTGGACCTAAGATCAAATAATGGGGTACACCCTTAGGAGTTGTTCTGATTGAACACAATGCATCCTATCCATGGGTGGGCCATTGACTGACATGAGACCCTTATGCTGCCCTGTCAACCAGCAAGCATAACATGGTCAACAGTGTCAAAGGCTATTGCTGAATCAATAAAGATTGCCGCACAACATTGTTTAGAATCTAAAGCTGAATTAGTGAAGGTTGTGTTCGAGGCGAATGAGAATTAGTCTGTGACCCTGTGTGGTCATGCCAAAAAGTGGATTTTCCAACATATTTGGAGTGTTTTGGAATGCAATTTATTTGGCAGTAGTAAGTTCTGCCTCTCAAGGGAAGATTAGTGGCTTTAGCACAGCAACAATATATCATAAAAGTGGGTCAACAATGTAAGAAAGAAGTAGAAACAAAAATACCCTGAACAACACTGTAGCGTACGATATCTGTGCAAAAACATGATTATCAGTATTTTTTATTTATATCTTGTAAAAAAGTGAAGGTCGGCTTCGTTCACTTTTTTTCCAACACCTGTGATGGTGCTACTGTCAGTTACTGTGGCCTTGGGCTGCATACTTCAAAAGTACACACCTCATCAAGATGAGTGTCAAATTCAGTGGTGTGAACTCGACTGACTTAGCAGAAGGAAGGCATGACTGGGAGAAAAAGCCAATTTGAGGTGAAATGTTCCATATTTAGTTTTTGTTAAACAGTAGAAAGAGAGAGGATAGTGATTGGATTTGTAACATAGTTGTTTAAGAGAGCTATGCTGATTTAATAGGGTTTTGAATTTCAATGAGAATGTGAAAATATAGCAGAAGCGGAGATGTTGACGCAGGTTGTCAGGACGTCCACTTGATTTCACACATGGATGGATATGTTCCCCTTTTCCTGGTACAAGCCAACTAGATTGACCCTCAGTGGTGATATCATACCCCATCATCCACTCTGCTGGCCAAACTGAACTGTTTCCCTTTTTCTCCCAAAGGTGGGGATAAGGTCTCCTATCCTCTCAAAATTGTTTATATATGTTATAAATAAACATACATTAAGTTCATCCACTGTTTTTAAGTAAAATAGTTTACCCATATATTCAAACATTATTATTCTTGACCAAACTCTGGGAATTATTATGTATTTTCTCCCATTTCATTTGGGTTTATTATTGAAAATATAGTTTAACATGATTACCCTAACTGTGCCTAGCTTATACAATATAACAGTTTCCTTGAACCTCTGCCCCAACGTCCTCTAAATTCTGTGGAAATCAGGTTTTTGGGATATCCTGCTCACTATCAAACATACACACAAATTGGACAGAACACCCAATGTCCTCAGTGGAATATCCTCTGTGGGAACATATTCTGACTTTCACCCAGTTAGGAATAACTGAAACAGCAATAACTCTGCTCTTGTAGTCTTACTAGCTCATGATCTTTGACCATTCTTTCACTCCCTATAATCCCACAGACCTGCAATATGGCATAGCCATTGATAGCTTGCAATGCACCTCGTGGCTCTTTGCTTGTTCTCGCTCTCGACCGCAGGCAAAACAGTAAAGTAAACACATAGATGAAGCATTTGTCTGCAGCCCCTCCTGGATTATGTGGCTGGCAGCAGTGGTGGGGAGATTCCATCAACTTGACAGGCTGCTTCTTGCAGAAGAAGAGTTAATTGCTGTGGGACCAGGGCAGCCTTCAACATCCATCAACAAACCTCCTTCCAGCTCTGTGGGGTTGGAGGTTGGGTGAAGTATTGAGAGGGGATAGTAGAGGGCCATAGAGGGTAGAGAGAAGTGGGAAACATCAGATTGTCTTTGACATCTTGGGCCAATAACCTTCAAAACAAAACACTTATGCTGAACCGCTGTCCATTTTGGTCGAGTTGGGTTGCAGGCTATATGTCACTGAGACCAAACTGGAAGATTACGGAGAAACAACTAAAATTGCACCTTTGTATTACACTATGGATTTATTTTGACATCAAATTGTCCCATGAAGCAATTGACATATCAGCTTGACAAAAAACGATCTCGTATTTATACATACAAAAACTAATCTTCAACACCATTTACATCTTGAACAATGGGGATTTTGCAGATTAGCATGTTTAAGAAATGCTTAGTTTCAAAGCATGTCCATGTGGCTATTTCTAGTCCTTTAAGCATTCAAACCACCAACCTGTGAAACTACAGCTTTCTACACACATTTACGTTCTACTTAAGTAGGGGGAGTTTTGAGGACACCTCTAGAAACCTTGAACAATGTAAGAATGGCTACATGATTGGCAGTCATAGTGTGGAGGGCCTGTACTATTCAACAACAACGACCTAGCGATACTTAAGCATATACGACACAGCAATTGTCATGGAGGAGCAAAGAAGAGCAGGAGGATAAGAACAAAAACTGTCCTTGTGACTTCAGAGTTATGAGGAAGATGCAAACAGAGAGGTGCCCATGAGATATCTGGAATTACTGATTTACTCCATTACTGAATATCAAGCAAAGTCATTTCATAATTTACCTCCTTACCTGGAGTGCAGTCCCCCTTATGTTAAATAGCAACGCATGATGTATATGCCTTTCTAGGAGATAGAGCTGACAATTTGTTTTTCTGTGAAAGTTAATGATACAAAATAGCACAGTAACAACAATATGAGAAAGTAAGAGTCAGTAGAAATGTTATAGAGTCTATAAAATACTTCAATAAGCTAAGGCAAAACTGAGTCAATACAAATGTAAGGTAAAAGTTAGTGTCATATCCACGGGCTTCCAATAAACACTGCAGTGTTTATGGTGTAGAGAAATAGCTTTTGCAGACAGATTTGAAGAACACATTTCAAAACTACTTTACATATTGAAAGTTCAACATATGAGTCTTTCCAACATCACTATAATTTTAAAGTAACTAAGAGAGTGACCTCTCACACAGTAAAATTGGCATAGTACAAGTTTGCAGCATTAAGGGAAACCCACCTGATGTTTCCCAACCAAATAACCACATTTTCACTAAAATGGTTTCCAAAAGATAGAAGAGGTAAAACCAAAGTCAACATTGGTTGGGTTCTGAGATGGAGAACCCTATGAGCTGCTAAAGGGCTACAACTTGACACAAGCTGCGTGGGGAAAAGGAAGCACAAAGAAAGATAGAATCTGTATATATAGCACCTATTGATTCTGGTTTAAAATACAGGTGCTCTAGTGTGACCTTTAATGGTTCTGACTCTCATATGTAGAACCTTCTCTAACCTACAAAGAAAAGAAAAAAAGACAACTGGCTTATATTGTAGAAATAATTGTAGCTTGGATGTGTTTTGTACTATAATCTTTCTTGATTGTATATTTGTTTTTCTTTATTGTCACGTTTGTTCCCTGCAGACTCGATGTCAAAAGTTCACAGCTATTTAGACTTGTGAAAGAACTCGCAAACATTGGCCTTACAGCTGGAGCAGGCTTTGCGAAAAAGCATGTTTGACTTTAACCACCCCCACAATAATTGTTGCTTTGTCTTTGAAGCTCAATGTCTTCCAGTATGAAGGGAAAAGGGCTCTAAGCCTATTTATTTTTGACAACTATCATGCTGATAAAGGGTCTTTCATGCTGAGGGATTATGCTCTTTTTTGTTATTTTGATTTTATTTGGTGTCTTCAATTTTATCTCAAGTTTAAATAAGAGTGAATACAAGGCCCTAAACATTATTTTAAGTTATGCAATACTGTAATGTGACCTTTTTTGTTTGTTTAAATAGTAAAAGAGATGCAATCTTTTAAAACAGCTTTATATACAGCCAAAAATGTAGCTACATGTCCACATGTCATTTTGATGACATGTGGACAGATAACCTACCCCAGGTTAGGAAACACTGCAATGGTGTAAAGGTTACACTGAAAAAGCTAAAGAAAGATTTAAAATGAATCAAAAATCAAAGTTTTAGTTTACAGATTATTCGTAAGGTAAAAAGGCCAGTCATTATTTAATGCACCAGGACATTTCCTCATTTTGTTAGTGACCCCTTCTACCAACCCTGAGGAGGTCTAAAAATTAAAATAAATCACTTTTTGTTACCTCGTGATGATATGAATGTGACACCTCGGCATTGATTTAATTAGAAACCGTTTCATGTGGCAGATGAGGGAAAGCCAGTAGGCAGAGTTAAAGGTGTCCCTGGTTGTAATTGAATCACCTCTGATGAGCTGAAAGAAGCATGATAGTGTGGGTTCATCTGATTTTGATATTAATTAACAGATTTTTTGTCTCTTATCAAATTATCTCAGTAATGAAACATATTTTTACTTTAATTATGAACTTTTGTTACAAGTCTATGTAGTGAATGCTAATTCCTTTACAATTGGTGCTGAAAGCACTGTATCATCCTCCCTTACACCCCTCCTTTTTCTTTCTATAATTTCCCCGCTGAGTAGCCAAGATAAGCGACAGACTCCTGTAGCATCCATATCTTAGGCCATCGCTGCTTTGCTGATGTGGACACTAAATAAACTGGTAGCTTTTAGCAGATGTAATCAGAAAGATGTAGCTGACCTGATGGAGGAAGATAGCCAGAGGCTGCTGGCAGGTTGGACCACACTGCTGGCTTGCTTATATTTCAAGGAGGAATAAAAAAGTAGTTCCTGCAGCTGCACTTCTGGCCTCACTACCATGGTTGAGGCTCTGTTTTCACCAACTTCTTTATGGAGGAAGAGCACATGCTGAACTTAAAGGCATCACCAATATCCATAACATTCATAAGGCTGCAACTTAGAAATTATTTATCTAATATATCATATTCCAATCACTTGTATATAGACTCTTATTGCACTATTTCACTATTTTACTATTTTAATTTTTGTATTTACTTGCACTATCTTTTCTGTTTTTCTGTTTTATTGTGTTGCACTGTTGGAGGAGCCTGTGACCTAAGATTTTCATCGTCATAACTACACTGTAGCTATGTTCGTATGACTAATAAAAGCCTTGAACCTTGAATATCAAACAAAAATATTAAAAAAATTGATTCATCAAAAGATAGTAGATCAGGCACCTTTAGGAACAATTTGCTTTCATTTTGTTAAACATATTTATTGTATGTGGGAGCCATACTGAACATATTCTGTTTTAAGTCAATGCACCTGGACAGCAGTTGGTGTAGAAAGGGAAAGTGCTAATTAACTTGGTCCAAAAAAAAATAGATGGTTGGGGTATTTAAAGATCCCATGTCATGGCCATTTCTACTGATCATAATTACATTGTTGAGGTATACTAAAATAGATTTATACTGTGCAATTTTCCAAACTCACATTGGTTTCTCATACAGCATCTCTGTAAAGTATGTGTGTTCACCGGTATTCACTCTCTGTCCTAAACGGCTTGTTGGAGCTCCTGCCCCCCCCTCCCTGTGAGCCCAGTGTGCTCTGATTGGTCGCGACGTTGAGGGCTCGTTGCTGCTCGCAGCTGCTCGCATCTCCTGTGAGCTGCTGCGGGGAGCACACAGGCTTCCGTGTCGGCAATACACAGAGAACAAGCGAAACTCATCCTGAGCACACACAAACACTCACAGCGGAAGTAAAAACAATAAGTGTGGCTTGATATTGAGTAAGAAAAAGGTTTATAACGCTGTGAGCATGGGTCTGCGGAGAGCATTTCTCCGCGATCCCAACGTAGTAGCCCGAAAAACGTTTACCCATTTAAACAGTCGTGGAGATACCTTGTTTGTTTTAAACATCATAAATACACAAACAACAATGAATACTTACAGGTTGTGTACCCGAATCTCCCGCTGGTCCAAACAAAGTAGGAACAGCATCGTTCTTCAGTGCCCTACGCTGTACATATCCGGCATGAATCGCTGAAAGGTTTGGGAAGCTTTGTTTCGTGAAAGGCTGGCAGAGGGTGCAGCCATAGCTCTGGGCGTGGCTACTGGGTATCCCTACGTAGCGATACCCAGGAAGTAAATAATGGAAAATGAGAAATCTCCAACGAGGCGTTTTGGGGAGTTATTTGTGTTAGAGTTTTACTCCCTACCTACAGGGTGTACTTTGAGGGTTTTGGACTCTGCAGACCGTTTACATGCATAAAAACCTTCATAACACACAAGGGGACAGGTAATAACCGGAAAAGCATGACATGGGACCTTTAATGTTCAACTGCACTTACCTCTAGGAGAAAGATAAGCTTCCACTTAACATTCCTGTACTTGTATCTGTCTTCCATTTTTGTAAAGCACTTTGAATTGCCTTGTGTTGAAAGGTGCTATATAAATAAACTTGCCTTGCCTTGCCTTGTTCAGTGTAACATGTGCCGAAGTTTCCATGAATGAACATCTAGTTTATATCATTCAAATAAGTTACATTTGCTTAGGTTGATGAACCAGAACATACAATGACACTTTTGTTATTTACCAAGCCTGCACAGCCTTAATTTCTAAAAGGTTCAAAATACAACACTCATTCACTTCTAACTCCATTATAAGCCACTTAATATTCCATGCAAACCTGACATTTTGTTTGATTGAGAGGCTGTCCAGAAGCACTAATTGGTCTGTAAACATTTGAGCAGACATGCAGAGTGAATTGGTGAACGTTAAAGGAAGCTAGCTGTTTCATTCAATGCCCTCCTTCCCGCCCACCTCCTTACCTCCACATTCTTTCAGCAGGCCTGGCTCTTTAATGTATTTAATTGTCAGAGTAAAAATGTTAATTGCATTTCATTATGTATAATTTATGTAGTTTCAGTCGAGGGATTATTTAATATCCAGCTAATTTGAATGGCATCACTGGGACCAGCTGCTGATTGTGTGGGCACGCTCAGAGTTGATCTGTCAATTAAGGAGGAGGTATGATAGACAGGTTGCGTTTTTTACACCTCTCCTGATTTTTTAAATCCCCTCAGAGGTATGTTTCAACACACAATATTGGCTGCAATGTAGCTCAGTTTGTTGTCACTCTTACACGTACAGCAATTTACTACACTGTATGCAATCTAATATTGACCTGCTTATACATTGTTTAAATTACACCCTTTACATTTGGCACCTATAGAATTATTCTACACCATTTTTGCACTCAGAGAACACAGAACTTTCTTTCTGTCTAGAAAATTATTTTGTAAAGTTTAAATATTTATGATTTCTAATTCATGTTATTCATAGTTACTTTAGATTGTACTAATAATTGTTACAAGATGAAAGTGCAACTAGATGCTCCATTAATGTTCTATGCATTTTATCTGGAAAATTGTTGCACTGGTTTTGGCCTTGAGACTATAGAGTACAAGTCTTATTTTGACAAATAGATCCTATAATAAAATAAGCAGTGTGTATGCTCATGATTGCTGTGCGTAGTCTGTATTTTTGAATGTATTTAGCACTTAATGGATTTTATCCAACCACGAAAAAGGAAAGCTACCATTTATACGAGTCAATCAGCTGAAAAATGGAAATGTAATCACTAGTTCTAGGTAATTTAAATAATAATTGCGGGCATCATGTCACATTTTGCTTTTATTTCCCAACAGCTTACTGCCTTGACTGTGACCCTGGAACGGATAATTAAACTTTAATTGGACTTATTTAAATATTAAGTTTTTTATAGGTGAATTTTATTGAAATACAGTAGCTTTCTCTAAAGTATATGAGAGGGAGAGTCAATTGCAAAGATAATGACTTAAAAACTCAGCTACAGCTGACAGTACAGCAAGAATAAGCGAAAATGAACAAAGCATGTCGGACTGTTGTATGGAATGGGGGTTGGAGGGGGGGTAGGGGGAAGGGATTCACTCTTCTTTCTCTTCAAAGTGGCTGGGATACTCTAAAAATATCTCCCCGGCAGCTAATCAGAGAGAGAGACAGGCGGTAGCAGCATAGATGTTTGTTGTTGTTAGGCTCTTTTGGCTTCAACAAGCAGTACCATGATGCACTGGGGGAAAGGGCCTGGACACGTCTGGGCGCTTTGATCAATAGGGTTGCAGTCCCTCTGAAATGCAGCCTGGCTGGAGCACCAAAGAGTTGTATATCCACTGATCTGATTGCACTAAGGCAATGGGATATGGAGTGTTCATACTGTATGCGATGCTAGAACAGGATCTCAAAACAAATGGAACAGGATGAAGTTTGAGTGGCATTAATTGGAGAGCAGGATGAAAGCTGTGACTATACATTCACTTATCCATCTGCCCTGCTGATGAGCCGCTGAATACACAGTTATACTGTGGGATGAGCTGAAGCATCAACCATTCATGCCTAGTATACAGGCTCTAGTAGAGCAATAATCAACACATTATACACAATTATCATTCTACCAATCAGTTTTGCCCTCTGTGTTGTGTCTCTGGGGCTTCTTCCTTTGTAGACTGTGTTTTAAGCTTAAAAAACACCAATTCTGTATTATAAGACTATAATATGGTGTGATACAGTATGGCTGTCTCATCAAGGACACAAATACTGGAACCATTGTGTCCTTAAGTTAAACATTTTAGTACAGGTTAACACAAGGCCTTGCATCATGTGAACTGGACTCCTGGAAAAGCCACTGCAAGGTGTGAATAATCAAAGCAAATTGATCACAAAGAAGAGTGGCAAAAGCAAAAATGTTTGATGTGTTGTGTAAGTGATATTAGTTATCCATGCAGCAAATATTTTTTCCATCTGCGCTGCACAACCATTAGACTAAGTGCTCATAATTATTATACATGTATGTCCTTTGTTATTTATAATTTAGTCCTTCAGCACACTTTCCAGGTTAGAGTAACTTAGCAACACAATAGACTTGGAGTCATTTCCTTCGAACAAGAGGTAGATGCAAGGGCACAGGGAACCACCTCTGCACTGGACCAGGACCTTTTAATGCCGACACCCCCATATCTCTTATTGTTATTATGTTATGTTATTATGTTGCATTGTTGGAGAAGCCTGTGACATAAGATTTTCAACTGCATAACTACTCTGTAGCTATGTCAGATTGACAATAAAGAACCTTGAACCTTGATTGTAAAGTAAGTTTAGAAACTTGGCTCAAAGGCTATTATGTTCGCCCTGTCAATGTTTTCACTGGTTTCTTAACTGTCGTGTTTTCTTTATTGTGAGGTTTTGCTTCATCCTGTCGTGATTATTCACTATTTACCACCCTGGGCCTTCTGTGTCTTTGGCCCCATCGGTCCAAATGCGTCTGCTATTCTGCTAAATAAGACACAACAAAAAATGCTCTAACCACTTACAAAGCCCTACACGTCGTTGCTTGTTTATTAATCTTCTCCCCTGAATACACAGGGCTCACCAATATCCCTCAGGACTTCTGACCAAGGGCTTATCGTTGTCCCAACATCAAGACCAAACAATAAGAGTGACCAAGCTTTTGTTGTTGTAGCTCCCATTCTTTGAACCCGTCTTCCCTTAGCTATAAAAAACTAAGAGTCAGGGGATATCTTTAAGAAGCTTCTTTCGAAGGCACTTTTATGTAATAACTTAGTTGTACAACTTGGTAGAGACTTCTGTGCAGTTTAAGGTCTTTAATGTGGTTATTCTCTAAACATTTGTAATTTATTTTAGTTTTTTTTTCATGTTTTATATTATCCATGTTTTTCTCCTATAGCTTCTTGTGACTTAAAGATAAATAAAATATACTGACTTTCTTAGTCATTTACTCTCAATAAACTTTATTGGAGGGCAATTGTAGTGCCTGGATTGTTAACGTGCATGTCAATTTCGAGCTGTTTCCTTTCACTGATGTACTGTAAGATTTCAGCTTTTCAATATGCAGAGTTTTTTGTGTCTTTAATAAAAGACAACTGAGAAGGTCAAAAAAACATCAATATACAGTAGGGGTCATGGCCAGGATCACAATGGTGGCCAAGTGTATACAGCGCATGCCATACTGTATAACCGTGATGTCCTGGGTTCTAGTACCCCCATTTCTACCCTGTATTCTGTCTCATCAAGGCGCAAATGCAAAATGAATTATTTAAACAAAGAAAGAAAATCACAGTCTTGGAAGAAGACAGTTTCAGGGCTGAAATAGCGCTCTGAACTGCTATGTCCCCTTATAGCCATTGGTATAATCTATGAGCCTTCTCTTCTTATCTTTCAGGTTGAAAGACACTTTTAAATTGCCCCACTGTAAGAGCATCCTTGGGCCAGCAACAAAGGTGGGGGTGTGCGTAGAAAGACACAGAAAGAGCACTTAATGTCCTGCATCTTGAGCCGGGTGCACACTTCCTGAATCCATTAGGGCGAAGGGGCTTAAGACTCTGGAGTAAACCTACATGTAGTACTGACTTGTCCTTATGCTTTTCAGCCTGTTTGGCCTTGGGCAGACTGCAACTGCAAGTGGAGGAAAAAAAGAAGAAGAAAAAAAAACACTCCGGAGCGGCAGAGGCCTCTGGATGAGTAGCTGTGCATGTGTAGTTCAAGATAGCTAGAGGGTGACAGTGCTCAGACACTCTGTAGACACACCAGAAATGGGATAACTGTCTCACTGGTCGAGTTTATTTATAGTTCTACTACATAATAAATGACCCTTGTATTGTGAACCTTCACACAAAGGGCATCTATCTGCAAAACAGACATACTTATTTATTTTGAAGTGTTCAGCAAAATCTTTCAATTGGTAATTATATATTATTATTATTATTCTAATTATGTTTGGTCCTGAAGTATCAAATAATAAAGTATTGAGCGGCACACCAAGGATAAAACAACACGGGGGAATGTTCTGTATTTAGAGTGACTGATTAGACTTCTTCTGTGGAGGTAAGGTAACTTAAACTTATATTATTCTTAAAGAACATTACATAACATCAATTTGGGTTGAAGTATTTTGGATGCTACAAGGATGCTTCAACATGTTAACTGCAGGGGGTGGGATCAAAACCGCTGACCCTGTTATTGGCAGGTCTGCGCACAAACAGCAGACCCACTCGCCCAGCGTACAGCAAGCCTTTATAATGTTGAGGAAAGAACAATCAGTTGTGAATGAGATCTGAAGTGGAGCCTGGACTTTCTCCCTTGCCCTCATTTTCAAATCAAACCCCCTCTTTGAGCATCTGCTGATTCATAAGCCAAGAATATGTTAGTTAAGGGTAAGCCCATCCTAAAAATACCAGTGAAGCTAGTTTAATGAGACTGAGCTAGTATTCTCAACTCGAGGCAAATTACACCCTACTCTTTGGTCAGAACAGACAGAAGCAAACAATCTGGCTAATTGTAATCATCTCAATTAATTGCCAGCATACAAGACGCCCCTCATTGGTGGGATGAGTGATTATGTCGTAAGTGGGTCTGCCCCGTGGTGCACCAAGCATCCAATCTTTCCACATCTAATTATATGGGGAGTTATCATGTCCCTAATGACTTTGTGTGTTGCCTACTCCTTAAGAAGCTCAAGATAAAGGAGAGGACAAAATGATGTAAAGCGCATTATCGTTGGCAATGGACTCCTGGCGGCATTACTTTAAATAGAGCTTGATTTCCCTCTTTGTAGCCAGGCTCTTTTGTGAGATATGAGAACAGCACTAATGAGTGCCCACACTCTTGATTTGGAATATGCCCAGTCTAATTTCTGCACAGGAGGGAAAAGGCAGCTTAACAAACAGGGAGAAAATACTCCCTTTTGCTAGTTGATTTGTGTATGAATGCTCACCGATTGAGATTGTTAACAGAGGTTTGTGGTTATCATAACATTTCATAGAACGGTTTTAGAACATGAATGACTACATAAAAGATTCAAAGATATTGGATGTTTTCCTTTTTGGTTACTGTTTAACTTCAGTTGTTACAAAGATTTAAAATTAGAAATGTGTTATCTACCTTATCTAAGATTAACAATTTTGATTTAGACCAATCCATGAAGAATGTCTTTAAAAAATACTTTCACAGGCGTTAATTAATCTTAATCTTTTTGCATTAGACACATATATTCAGGGCAGTAACAGTAAAAGACTTCAAAGTAAAAGTGAATTAAGCATTTATTCAGATATAAGACCAACATGTTAAATTGCTAGAAGATTAAGGGGCCTTACGTATAGTACACACGGTTCCGTCGCGTTGACGCTTGCCGGTGGGCGTATTACATTACATTACATTACATTACATTGCATTTAGCTGATGCTTTTATCCAAAGCGACTTACAATAAGTGCATTCGACCAACAAGATACAAACTTGAAGAAAACAGAATCATATAAGTACATCAGGTTTCATAGAGCTAAAACATTTCAAGTGCTACTCAACTGGCTTTAGATAAGCCAGTCCTTTATTAGTATATAAGTGCTTTGTTAGCAATTCTTTGTTAGTGCTTCTATCGCTCGAAGCGGAGTCGAAAGAGATGAGTTTTCAGTCTGCGCCGGAAGATGTGCACGCTATCTGCTGTCCTGATTTCAATGGGGAGCTCATTCCACCATCGCGTATCTGGCGCTTGGGGTTAACGACCAACAACCTAAAACATTAATCTCCCGGCCCAGGCACACAAGAACGCGGTTTGATTGGCTAGCGCTTATACTGGCATATGATTTGATTGGCTGGCGTTTCCATCGACGCTTGAAAAGTTTAACTTTTTTCAACTTTCAGCGCGAGCAACGGAGGCAAAGCGAAAAACTAACTTAAGGTTTAATCATGCTTCCCTCTAGGTTGGGATATTTGTTGTGAATTACTTTTTGTCTTGCCAATGTACTGATCTGTGCATTGAACAACTATTGAACTCCAGATTTTACGATTGTATTCTCCTTTTGAATATCTATCAGGTGTGTTGCTTGGTTTAAAAGAAAAAAGCAGTTTTCATAGAAGATTCTGCTCCCTGACACTTCAGCAACACATGGTCTGGTGCTTTACTATATTTAGTTTCTGTTTTTAATAAAGCCCCGCTTTGAGTGCCACAAGCTTTCATAGGACTCAGTCCTACTCAAACAATCACAACTACCCCAGTCTATCAGAAAGGTGATACCAGAATAACAGTCTTTACATTGGTAATGGGCTTCTTACAGCATCAGTGCATATCTAGCCTTGCAGTCAAAGAAGGCTGGTCATATCTTCTCATACACACTTGATGTAGCTGTTCTATGCATTTCTGTGTTATGGGAAGGCTTGCACTTCCTGAACTTTGATCATGATGTAGTTGAAATCCACATATTCGAACCAAAGTCAAGTTCTGTTCTCCAGAACAAGTTCAAAGCTCAAAATGTTCTCTTCTATAAAGTGTGAAAACCTCTCTGAGTATACCATGTCTGAAATTCCTAGCTGGTCCAAAGTACGGTGAAGCTTTGTGGATGATTTGTAAAATATCTCCAAGACCAAAGAGCACGGCAGGTTGCTTTTGATTTAAAGGGCCCATGTCATGCTTTTCCGGTTATTACCCGTCCCCTTGTGTGTTATGAAGGTTTTTATGCATGTAAACGGTCTGCAGAGTCAAAAACCCTCAAAGTACACCCTGTAGCGAGTAAAACTCTAACACAGAAAATACCTGTCTATGCTGCCCCAGAACGCCTCGTTGGAGATTTTTCTTTTTCCATTGTTTTCTTCCTGGGTTCTCTGACGTGTCAATACCCAGAGGCCACACCCTCTGCCGGCAGAACATATATACTGTTGGAAGCTCAGGTTCAGTTCAAAACTGTATCCAATTATGCCAACGAGGGTCTGTTTCCTGTATTGTGAGGGGAAATCTTCAATGTATGCCTTACCGAGGGCAGAACCACGACGAAGTCAGTGGTTGAAATTTATTTTTAACACTGTTCCTTCAGATGTTCGACTGTGTGCGCGGCATTTCACGGACCAAAGCTTCACAAACCTTTCAGCATTTCAGGCCGGATATGCACATCTTAGGGCACTGAAGAACGATGCTGTTCCTACTTTGTTTGGACCAGCGGGAGATTCGGGTACACAATCTGTAAGTATTCATTGTTGTTTGTGTATTTATGATGTTTAAAACAAACAAGGTATCTACCACGACTGTTTAAATGGGTAAACGTTTTTCGGGCTGCTAAGCCATTGACACAGTGCTAACTGGGCTAACTAAGTTGCTAGCGTTTCCATATATCAACTCCAATGTCAGCAGATGGCCTTACATGTATCTCATAGCAGGAGAATGTCTGCATTCACACACAAAATACTCCGGGAAATACAGTATACTCCGGGTGATTTACCGTATGGTCAGTCGCAAAACTTAATTACATTATAGTTGGCGTTCCTAGCGTGTATGCTACCGAGCTAAAAAAGAAGGCTATCAAGAGCGAGACATGAGTTTGCTAGGGAAAACATTGTTTTTATGCCAGCTACAATGAATGACCGAACGTAGCAGACTACCCGTATAAGATTGCAATTGTAAAAAGCCCCAGCACCAGCTTACAAATCTGCGATAGGCAATATGCCGAAAACGCCTATAAGGGGAGGAATGGATGATATACAGTGTATATATGTATAATTACACATGTTCATTTTGTACATTTCTAAAAATAAAGTTTGATGGAAATACTTGGTAGCCTTTCTTCCCTGAATTATTTGCTCCTATAACATATCATTCATATATAGCTAACCATGATTTGATATTTCATCAAACACAGTAGTAGTTTATTACAGGTGTGGCAGGATGAGAGTCCTAATCCCTTGTAAGGCATATTCTCCTCGTTTGGCTCCTGTGAGCATATCACCACCAGGGGGCACCCTATAAAAGGGCAGAGGTTTCTAGCTGGCTGTCTCTTGTTTGTTGGTACACAGACCCGCCCCACTTGCATGTTTGCCGTGTTTGCTTCCGCCACCGGTGCAGGTATGTTGCACTGCTCGCTTCAGGAAAGGTTCTGCAATTTGCCAGCGTATTTATACTTAGCCCTGCTTTGCCTCACCTAGTGGAGGATCCTCCGGGTGCAGCCTGTCAACGCAGCCATAGAAAGCATGAAGCTCTCTCCTCTCTGCGTCATCGATAGGAAAGCCTGATCGGTATGTGCGCTGTACGGCGATCTATTTAGTCAATCCACCTCATTACTTTTATTGATATTAACGCTGTATTTGTATTTATTCATAAACCTAGGGCCAATCCAATGATTAAGGGACATCTGCTGTTTTGCTTCACCGGAGAAAGTGTATTTATCGGCACAACTGCTGTTGATCCTGCCTAAATGTTTGGGCTACTGCTACTATATTGCTGCTTCTGATTGCTGCTTCTGACCAGCTTTGCGTCGCCTACTGCGGAGGCTCGCTCACCAGTTAAAGTGCTGCTTTAACTGCACGCCTTCCTGCTGCCTTGCTTGGGCCGACACTCGAAGTGTGGAAGTCATTGAACTCTGGGGCTAACTCCCCCCTATAACTTGTCCTTACTTTGGCCAACTTGATTTAAATTAGTTTGTTTATTTTATTCTAGTTAATTGTTTATTTTGTTTAACTGAACCTTTTCTCTTGTGACTGTTTTATTCTTAAATGTTTACACAAGTTATCTGTTTATGAGAACATATTTGCTATTAGCCGCGTTCACACCAAGTACTTTCCTGTACTTAGTTCCGGCACTAAGAGCCCCGGCGCTTTTAACCCCAGGGCACTTAGTACAGATCGCGTTCACACCGGAGTACTTTTCCCTGAGGGAAGATTACGCAAATGAGCCGCTGACGTCACTTCTTCTTCTTCTGCTTTGGCTTTACTGGCAGGCCACAAACCACTTCACGGCGAGTACAGTAGGTGGCGGTATGCACCTTAAAGTTGTTTGCAATCCGCTGCAAAACAAGAGAAGAAGAACAAGAAAAACTTCCCACGTATACTGCGACGCCCACCCACTCGCTGTACATTAGGCGTCTGTTGTTTACCTTCCGACCTCAGACATGATGGAGATGGAGTCGACTGAAGTTGTGCTGTTTGTGCTCATGTTATACAGCTTTGTAACTGAGTTAATGCAGCCTGAGCAACTTGCGTACAATAACAAAACAAGCCGAGCACGAGTGGTGGTGGAGAACGCTTTTGGCAGACTGAAGGGCAGGTGGCGGTGCTTGATGAAAAGAAACGACTGCAAGATGGACAAGATCAAAATCCAGGTGGCAGCATGTTGCATATTACATAACCTTTGTGAAAGTAATGATGAGTACAGGGACGAATGGACTGCCTTACCGGCGACCCAGCTTTATGAGGCATCTGAACAGCGTGTAAATTGTAAACATTTTGACAATAAAGCTGATCTTTTGTACAGTGCTTTTGTTTCTCTTTTATTTTCCAGTCAAGACAGGCAACATTACAATAGTGTACAGTGTGGCAATATAATAACAATAAACTGTGCCAGTTGTGTTGTATGCACAGTAAATAGGCTCAGCAGCAAACCCACCTTTATTATATATATATCTTCCTGAGACCCACTGCATCCGTCTGCCATAAACACTATGGAAACATACATGTTAGTTTCGGCCCATAGTGGACTCCATTTTGTGTTGTGTAAAATGGGGGGGGGAATTAAAAGTTTGCAAATCCCCATGTCCTCCTCAGAGGACAATCATAAAAACATTTAGTTTTAGGTCAAATAATATTTAAAATTATATAAATTATCATATTTGTGTATGTGCCCCTGCCATTCCTCCACAAGGTTGCAACATTGATGAAATTAAATGACAAATAAAGCTTTGCCAGTTTATAACCGATGAAACATGATGGTATCAGAATAATCACTTACATGTGATGTATAGGATGCTACGGTCACTAAAGATAAAGTGTCAGGAGAAATAAGCAACATACAGGATCTGTTTAACAGTAAATAGAAGTTCACATTTTTAATGTAAATAAAATAGAAGTTGTACATGTAAATTAACATTATCAATATAAAATAAAGTGTCAGTTGTATCAAGACTATATAATAACAGTAATAACAATAATATAAAATGAACTGGTGAGCATCTTGTCCTCCGTTTCCTGGGCCTTGGTGAACAGCACCATCTGATCCCCGTGCATCGACTCTTTCACCACGGCACGCCGGTCCTCCAACGCCTGGACGGTGTCAAAGAAATTCGTATCCCGTGTCCGCTTTCCTAAGAGGGGAAAATAAGCAAGATACAAGATCTGTTTAGTCGCCATGTAGTTTTACAACATACTAGGAATGTGTTTTTTGTATTTTCACAAATAGAATTAAGGTTTCACAAATCTGAAACTGTGTTATAAAGAATGTTTAGACCCTCTGGGATAATCCAGTCCAGATTTGATGAGTGTAGGTATAGTGGTTTTAGATCAGGACCTGGTCTAATGTGGTCTACATGTAAAAAAAGCACTGAAATCTCCCTTTTTTGTATTTTCACAAATAGAATTAAGGTTTCACAAATCTTAAACTGTGTTATAAAGAATCTTTTGACTCTCTGGGATAATCCAGTCCAGATTTGATGAGTCTAGGTATAGTGGTTTTAGATCAGGACCTGGTCTAATGTGGCCAGGATGCGAAAAAGCACTGAAATCTCTCTTTTTTGTATTTTCACAAATAGAATTAAGGTTACACAAATCTGAAACTGTGTTATAAAGAATGTTTAGCCTCTCTGGGATAATCCAGTCCAAATAAATCGGCGATGCAGCGATTTAAGAGGTTCAAACACGGAGGATTGTTCCTTTTTGAAGAGTGCTTCATGTATGCTTGAACTTTGTTTAATGTTGTTGAGGCAAGTTTTCTTACCGGAAGTCATGTGACCTCTAGCCCGGATGTTTACAATGTTTGTGAGAGAGTAAAAAGGCGCGAATATTTGTAAATGCCGGTCTAGGCGAATACGTTTTCACGCTGTTTCATAATTGTACCAAGAAGGAAATAAACATGATTGTGAACATCAGTTCGATGCGTAACGTTCTTTCAAGACAAAGTTACAGTGTGTGTACCTTTGCGTTTGGTTGCTGGTAAGGGGGACGAGCAAGGCTGTGATCTAGAATGCAAAGCTCGCTTGTTTCCAATCCCGAGAGTTGTCCATCCTCGCCTGAAACAGACGATTAGTGCCATGAGTTAGTGAAGCAAATTACAGAAACACTGCACAGTTATTCACAAGTCAAAACGTTTTCAGAGCGGCCGAGAATATCTAGCTAGCTAGATGTAGCTAGCTCGGGGCCGGTGTTAGCCTATTCAGCCTAGCATGGCTAGCTTGATCTACTGAGCAAATAAAAGTACATCTGAGACCATTATTGTGCAGATTAAAACCCCAGTGCATGTAGTTGAATTTACCTTCGTCGTGGTCGTCATCGTTGGCCACTGAATCCGCCGTTTGTAGTCCTGCCTGAGTTTCTTTATTTTTAGCCGGTGTGCCGTGGGGCTGTGCACGATTCCCAGGTCGAGTGAAAGCTACTGAACTGGCTTCAGTAGCAGTCCCTGGGTCGCGTCCTCGGCGTAGATCTCCAGAAGCGCCGACACCTCCTCATCATTTCTTGATGCTTGCCATAACTGCTTTCAAAAACAAACTACTCTCCGTTTGTAGCGAGGAAAAACAATGGCGGCTCCACACAACATTTTCACAGTTGTACGGGCGTGGTTTGCAATTCGCCCAGCCAATCAGCACTGGGGCACTTTTTACCCACAGGAAAGTACGATCTCTCAGCGGGCACTAAAAATGGGGGTAAAAGTTCCCGAGATTAAGTACGATTTTTGGTGTGAACGCGACATAAGGGGTAGGCTACTAACGGAACTAAACGTGAAAAGTACGGTGAAAAGTACTCCGGTGTGAACGCGGCTATTGTGTTTGTTTATTACTTTGATTTACTTATTTAGCCCCCATTAACTGCATTTCCCTCTTTGTTTCCCTACTTAGTTACTGAGAGCTGAAGGTGGTGGTGCTGGTGTCCAAGGTGGTGGTTTTCCTCTCTTCTTTTGTGTGTGATGTGCTCCCCTGGGATTTGATTTCCTGCACGTATGACTGGGGTGATTTAAGTTTGGTTTGTTTGGGGATCCTTCCACTCACTTGTCGACCCTATCCCCCCACTGGTAAGCCTCAGCCCCTAATTCATTTTTTTCCCCTTTGTGCTACAGCCCTGTGTGACTGTTTTAAAATTGTATATTTTTGATAAATTGAAACCACGTCTCCGGCTCCATTAGTATTCGAACCTATGTGTCCTCTGAAAAAGTGTTAATATTTCCTTGGGTGAAACTCCCAAGGTGGCGTTGTCGGAATTGTGAATGGTGTAATCAAACCAACTTGAACAAATACATTCACCTATCCTCCCCTCTGCGGCTACTGCCACAAACTGGCGTCGTCGGCAGGATTTACTTTTTGAGAGCAGAGACGTGTGTTTCAATTATTTATTATTATTATTAGTGTTGCATTGTGGCCATTGCTAGAAGCTAGTTTACCCTGTATTAAGTGTTTTATATTGTGTTCCGAAGCAAAACAGCAGTTGGTTTCTTGTGGACCTTTGGCAAGTCAGTGTTTATTATTGTGTATTGCCTGTCTATTTTGGTGCCCTATCTCAACTGAATTAGCAACGGTGTAGCTATGGAGGGAGAGTTACAAGAGTTGAGGGATTTAGTTGCCCAGTTAAAAACAGACAATGAGAGGCTGTTGCAGGAACGGGCTGTGGAGGTGCCTGGTCCTAGTGCTGCCCCTTTAACTGCTACTGTTCCCCCTTCTAATCCTTTCAATGCTAGTGCCCCTTCAGCGGATAGACTGGTTTTTGTGCCCCGAGATAGGAAATGTCCTATGTTTAGGGGGAGATCAGGAATAGGGTTGAGTGAGTGGATCGAGGAAGTACAGGCTTGTATGAGAGCGTGCCGTTTGGCTGTATCCGATCAGGCATTTTTCTTGTTTGACCATCTTGAAGGAGAGGCCCGTGATGAGATAAAATACAGAGCAAGTGCAGAGCGGGAAGACCCTGTCAAAAATAATTGCTGTGTTGACAGAGCTGTATGGTTGTTCTGATTCTTACGTAGCTTTACAAGAGGCTTTCTTCTCCCGACGGCAGCAAGAAGGGGAGACTTTGCAGGAATTCTCCCTTGCGTTGCTTAGTCTTATGTCATCTGTAAAGCAGCGGGCGCCTGATGACATGCAAAATGCAGAGGTTTTGCTACGCGACCAATTTGTAGAGCATGTCATTGATTGTGCATTGCGACGAGAGTTAAAACAGTTTGTGCGTCGACAACCTACTGCGGCATTACTTGATGCTAGGGCGGAAGCAATCAGGTGGGAACGTGAGGGTTTGCCTGGTGGCAATAGGGGCCGAAGTCACTCTGTCCCTTCAGTTCTTGGTCTACAGTATGGAGTTCAGGGTGGTCCTCAGGTGGTGACTGGCTCACAGGTGTCTGAACTGAGTGAGATGAGAGAGATGCTAAAACTCCAGCAAGAGCAGCTTAACACGCTTACTCAAAGAATTTCTCGTTTCCAGGGCTCTCAGCTGCGCAGTCGCCCCCCCTATAGTGGCCCCATAATTTGTAGACGTTGCCAGCTATCCGGTCATTTTGCAAGTGAGTGCGATGGGGTACGTGTTGCTCCTCGTGCTCGGCCGTCCTCACCTGCTCAACAGTCTAGCGGGCAGCGCCGTTTCACTCAGCCATCGGAAAACTAGCGCCCACCGAATTACAGAGCCACAGTTCGGGGGGTGGAGTCACAGGCTCAGGAGAAGCTTCTAAGCTCATGTCTTCTTGTCCACATTTAGATGTAAGCATGGGTGGAGTTAAGGTTCCTTGTTTGGTAGATACTGGGTCCATGGTGTCTACAATCACAGAGAGCTTTTTCCATCAGCATTTTGAACCCTGGGGCCAGGAGAGGCTCCAATCTTGTCACTGGCTGCAGCTGAGAGCAGCCAATGAGTTGGCCATCCCTTACATTGGCTACTTGGAGCTAGAAGTTGAGCTTTGTGGAAAGGTAATGGCAAGCTGTGGTGTGTTGGTGGTGAAGGACCCCCCCGGTGGTGTCTCTTCTGCAGTCCCTGGTATTCTGGGGATGAATATAATTTGCAGATGTTACAAGGAGCTCTTTGGCCAGCATGGTTTGGCCTTGTTTTCTTTGCCTCCTGTATCGGAGGCCCCCGAATCATTCATTCAGGCTTTGCAAAAATGCCATCAGGCCAGTGTGCAGGCCCCTCCTGACATTTCAGGAGGGGTAAAAGTGCGTGGAAGGAAGGCTTGTCGTATCCCTGGTGGCATGATGAAGATTGTTGCAGCCACATGCTCAGAGCAGTACTCAAGTGGCACTGTGTTATTTGAGCCCTTGGATTCAGGTCTTCCGGCTGGATTGCTTGCCTCTCCAGCTCTGGTTCGGGTGGAAAGGGGCACCGCCTACATCCCTATTGTGAACGTAGGCTCCGCAGACGTGTTGCTGTATCCCCGCACACTGGTAGGCACACTCTATGAAGTTAGGCTAGTCAACTTGCCTGTTGGTGTCACCGAAGTACCATCCTGTGTGACCAGAGTGGCATCCCAGGCTGCCTTTCCCTCTGTGCCTGACCAGCTGGATGCTCTAGACCTGTCTTCCTTCCCTGCTGAAGAACAGGTTAAGGTACGGTCTCTTTTGACGAAGCACACATCTGTCTTTTCTGCTCACGAGCGGGACTTGGGTTGCACCACCTTGATCTCTCATGACATCCCTCTTCTTGATGACGTCCCCATGAAGCAACGCTATAGGCGCATTCCCCCGTCTGAGTACGAGGTAGTGAAGGAGCACATCAACCAACTTCTTGAGTCACAGATCATAAGAGAGAGTTGCAGCCCCTACGCATCCCCCATCGTGCTAGTGAAAAAGAAGGATGGTAGCCTGTGCATGTGCGTAGACTACAGGCAGCTGAACAGCAAAACCAGGAAAGATGCTTTTCCTCTCCCTCGAATCGAAGAGTCCCTTGATGCGCTGACGGGTGCTCGCTGGTTTTGGGTATAACCAGGTACCAGTTGCAGAAGCAGACCGGCCAAAAACTGCGTTTTGCACCCCGTTTGGCCTCTTTGAGTGGAATCGGATGCCCTTTGGACTCTGCAATGCTCCTGGCACTTTCCAAAGATTGATGCAGCGGATCTTCGGGGACCAACAATGCCAATCTTTGCTTTTATACCTTGATGACATCGTGGTATTCTCTTCCACCGTGGATCAACATCTTGAGAGGTTGGAGGTCGTGCTGAGAAGGCTACAGCATGAAGGCTTAAAGGCTAAGCTCTCAAAGTGTGCTTTCTTCCAGCGAGAGGTGCGTTACCTGGGCCATGTGATTTCTGACCAGGGTGTCTCTACTGATCCCAGCAAACAGGAGGTGGTAGCCAGTTGGCAGCCCCCCACTACCATCTCTGGACTGCGGTCGTTCCTTGGTTTTGCCAGTTACTACCATAGGTTTGTGGAGGGCTTTGCCAAATTGGCTGCCCCTCTACATACGTTGGTGGCTGAGTTGGGAGGCACCAAGTCCAAAAGGAGATCAGAGCGTGAAATCGCTGGGAACTGGACTGAGGAGTGTCATAGGAGCTTTGAGGCTCTCAAGACAAAGCTCACCACGGCACCTGTGCTTGCCTATGCTGACTTCTCCCTCCCATTTATTCTGGAGGTCGACGCAAGCTTTGGTGGCCTCGGAGCTGTGTTATCACAGGAGCAAGGTGGTAAGGTCAGGCCCATAGCTTATGCCAGCAAAGGTCTGAGGCCCACTGAACGCAACTCTGCCAACTACAGCTCCATGAGGCTGGAGTTCTTGGGGCTCAAGTGGGCCATGACCGAGAAATTCAGGGAATATCTGCTTGGTCATAAATGTGTTGTTTTCACTGACAACAATCCACTTAGCCACCTGTCCACGGCAAAGCTTGGAGCCACTGAACAACGTTGGGCAGCCCAACTTGCGTCTTTCGACTTTGAGATTAAGTACCGCTCTGGTAGAAGTAATGGAAATGCTGATGCCCTGTCCCGTCAGCACCCACCAGGAGTGCAAGATCTTGAAGCTATGCTCCCTAGCATGTTGCTCCCCTTGCCTTTAAGGCAACACAAACGGCTGTCATAGCCCTGCCTCATCATACACAGTCTGATATGGAGGCACTTCAGCAAGTGGACCCTCTCCTTCAGGAACTCTTGGTGTTCTGGAGAAGGAGGCAGCGTCCTAGCAATGATGAGAGGAAGCAGTTGTCCCGGCAAGCATTGGCACTGCTCCGCCAATGGGACCGGTTAGTTGAGAGGAGTGGGGTCCTCTATCGCCAGATCTTTCGCTCTGATGGGGCTGAAGCAGTTCTGCAGCTGCTTTTGCCAGCTGCTTTCAGAGAGCAGGTGCTCACCGAAGTCCACCAGAGGCATGGCCGCCAAGGTATTGAAAGAACCTTGGAGCTACCTGGCTGTTACTGGCCAGGTATGTCCTCCGAGGTGGTACATTGGTGCAGCAGTTGTGAGAGGTGTCAAATTGCCAAGGACACTCGACCAGCGGCTCGTGCTCCCATGGGACACTTGCTGGCTTCTAGACCCAATGAAATTCTAGCGATTGACTTCACTGTCTTGGAACCCACCTATAGTAGGTTGGAAAATGTCCTTGTAATTACAGACATTTTTAGCAAGTACACTTTGGCCTTTGCCACCCGTGACCAACGAGCCTCTACTGTGGCTCAAGTTCTGGTCACAGAATGGTTTTCAAAGTTTGGTGTCCCAGCCCGTATACATTCGGACCAGGGTCGAAACTTTGAGAGCATTCTTATCCAACAACTTTGCAGCCTCTATAACATTGAAAAATGTCGCACTACTCCCTACCATCCGGCGGGCAATGGTCAATGTGAACGGTTCAACCGAACCCTTCACAACTTGCTGCGTACTCTGCCTGTGTCTCGGAAACGGGATTGGAACTCCTGCTTGCCACAACTACTGTATTCTTACAACACTACTCCCCATCAGTCAACTGGTGAATCTCCATTCTTGTTGATGTTTGGACAAGAGCCAAGGCTCCCAGTTGATTTTCTGTTGGGTAGAGTCCCTGATCCAGTCGGTGGTCCTGTCCATGAGTGGATTCAGGAGCATCAGGCACAATTGCAAATTGCCTTTGAAGGAGCTCAAGAGAGGTTAAAAACTGCAGCAGAGCGCAGAAAGAGGTGCCATGACCAGTATGTCAAAGATGTCCCATTGAACGAAGGCCAGTTAGTTTGGTTGCGAGATTGTGGTGCAAGAGGGCGCCATAAGATCAGGGATATTTGGAGTTCTGTCAGGTATATAGTGGTGAAAGCACCAAAAGGCGGTTCGGTGTACACGATTGCACCGGCAAACGACCTGACCAAAACCAAACGGGTCCACCGCACTCTGTTGAAAGCTGTGGTTGGAACACACTCTCCAGAAGATGTCCCTGTCCCTCTCTCAATTCCTCCTGACTCACCACAGTCAGATGGGGAACTTTCCTCTGACGGTGACCTATGGGTTTCAAGAAATGAAGCTCCGAATCCTCCTTCTACCAGATCAGCTGTGGTGACCCAAGAAACCCCTTGGTTGCTGTTTCCACCATCTGACGAAGCCTCCATTGAGGCCTGCCCTTCGGTAGCTCTCGCTGCCATGCCAGAATTGCCTTCCTCCCGCTTGGCTATTCCTCCAGCCACTTGCCCTGATTCTAGCGCAGTGACATTGCGACGGACAGCACGGTCAACCGCTGGGCAGCATCCTAATGTCCATCATCTCCCGAGAGCGTTGGGAGAATTGGTGCCTGTGGCCGAAAACTCTCCTGGTCCCGTGTCTAACTCTGTGTCGGTTATCTTTAGACCTTGGAACTAGGTTGGCTAACATTGGCTTGGATTTGTTCATCGTCGGGCCGACGATACAGTAGTAGTAGTAGTAGATTGTGGCAGGATGAGAATCCTAATCCCTTGTAAGGCATATTCTCCTCGTTTGGCTCCTGTGAGCATATCACCACCAGGGGGCACCCTATAAAAGGGCAGAGGTTTCTAGCTGGCTGTCTCTTGTTTGTTGGTACACAGACCCGCCCCACTTGCATGTTTGCCGTGTTTGCTTCCGCCACCGGTGCAGGTATGTTGCACTGCTCGCTTCAGGAAAGGTTCTGCAATTTGCCAGCGTATTTATACTTAGCCCTGCTTTGCCTCACCTAGTGGAGGATCCTCCGGGTGCAGCCTGTCAACGCAGCCATAGAAAGCATGAATCTCTCTCCTCTCTGCGTCATCGATAGGAAAGCCTGATCGGTATGTGCGCTGTACGGCGATCTATTTAGTCAATCCACCTCATTACTTTTATTGATATTAACGCTGTATTTGTATTTATTCATAAACCTAGGGCCAATCCAATGATTAAGGGACATCTGCTGTTTTGCTTCACCGGAGAAAGTGTATTTATCGGCACAACTGCTGTTGATCCTGCCAAAATGTTTGGGCTACTGCTACTATATTGCTGCTTCTGATTGCTGCTTCTGGCCAGCTTTGCGTCGCCTACTGCGGAGGCTCGCTCACCAGTTAAAGTGCTGCTTTAACTGCACGCCTTCCTGCTGCCTTGCTTGGGCCGACACTCGAAGTGTGGAAGTCATTGAACTCTGGGGCTAACTCCCCCCTATAACTTGTCCTTACTTTGGCCAACTTGATTTAAATTAGTTTGTTTATTTTATTCTAGTTAATTGTTTATTTTGTTTAACTGAACCTTTTCTCTTGTGATTTGTTTTATTCTTAAATGTTTACACAAGTTATCTGTTTATGAGAACATATTTGCTATTGTGTTTGTTTATTACTTTGATTTACTTATTTAGCCCCCATTAACTGCATTTCCCTCTTTGTTTCCCTACTTAGTTACTGAGAGCTGAAGGTGGTGGTGCTGGTGTCCAAGGTGATGGTTTTCCTCTCTTCTTTTGTGTGTGATGTGCTCCCCCGGGATTTGATTTCCTGCACGTATGACTGGGGTGATTTAAGTTTGGTTTGTTTGGGGATCCTTCCACTCACTCGTCGACCCTATCCCCCCACTGGTAAGCCTCAGCCCCTAATTCATTTTTTTCCCCTTTGTGCTACAGCCCTGTGTGACTGTTTTAAACTGCATTTTAAACTATTGACTTGTGCTAAATAAAATTGTATATTTTTGATAAATTGAAACCACGTCTCCGGCTCTATTAGTATTCGAACCTATGTGTCCTCTGAAAAAGTGTTAATATTTCCTTGGGTGAAACTCCCAAGGTGGCGTTGTCGGAATTGTGAATGGTGTAATCAAACCAACTTGAACAAATACATTCACCTATCCTCCCCTCTGCGGCTACTGCCACACAGGTAAGAATAACTTACTCTTCTTCCGTTCTACGCCTCAAAGGTCCATAATCAAATCTGTAAATGTTATGGAGGTTCTGCAGGGTGTATGGGTTGAGACAGTTTGGCTCTAGTCCTGGGTGGTGTACCATGCACATAATAGGTGCTGGGACTTGGTTCATTCGTGTTACAACCTATAGGAAGGTAAGATATTTGTAACATAACACGTTTAGCAATTAAACCAACTATGGCGAGGTTTACAAAATAAACATTCAATTACTAAGGAAGAAATAAAAGGGCATATAATAGTCTATTGACTTGACAAATATGTATGGTGTATATCTTGGCATATAATGTTGTGTGCTAATGTTGGTGTTTTCAGCTACCTTTCTAATTTCTTTGCAACAGACGTTTTCCACTTCGGTAGGCATCATGGCGCACGGTTTCACTTTCCACTGTGAAAATGTCTGCTCTAGTCTAGTTTGGGACGGTTGATCAGGTCTATCACGTTGGTCTGTCTCACTTTCAAGATCGGACTCCGGTTCAAACATATACGGCTGTACCAACGCTATTGTTCCGCTCAGAGCTGAAAAAAAGCATTGTGTGGCCGAGCTGACCAATCGGAGCACACTGGGCTCACTCGGAGGGGGGGGCAGGAGCTCCAACAAGCCGTTTAGGACAGAGAGTGAACACCGGTGAATACACATACTTTACAGAGATGCTGTATGAGAAACCAATGTGAGTTTGGAAAATTGCACAATATAAATCTATTCTAGTAGACCTCAACAATGGAATTATGATCAGTAGAAAAGGCCATGACATGGGCCCTTTAATACTAGATATGAAAGACAAACAAACAGAAAAGAAAAAATCAAAACCTCTTTGAAGGTATAACATACTGTAACTACAGTGGAGGTTGATCTATAAAAATATAAGGTTCTCACCACAACGTTTGGTTTTTCTGCTACATCAAGGTTTATTGTTCTTAAAGATAAAACATGTCTCTTTGTACACAGAGGTTCAACCTTCATCATGTATTAAGTGTTGCCGTCCTGCACACTTTACGACATTAGCACTGCACAGATTTTGCCTTTGGGTTCAACTTGACAAAAGCAGATCTGAAGACACAATAACTGGATTCCCCATGACTCACCTTTCGTTTTATTGTCAGCTTCACAGGCATTCAAAACAAAACGTGCTCTATTGCTGCCCTTTCAAATGTTACACAAACACACACACACACACACACACACACACACACACACACACACACACACCACACCACACACACACACACACACACACACACACACACACACACACACACACACACACACACACACACACACACACACACACACTTTACCTTGAAGTGATGCATCTGAAGCAATAAAATGACCAATTTAACACCCTCATCTTCAACGTCTGCCACTGGGAGATAAAAGGCAGTGTTGTCAACATTAATGCAGACTGTAGCTAATAGCCTCCAAGCACAGATGAAGCTTTAGTCTCAGTGGACTGACCATGAAAGTAGTAGTTTTATCTGTAGTATATCCCTGTTAAGGTCAGAAGACTCTGCATGCCTGTTTTGCATTAACAGAGGTAGCCTGTAGGTTGGAGACAATGGATCATGACATTTGCCGATTAAAATCTATGACTTGTCTTTTTAGGAAATGTGAATTAGAGATAAGATCTGTAATTTCCGCTTTAGGAAGGCATTCAACTAATCATGCAGAAATACAGTTTGATTAACTGATGAACTTTTAGAAACAATTAAAATGTTTGATCAAGCTGTATCAAATAGAACTATATTACTACATTGGCAGATATTTCAATAGCAAAAATAATGAATGAAAGTATGCAACATCCTTGCAGTATAAAGTTGTGCTGTCCTTACATTGCCTTTCTCCTCTTTACCGAAGTGTCCCCAACATCCAATTTGATGCCTCCTGAATTGTTAATCAGCCTGTAGAATATTAAGAGCTGCTATACTGCTGCCCTGCGGGGGGCAACAATGTGGATCACTAAATACTAAAAAAGCTAAGTCCTAATGATTCATTTAGGACGATATTGATTTGGTGTGCAATAAATTACAATTAAAGCCCTTGTTTAAGCATTTCCACAGGACTCCTTCCTCCGTTTAATGACACCTTAGGCAAGCCCTAAATAAGTAACTGTTGCTCTAAAATTGAAACACAAGTTAAAAACACCAACTACTTCATTGATAGATAATGTGCTTTTTCCAACAAATGTCATAGTGTCATAGCTTTTGCGGATCAAATAAAACCAAAATGTGTCTGTTTTATTTTTCCATACTTTCTTCCGCTTACCAAACAAAGAATGAAAGAGAAACATTTTTACGTTGTTATCACTTGGATATTCAATCAAAAGAAATGTAAAATGCAACAAAGGTAACTCAAATTCTCTAAATATACAAACACATAATCAAAGCTAAAAGCAACACAGTTGAGCAAAGTTTTGAGAGGGAAACAGGTTATAATACACCAATATTATTTAATACTATTCCAAAAAATAGATCCCAGGTGGCTGGGTTTCAGATTTGTCATCCAAAAAAATGCTATGATTTCAAAGCGTTGTAAAGTTCAAGAGTAAAAATGTATTGAAAGAGATACGTAGATATACAAATGTCCAAGATGTTTTTTACCTTAAAAAAGATTCTGCTTCAATCGATATTTGTTGTTGTTAATCTTTTCAAATACAACACTTTCACTGTGGTAAAGAAGTGTTTGTTTTTCTGGCTTTCCTTTAGTCGTGTTTACAATTGAGAAAACAGAGATAGTGACCATGTGGTCGATTGCTGCACTTTAGCAACTGTCACTACTTGGTCAGTGTCCCAGTGATGGGGTAGAGTAAGCAGATTTAACAAACTATGAGACATTGGGCATACAGGACATACATTTGTCCCAAATTACGTCAATGACTGTAGTTGTTGGTCGGTGTGGATAGTTCAGTAAAGTAGGTTTTCTTTAGGCATGAAAGGTTATGATTGAACCGTAGCCTACTTAATCATTTTAGGACATTTTCAGTGTCAGCTTAATACCCAAAATGTAAAACATTATTTTCCAGCAATAAACCACGGAACACGAGAATATCGATGCCATCTGACCACCAAGGGTTTCCTGGAAAAGTGACATTTTGGCTTTGTGAATTCACAAAGTAAATTGATGGCTGTCAGATTTAGCAGTTTGCTTCCCACAAAGACTAGCCATGCTAAAAATGTGTGCACTCACAGGACTCAGGGGGCACTCAGGATAAAAGCTTTCATCAAATGGCATATGTTGAATGACATACTGTATATGCTCAATACCTCTAAAAATACCCCCCCAAAATGGATATTCAGAGTGGAAGCACTTTTCAGAAATGGTTTGGCAGTGCTAAGTTCCACAGTAAAATGAACGTAATCCTTCTCCTTTTGTGCAGAATGGTATTTCTGTCTTTCATGTGAAATCAAACCCCTATAAATGACAGACACGGATATTCCACAGCCCTAACATGCAGTGATGTGACTTACACATTTTTCACACATTAAGGCCCCGGCTCCACGAGGACGGAAACTGGTTGAATCCGCATATTTCTCATGCGTATAGCCCTCTAAGCTCCACGACGCCGTAAGGGAAACGTAGAAACAGACCCCGCAAACGACAACGGGTCCAAAGGTATGGGCTCAGAACAGTCTCATAATACACACATGCACACAGAAGGATTCACACTTGTATTTCATGATCCGCAAAAGGATTCACACTTGTATTTCCGGATCCACACTTGTGTTTTTCAATGCACACACAAATGTGTTCCGTTTCATATACATGTAAATAAAATCCAAATACAGAAAAAAGTTTTACATATGTATTTTTGATCCTCACATATTTGTTTTCCGTTTAAAACCGCTGCACCTGCAAACACAAACCGCTTTCTGTGCATGGATCGCTCTGCATTCGTGTGTGGGTTTTTTGAGACTCCCCTGACGGTGACCCGATTCGTACTTGTAATTTTTTCTATCTATAGCCAATCAGATGTCTCCTCAATTCTAAGCCAATCACATGAGCGCGCCCCCACAAGGGTAGATTTCTTGCGTTCATGACGTAGCGCTTCATGTACGCATTTTGCGCTGTCCGGAGCTGACAGGTCCATGGAGCCTGCCTGCAGGCGCTAATCTCAGGACACCTCCACTCTCAGTACATTACCACTTTCCGATCAGGAAATGCACGCAAATACAAGCCTTTATATTATTAAGGTACAGTGCCACTTTCCGAACCATTAATGAATGCTTGTGTACACAAAAACGGCAGGCAAAACTGTTTTAAATGTGTGTTTCCTGTATGGCGATCAGCTGCTTTATTTATGTCTGTATGAAGTTGTTGTGAGTGTGGAGGGAGCAGCTACAGGTTAGCTTAGCCTAATCGATCAGTGCACTACGAAGCCAGTGCTAGACAGTGAACTGTCAACGGGGGGAGCCCCGCCGGTCATTATCGGCCGATATTCACTCTTAATAGTTTGATCGGTGCTCTCTATAAAGGCCGATCAGGAGAGCTGGATCTGATCGATATGGACATAAACGCGAGTGAAGTTTTAGCGAGCTGCATGAGAAACTGACGGGCTGTCAGGAGAGAGGGAGGGAGAGAGGAAAAGAGATGATCCTTACTCCCGTGTTATTATCCGGTCATAGTCCGGTAATTACCTAACGGAAACGCTGCTACACAATTCTTATTATTATTATTATTGAAACATGACCGGTAAGTTTCAAATTTGTCCGGTAAAATTAAATTCTGTCCGCGGAAACCCTGCTCCGGACTACGCAAAATGCGTATATGAAGTGACATGAACGCAAGAAATCTACCCTCGTGGGGGCGCGCTCATGTGATTGGCTTAGAATTGAGGAGACATCTGATTGGCTATAGATAGAAAAAATTACAAGTACGAATCGGGTGACCGTCAGGGGAGTCTCAAAAAACCCACACACGAATGCAGAGCAATCCATGCACAGAAAGCGGTTTGTGTTTGCAGGTTCAGGGGATTTAAACGGAAAACAAATATGTGAGGATCAAAAATACATATGTAAAACTTTTTTCTGTATTTGGATTTTATTTACATGTATATGAAACGGAACACATTTGTGTGTGCATTGAAAAACACAAGTGTGGATCCGGAAATACAAGTGTGAATCCTTTTGTGGATCATGAAATACAAGTGTGAATCCTTCTGTGTGCATGCGTGTATTATGAGACTGTTCTGAGCCCATACAAAGGTGGATAGATCTGGGAACTGAGCGCTCTGGGGGGTCCAACGGGGCCGTGGAGTCGCCTATACGGTCATTCGTTTTCATAGCCCCGCCTCTCCCTGCCTCTCCCCCGCGGGGTTGCTATCGTGCTCCAGTCGCTACTGACCATGCTACAGTTCTTTGTGCAACATCTACAGGAGCTCCTCCTTGAATTCAGATTATTTATCTTTATCTCGATATGGACATAAACGCGAGTGAAGTCTAATCTGACAGGACGGAGACACGCAGCTCCTGCCGCTGTGATGCAGCGGGAGCAAAACACACACTTCAAGTCAGATCATCACCCTTAGCTATTTTAATTACCTCTCAAACTACCTAAACTAGTTATAAATATGTTCATTTTTACTGTCGGGTCACTCATTACAGGATCAGCTGCTGCATGAGACAGACACTGACGCTGTCAGAAGAGAGGAAAAAGAGATGTATTTGATGATTATATATCATTATATCGTCGTTATTCATTTGTTTTAAAGCTCAATAAATAACAATGAAGACCTTTGACCGGCACTTTTATAATTTTGTCCGGAAGATTTAAACTTTAACACACGCTGACCAGCGAAAAACTCTGCCCGGTTCTGTCGGCCCCCACCGCGGAGAATACACAGAAGTGCAGCCATGACAACCATTCTTCTTCGCTGCTTTTGTGGAGGAAGTTGCTGCTTTTGTGGAGGAAGTTACAGCGCCACGTACAGGTTCGGCATATGTAATGCAGCTTTTCCAGCGTTTGGATGTAAACGGAGCCGTCTCGTGGAGCTTGACACAATCCGGTGTATATTGCGTGGGGACGGAAGGTTTTTTGCGGTTGCATTTGCGTTACTCCGATGCGTTTTGCCGTATTTGTCCTCGTGGAGCCGGGGCCTAAGATTGCATGTTTGCAACTAACAACTCAGCGAGAAATAGAACTGCTCTGTCATATTTTCAAACAGATCCACTCTATAAAACCCTACAACCCATAAACGATTTGACCTAATTCACTGTGCAATAAATTAAATACGGCAGTTGCAAACATTGAACCTAGAAGGACAATGAACAAGAAGTCACAGCTAAGGAACACATTATGGGTACGTACCATAAGGGCTAAATTATGCTCTTGTTCAACAGGTCAGGTGGAGGAGTTTGCACTGGCCAATACCTTATCTTGCTCTGTCAGCAGGTCTCCACTGTCCCTGGGATTAATTGTGTCTGTCCACTTGAGACGGGGATGTCACGCTAGTGTGTGCTCAGCAGCCCCCACCACCATGTCCAACTGGAAGAGAGGGAGAGAGGAACATTTTTGGTTTTTCACTGTGGAACTTCACTCTGCATATAAGGCTGTGTTTTCTCACAATTATTGTTTTTTATTTGTTTGTATTGCAGCTCATAGTTTATGGTGGGTTATGTGTTTACACAAAACAATGGATGCTGTTATATCTCTCACAGGCTCCGCCCTCTACTGGATTATATGAGTACTACCTTATCATGCAAGCATTCACCTACTGAGATTTCTATAGACGTAGCCGGCCCCGGGGCGGGCTTACCTGAATGCGCGCGCATCTCATCTCCGTATAAAAGGAGGCCTCACCTCGTGACCATCATCCCTTTCTCTTCAGCGAGCGGAAGTGACACTGAGCTGTAAGACGTATGAGAGAAAGCAGAGAAGAAGTTATTGAAATGGAGCCACTCCTGGAACACCGAACCTGTCCGTCGTGCCCTGGCCTGATTGCAGGGGCTGACCCGCACCGCCAGTGCTTCCAGTGCCTGGGGCCGAACCATGCCGAGCAGGGACTGGGCCAGACACCGGCCTGCGTTGCCTGTCGCTCGATTCCGCAGCTAAACCGCCGGCATCGTGTGGAGCACTTCCGGATGAAGCTTGGCCCGCAGGTGCAGGTGAAGGTGGAGGATCCGGACCTCGAGGTGGTCAACATGGACGATCTGGACAACGTGCCTTTCGAGTTCGCCCTCCCGAGGGACCGGGTGGTCGACTTCGTGGAGGGGGAGGATGACGAGGACGTCTCCTTATCCGTCACCTTCGGTTCCGGTGGCCAGGAGGGTCCAGCACTCAGGTCTGTGCAGCTGGACTTCCCAGCGGTGATGACCCAGCCGGCGGAGCGTGTAGGCTTACCGCTCCCCCCACCGCTGCCACCGAGGCCTGTAAGCCGCCTTAGGCAGGGGTTTTACGGCCCGGCGCAGCCGGCCTTCGTCTCGCCCCCGTTGCCAGATATCTGGCAGTGTGTGGAGGCGACATGGCGGCGTCCACTGAGGACGAAGGACCCAGTAGCAGCCATGTCGGGCATCATCAGGGTACTGCCCGGTGTGCACATTAGCATGTTATGTAGAGCTCACAGCTGCCCTTAGACGCACTGAACAGCTGTTTGTGTGCTTCGGGGGCGGGGTGACTGGGAAAGCTCTGTCCAAGAAACGCCTGGCAGGCTGGCTCTGCGGAGGCATTGCACACGCCTACGAACAGGCAGGGAGAGCCTGCCTCGCAGTGGTCCGTGCGCACTCCACTCGGGCTGTGGCTGCGTCAACAGCTTTATTCAACGGTGTGAGTGTGGAGGATATATGTACGGCGGCGTCTTGGTCAACGCCAGGCCCCTTCATAAAGTTTTTCTGTCAGCCGCAGCCCGGACTTCTCCACGGTTACAACCGAGGGAGAGGTGAGTGAGGCGCAGCGGCTGCTAAAGCCGGTCAGGGACAGTGAGGTGGAACGGTGTGCTGGACGACAGTGCGTGTATACATCGGGGCTGTGAGAGATATAACAGTGGGTTACGTATTGTAACCCTTGTTATATAAGCACAGGCGGAGTCCTCTACTCAGGGGCACTGTCTGTCCTATACCGCTCGCTGAAGAGAGGTGTAGGATGATGGTCAGGAGGTGAGGCCTCCTTTTATACAGAGGTGAGATGCGCGCGCATTCAGGTAGGCCCGCCCCGGGGCCGGCTACGTCTATAGAAATCTCAGTAGGTGAATGCTTGCATGATAAGGTAGTACCCATAGAGTCCAATAGAGGGCTCCGCCTGTGCTTATATAATAAGGGTTACAATACGTAACCCACCGTTTCTGTGTGATTACTATGGAAAGACTGCTGCAGATAGAAAACAAAAATCATGCAATGTGATGATGGAATAAAACTTTATATTCATAATAACTTTAGTAAGAGTATGAACTTACGTGTAACGCATTAAAAAAAGGCAGACAAGCCAACAAGTATTAAGAGACTGAGTTTTTTTAGTTTTTTTATGGAAGTGTTGAAAATACAGCCTAATTGTCTTATATTTCTATAGAGAGGCGAAGTCCCACCCATCTACTTTCATGGGACCTTATTTCGGAAAAATTATGTATTGAAGTCAATGGGGAGAGAAAGATTATCTTTCGATCCCGTTTGAATTGTGCCACGAATTACACATATGATGTTTGTCAATCTTAAAAAATGATTTCCATGTCAAAAGAGTCACAGTTTGTCGTAAAACTGTTGAAATATAAGACTATGAAAAATACGCAACTAGAAAGACTACACCCGCATGCTGGCTCTTACGGAACCGACTAACTCCCCGTTTGTGTATGTACAGCTCTCAACATGCCCAGACTTGTAGTGACTTTCACCTCTTTTAATACTTTTCGCCTCATTCTGAAAGAAAGAAGTGAAATGTGCTAACGTGAAGGCCGCCTTGGTGTTGGTGCGAGATGGGAGATGTAGTTCATTGAGCGGTTTCACACAAAAAAAAGGGTTACTTCACAGTTTTACGACACATTTTAATTTTTTTGGCTTGCAAAATTATCTTCTAACAAACATCATATGTGTAATTCGTGGCACAATTACATACTTTTTCCGAAATAAGGTCCCATGGAGGTCCCCCAGAAAGGGAGGGACTTCGCCTCTCTATAGGCAGCTGATTAGTATGGCCTCTTGCAGGACTTGTGAATAATAAAAATAAATGCACTTTCAGTAGTAGCATAAACAGACATATGTGGTTTCTGCATTGCATTTGCCTGCCAGGATCAGATATATTGTGTATGGAAATATTTGGACAGGAAGCCAAAAGTGTCAAACGGTAAGGCACACACATACACATGGTCATGTAGATGTGTTTGTGCTTGTATGTCTTTCTGTGTGTTTGTGTGTGTAATATAGAGAGTGGGGGTTGTGTGAAGTCAGCGGGCAGACTCCTTGGTGGCACCGCCACAAGAGGGGGTGTAGACAGCTGGCTGGTAATTGCAGGTTGCAGTAATTAAGCGCTGAAAAATTAGCTGACAGTTCTGCAGCTTTAGTGCAGAGAACCACCCGTTCCCGTTTAAGTTCTCCAACCCCCCAGCACTCAGGACTTCCTGGCTGCTGCACGGTCACTGAGAGCACACAGCTAGACTGGTTTTCCCAACATGCTTCATCAGGAGACGTGAAATTGTGTTTACTTTGCAGCAGACGGACAAAGAAAGCCCCAGCTTCTCAGGGTGGGCCCTGAGTAACATATATGCATTGGTCCATTCACAGAGAGAAGTATGCTGCCAAACACAGACAGACAATTATCTGTTGAATTACTCATGGACTTGCTCATGGAGGGTCGATACCTTGAGCGAGCCACTGTGACTTGTGGTCCACATGCATGGGACAAATGTGTACTGACCGTCACAGTGCCTTTACAGACTGCAGGGCTCAACAGAGACGATTTATATTGGAGGAGAAAGTTAAGAAGACTTTGGTCATACTGAATGCTCTCAGGTGTAGTTGATATCATGTTAGCTAAACAATAAATAAAAGTGAATTTGCCCCATTAAATATTTTTCTGCATCACAATATACTCACTCAAAAATCTATATCAAAATCACAGACAACAAGTGCACAATATACCCTTACTTTGAAACATCAAAGTGTAGATTTATACACACGTTATGGTCTGTACCAGACACCAATGTCTCTAGAGATCAGATGGGTTGATAATTATGCACATGCTTAGTGGAGTTTATCGACACCACACCGCATAATTTTGTTTCCTCAGCAGCCACTTTGGAAATCTGATACGAAATAAATATAGAGGAAGGACATTGACTTGCTACGTTGTGTTTATCTGTATAGGATGTCAGTTCCCCCTTAAATCCGTGACCTTATTCACCACATTGGCTCTAAAAGACATTACAATTTAAAGTGCACGTGCTGTCTGGCTTCTTCCTTAGTAGGTCACACAGGGGCAAAATGTTCGCAACAACACTGTTGAAAGATGTTGTTTTCAAACCTATTCTGTTTGCTCCAAGCTTACAAAAACTGAATAATTATCTTTGAGGAAGCCATTTCATCAGTCTGTTGGATAGCTGCGTAATACTCTATATTAATCCTCATGTTTTCTGGGGATAACAGCTGAGTCATATGGACCACTTCTGAACTACAGAAGAAAAATCAGTCTCTCAAGCTGTTGTCTTCAGCTTTGCAACACTGCAGATTTCAACCCTTCCTCATAAAGTCACTACATCACAGCCCTGGGGTTCGTCAATGGCTGGGGAGGGGGCACAGTTTTGCCTGTTAGCTGAATGCTCTGACCTTTTGTTTGCCAGCTTTGCCTTGTACTCAATTGAAGCAATTATTCGCTCCACTTGGCAAATTTGTCCTCCTTTCACCATTTGAGTCGACAGATGATTTAAAAGGCACCTACAGAACCTCTAAAAGCCAAAGCATCGCCGATTGGCCCTTTAATTTATCCAATTATGCAGCTAATGAGCTAACTTAGAGCTCAAGTGAACCTAAATAAAGATGAGCATAGCCGGCCAGAAAGTCCTGGTTACAGGACGCAACCAAAACAAAACGTTGAGTCCTCTAAATGTCAGTTAAACTCCAGAGAGAGAGGGTGTTAAAGTTACTACGATTACAAGCTAAGTTGAGCTTTATAATCATGGTTACAGAAATAAATTGTTCTCAGGGTGAAAGAGAAAATACTGACTGCAGATGGAAAAAGAAGGCTTCCTTAGCAGACTTTGTGGTTCATTAATATCCTACGAACCATACACCCCAGCACGTGCACTCCGCTCTGCGAGGGGGACCCAAGTTCCCATCAGCAAAAACACGTCGGTTTGCTATCCTTGCTCCAAAATGGTGGAATGAGCTCCCCATTGACATCAGGACAGCAGAAAGCCTACACATCTTCCGGCGCAGACTAAAAACTCATCTCTTTCGACTCCACTTCGAGCGATAGAATTACTATCAAAGCACTTATATACTAATAAAGGACTGGCTTATCTAAAGCTAGTTGAGTAGCACTTGAAATGTTTTGGCTCTATGAAACTTGATGTACTTATATGATTCTGTTTTCTTCAAGTTTCTATCTTCTTGGTCGAATGCACTTATTGTAAGTCGCTTTGGATAAAAGCGTCAGCTAAATGCAATGTAATGCAATGTAATGTAATGTAATGTCTACGAGTTTATCTATTGAATGACAAGAGGCAACATTCCTAAAATCACAGCTTTTTGCTGCTGTGCTTCTCAAGAGGACATTGCAACAGTTCACTAGATACACTACACGCAAAAGAAACACAAATACATCTTGGCCCAGCTTACATCTAACTGAGCTGCCAAACTCAAAAACTAATGTGACAGACCCCTTGCTAGAGCTGTCTGTGGTGTGAAAGCCGTTCATGTAATTGGTGGGCAAGGTTGTGCAATAAGTGCAATTGGCAGCACCTTGGCCCATTGCTCGAAAGAACTATAAAAAGCTTTTAGGACCTAAGTAAGTCTTGTTTCAGTGTTTTGACTCTTTTTTCTACCAAACTCTCCACAATACCACATTCTTCAAACAGTCACTCATTGCATTTGGTTTAGTTATTTATGTTACCAAAAATCAGACCTGCAGAGGAAAAGAAAAATAGTTGTGTGTTTCCTGTACAGAGTGGCAGGCAGCCACTAATGCTTAAATGCAAAGAGCTGTTGCAGAATGCTAATTGTCCGGGCTAAGACTCAGGGATATTTCTCCATCCTGCCTTATTTATATGCAGCTGACGTAGACGCTCGATCTCCCCTTGTGGGATTGAAATGCTGATTAGAGAAAATATAGTAGATGATGCCTATAATTGACCCACAACCGCCTGTGGATGTTTTTATCAGATGCCAGGTAAATTATCAGGATTGAGGATTGTAAAGGTCTATGTTACTGATCACTAATCATAACCATGAATACATGAAGACATCCCTGTTCAGGTGTCTGTCAGTGAAATAGTGGACCATAGATATATGTGGGCCTGCATCTAGATATGTGTGCTTTGTTTTGTTTAATGTATACCATGTTTATATAGGCCCTTTTTGTTTTTTGTTTGATGTATATATGTCACACTGTAGGACTGCGGGAAACGATATTTCGATATTTCTGGATGTACAACATGTAGAATTATTGACAATAAAGCTGACTTTGACTTTGACTTTGAAATAAATCAAACAGTTTGTCGGGGATTATGAGCCACAAAAATGATGTGGCACAGCAATAACTACAGTAAATATGTCAGTATTTTCCTTAGCGCAGACCTTTTTTTGAATATATCTGCCGCAGGGGATTATTAAATTCATTTCTAAAAAGCATCTTCAAATAAAGTTGTGCGCAAATTAAATTACTATTATATCCATCTGTTGTCAGACAAGATATTTAAGACTCCAACCTACTGTTTTCCATCTTATTTCAGCAAATATATACCCTTTTGCAGCAGTAAATCAAACGTTATGTCAAATTAATACAGCAGTGAAAAGGAAAAAAAACTGAAAATTAAAGGTCAGCTGTAAAATGAGAATGATGAATGAATTGCTTGAACTATTATACAAACTTAGAGTAAGGATATATCTTCCATCGCAGGAGTGATTTTACCCATTATTATAAAAATCTGTCTCTTGTGAGTCCCCAACCTTTATTTATGTGCTGCTAAATTACTGTAGAACCCCTTTAACTCAAGACCCAGGTATAAGCTTTATTTTCAATTTGCATCTCCGGGTTTCCGTCAGCTAAAGGAGTTTGCTCAGTTTTCATGGAGTAATCACTATTACTAAATATAAAAAGAATAATCTTGTTTATGACAACTGAGTGGGTTCCATCTGCTAATTAGACCATTAGATGTGGTTGAATGGAAAAAAGGAAGATAATAGGATTCAGTATGTTTAAGATTAGTCACCCCTAAAAAAATCATTTGTAATGATAACAATACTCATTATCACAAACTGGCGAGCGAACAAATAGCTTACACAACCAAACAACACCCAGCATAGCTAGAAGTAAGTAAATATTACTGACTTACTGGAGCTCTGCTTTTGACACCAGAACCAGATCAATTTCACCAAAAATCAACTCAGTGCCGAAAAGCCTGACCAATTTCTACTGGGAGATTGTACGACCGACTACAGGATGATTCTGAAGCTGTTATTTTAAGGTCAAATATTTATGTAATGCAAGAATCTTGTCACCTGTGTGCAACAAATTACTTTTTTTTAAAAATGTTAAATGTATCATAAAACTCCAACACCTGCCTCTGGATACATTAAACTATAAGGTACATAGATCAGTCCGCAAATCCTGCGCCAAACAGTGATTTACTTTCAACAAAGTAAAGCTATGTGGTGTATATGACATGCTTTACCTTTGGGCAGGTGTTTGAACACAAGAGGTTGAGGCGTAATGTCAGGCCAATTTCACTGTAGTCTTGCCAAAGAAAACAATAACATTGGAGGTGGCCTCTGCAAGCACTGCAAGGCTTTTGTCTTTTCCATCTAATGTCTCTATGACAAGGTTAAACTGAAGAACATTCCCTCCTCTACGTGCCTGCTCTGCACAATGAGTTGACTGGCCTGTTTGGGCTACCAAAGAATTAATGTTGAAAGCATGGGCAGCACAGTGGCAGTCTAAAAATGCATGACTCTTTCACACACACATTTAAAAACGCACACTCTGTGGTTCCATTCTAGTGAGTAATTATATACTCTTAAATGCAAGGTAGGCTGCACTATCTGAAGTTAAAATACTTAACCATTTCAACAGCAGAACCCACTTCATGCACATCCAACTCATCCAAAGTAGCAGCTAATGTTTGTTTCATTTGAAGTGATGATGGCAATCCTCCTAAAATGAGAAAAATATGAAAGAATCTCCTTTATGTGATTTTTATTTATCACTTATCCTTCCTTTTTTGCTTGTATGCGGATATAACAACAGTAATATGGCCATACAAAAATAATCCCCTGCTGAGTCAATGATTGTGGAAAACAACAAGAGTGGCAAAACCATGGCAGATGGAGCTATGCCAGCTCTTTGATCCAACTTCTGAAAAACCAAATCTTCCCAAAGTTGATTGAAAATGTGTAGGAAAGAGGCAGAGCTGTGAGCGCCGAGCGGCTGGCTGAGGACACCCGGGTCTCCTTTGAGAGGCCGGGGAGACCGACACTCCACTTTAAAGAGCGGCCTTGGAGAAGAGAGCCTGGAGATAAATGGTTTGTTCAGTCACTCAGAGGTAGAAAGCTGCTCGAACTCAAGAAGGAGTGCGAGTAGTGGAGAAGTTTGCAAAATGTTCTTAGTGCCTCCTAGGAAGCAGTCAATATGATAAATATTAAAACACCTGACTGAACTCAAAATCACAATGCAGTTCATAAAACTAAAAAAGACAGCAGTATCAGCAGGAAGTTACCAATATACCACACACATAGAGATGTTGTTATTATAATCATCATCTGTAAACAAAAGTACATGTATAATATATATATTTATAGACATATATTAAAAAAAGTAGTCAAGTTTAGGTAGTATTGGGGACACTGAAGTTTTGTGCGAGTGTACTATTAGTGTATGCAGTAAGCGAAACATTGTCAGGGAAAAATCCCAGAGGCTATCTGCTCGTGGAATGTTATCATTCCAAAGGGACTCTTTCAGACCAAAGGAAATACCCTACGGCCATGTCAGCATCACTGCAAGCATCATACAGTAAAGCTTTGAAGTAGCCTACGGCAACAACCTTGTCAATACAAATAAAATAAGATGCTCTCTGGCATTTGCCATTTCATTTTACCCTCAGTTTCAACAGTTCAATTTGCTCAACATGCTGTTGCAGGGAAAAAAAAATTGAAATCTTCTATCAAGGATACAAGTCTTTACATGCTTAGAAAAATGTTTATGCCTGGATTAATCACAACTTAGTTTACACAAAATAAATAGGAACATTCAATGTCTTATATGTTTGTGAAGTAAAATGTTACAACTGGTTTAAAGGTGTAGTTAAGTGTAGTGCAAGCACCTCTTTAGCATGCTCGCATGTGTTTTGTTATGTTTAAATCTGACTACTTTTACAACCTCTCTTGATTTATATGACAACATGCCACTATCCTGTCTTCTTACCATTTAATTTATGGCTGACTGATTAAGATATCATGCTGGTCTGAGAAGATTAGGCTTTGTTCAAGCACTTAATTGTACTGCGTCAAGACATGCAGTGTCCTCACTCATTTCAATGAGATCACTGTGTGGCCAGCAGGAGTGCTGCTTCATAGGGCTCCAAAATACGACAGAGGATTTGCCAGTAAACAAGATATGCAGTTTCAACATCAATATCCATCAACACACTGCAGTGAACTACAAGCAGGCTCACAATCCAAGTACCCTCTGGAATGTAATTTGTAGCATCATGCTAATCAAAACGTGCAAGCACCAAGGCAGATGCTCAAATATTGCTGCAGTTAACTTATAAATCTGGAACATCATACCACAGAGGATGATCTTTCCAAATGTAAAGTTTCATTTTCTCCTTATCACCGGTACCTATAGAAACATGCAGCACAACCTGGCTTTTGATTATGCCTCTTTATTTCCAGCAGCCACAGTACTAAGATGCTTGCAGAACATCTAATAGTTGGGTGTCAGATTGCATTACAGCAGCAATATCAGGTAACTTGTTTTTGTCTGCACCTATGGCCTCTGTAAAGTACTTTGTGAAAAACATGTTCCACTTTCGTTTGTAAATACAATTGACTTGACTTGGTCCTAAGTCAACAGGGCTCGCTTTCACAGCTCAGGTTTCTGAGGTGCCAACATGTTTCGCACTACTTGCACCCTGACCTCCAACTGAGAACACAGTCTTCCACCTTCTGGGAGACTCATCACTTCAGTCTCCATTGTGGAAGAGGCAATGAATAATAATAGCTACATCCAACAAAAACTATTTATAATCAAATAACATGACTCAAAATACAATCATGTGCTCTTTTCCAACTTTGATCACGCACACAGTCTTGCACTCTCCCATGCCGTCACAATAATGTTGACACTCCTCGACCCTTTTGGAGACACGCTCTGACAAACTGTGGAGGGGAATAGAGGCAAGTAGCCCGCAGCCATCACACCTCTGTCTGGCCTCATCCCAGCAAAGGAGGAGGGGGTGGGAGCCCCTGGGCAGGCATTGGCCTAGTCCGGTACCGGCTGGTTGTGTGGCAAGTCAACCAGTAGGAGACAAGATGACCTTCACATGGGTTCAGAGACTATCGAGACCACAGGGGTGAGCAGGTGAGTAGGTCAATAAATAACCAGTAGAAATGAGATGGGATCAAATACCAATGTCAGCTTGACAAGCTATTCATAATGCTTCCACTATGTGCAGAAACTTTTTATTTGAGTCGAGTGCATGTTTTGTGAAGTGCTGTCGTCTTCACAAAAATGACAATTCAAACACGTCATGCAGCAACTGTTTTGCTGCTTTGATCAAAGGGAAACTTCCATATCTTATCTAGGAGAATGGGACAGTATGTCTGATAAAACATGTGAACTGCCAATCACAATGATTCTCAATCAATTTCTCTAACAACCAAAGAAGGCCCCACGTTTTATCAGTTGGAACCTTTATATATACAGTCTATGGTTGGAACACACAAAAACAGATTTTGTTGCAAAAAGAAAAGCAATGAGTGGCATGGGCATATTTTGGCTTTGTTGTTGTTGAGTCGATGGAGTTTTTATAAAATTGCGCAACACTAATCAGGGTAGCTTTATCTATTACAATTCTGGTAGTTAGAATTTAGGTTAAAAAAGTGACTAATGACTCTATTGTCACCTGAGCTAAGTACAACTAAGTCGAGCTATGTGCCATTCTCTAACATCGCCTGTGCTCTCTTTGACCTCTAGATCAAGACAACATCAAGCTATGCAAGCTAAAGTAGCTGTTGTGCTGGCGATGGTGACACAATATGACGATGGATAACATAATTATTATGCCTTGCATGTTTTTCTATAAATAATTAAAATACCTCACGATCATGAGGACTCATATGTCACAACTGTGTATCTATACAACCCATGGGCGCCGGAAGCAGGGGGGTCAAGGGGCCATTGGCCCCCCCACTTTACAGCCCTGGCCTGCCCCACATTTGGCTATGCAGCGATTTAAGAGGTACAAACACGGATAAGTGTTTGCTCAGCCCTGTAAATTAAATGTCCTTTAAAGGGGACCTATCATGCAAAATGCACTTTTGTACGTCTTTTATACATGAATATGTGTCCCCGGTGTTCCAGGGAACTCACCAAGTGTCAGAAAACACAACCCTCTCTATTTTCCTCCATACCCAAAAAAAGGGGCTGCAACGGATCTGATACAGACTGATCCAGATTTAAACACTTCTATGTCGTCACAGAAGTGGCGCTACGGCTATTGGGCCAACTCTCCACCTATCAGGGGAATGTGGGGTTGGGCCACAGCCGGCCATTGCCGCTCGAAAGCGCTGGAGACGCTGTAGTACATAGGCCAGGCCTGTAAGTGGCGCTGTAGTCTGCCACAAAAGCAGCGAAGAAGACTTCCCGCCCATAGTTACCATGGTTACCCTTCTGTTTATTCTCCGTTGTGGCTTTTTTTCTCCCTCCCCGAGGCAAGTGCCGAAGTGCAGAAAAGTGCCGGTCAAAGGTCTTCTTTGTTATTTATTGAGCTTCAAAACAAATGAATAACGACTCTATATAATAAAACACGGAGGACGGAGATCTCTTTTTCTCGCCCTCTTCTGACAGCCCAGCAGCTGATCAGAGCACGGCTACCCTCTCCTGCAGGGGGGCGTGGTCAGCAGAATCCGACCCGTAGACAGCAAACAGCACATAGAGCGAAATGAGGCATGGCTAAAATGCATGATCTGTTTGGTATTTTGAAAACAGAAACATATAAATATACCTTATATAGGTATGGCCCTACAATATATCATTTAAATATAGCATGATAGGTCCACTTTAACTTTCCCCTTAACTGCCGAATCGGAAGCTCTGAATCGGAAGCTAACTTCAGCGTCGTCACTCAAGAACGCTATATTATGTTTGAGTACTAACAACTAACTTTACACTTGAATTACGGTGTTTGACTTCAGTTTCTTTTGTTAGCTACCACAAAGGTTTACTAGTGGTGAACAATAATACCTCAAGTTTACTATGCCATCATAGCCTGCAGTTGCGTCCTTTTATCCAGAGTTCCCCGAAGTTAGCTTAACAGTTAGCACATACACGCGTCAGTAACTTCGCCCTAATAAACTCATTATAAGAAGGACTTGTGCGTAACGGTTTATCGCTACAGTGTAATCCATATCACATAAATATTAAAGAAGCTAAACTATAGTGTTTCATTCTCTCTTTATCGCTACTCTCTCATGGCCCTTAATTCTCTCCTCCTAACGTTTGTTTCTCTGTTCCCACCCTCTTCCTGACCTACGTCCAATTCATCCAATTACCACCGGTGGCACCTAACCAATAAAACCAAATAGATTAAAGGCACAATATGTGTACTTTTTTATAATTTGTCCTACTGTTTGCTTTCAATATTGTTGGAAAGGGTTATTTTGCTTATCCATTCATGTATTACTTTGTTCATGATTAGATTACTTTTATAATTTTAAAAGTATTTCTTTATTAAAATAATAGTTGATTTGCCTTATTGAACTATGTTGGCCCAGAATTGGCCCACTCCTCTTGCACTTGCCATTATTGCATTTTCCAACCCAGTTAGCAAAGATCTCAGAGCTCAGCACCAGGGTAAAAAGTGGCCCTTTTGGCTCAACCTCTGCATTGAGATGTGTACAGCTGTGTAACCAATCCAATGTTACATAACAAACACTTTGGAATTTGACAGATTTCTTCCTAAGGCAGATTGTCCAACAGGGTACATTTTTAGGTTTTAATAACACATGTTATGTTTTAAGAGAAAATAATCATCTGTCAAAGCTTCAGAAAGGAAGGAATTTCAAATAATTATTGCAAAAGCCTTCACAGGCATTGTATCAGCAATGCATGACGGTATAAAGCCTTGACAACTACAGACTGTCATTCTATTGCCAGATTCAGCCCACCAGCAGCCAGTTGTCCATCAGCAAGCAGTCTCAGAAATGTAATAGGAATACAATATTTTGTTACAACACAGAAGGCACTTTTCTTTGCCTGGCCCTGCAGAATCCACTTCATGTCTTCAATGACGCCTCAAAACCGTCTTAGTGATATTGCATGATGACAAAAATTGGTTGCCATGAATTAAGTGATGGATTTGAAAAACTTGAAATTAGGCCTTTTTCTTTGTTACAAGGTTAGTGTTAAGTAGTTTACAACTGATGACTCAGTATTGTACTTCTTTTAATAAGCTTTTTATTTTCCCACCAAACATGTTTTGCTATGGTGAGGGTGTACTCATGAAGTGTGATCAAATGATATTGTGTTAATGTCTTTTATTGAAAAGTCAAATAAGTTTTTCCCTTCAGATCACCAAACATCATAAATATGACTTGTCTGAAAAACATAAGAAAACTGATATTAGCTGCTATATATTACCCCCTGGGAATTATACAATTGTGTTACTTAATATGGGGGCAAGAAGAATTACTCTTTGCTTCTCATGAGGTTAGCTAGTGCAGGATAATGTACAACAGAATATACTTGAATCCTGGGTCTGCCTGCCAGGGATTCCAATTGGATGAGCTTCAAACAGGCTTTGATCAGCTGGTTTGGTGGGCAGGGTGTCTGCATTCATGCGTAATTGTGTGTGTGTGTGTGTGTGTGTGTGTGTGTGTGTGTGTGTGTGTGTGTGTGTGTGTGTGTGTGTGTGTGTGTGTGTGTGTGTGTGTGTGTGTGTGTGTGTGTGTGTGTGTGTGTGTGTGTGTGTGACTGTGTGTACTGTTTAAGTGTTTTTTTTATTGGAGAGGGGGGGCTGCAAACCCGGCCTCTTGAGGCATCAAGAGAAGTGTTTGATGTGGAAATGTCCTCACCAGGTGGTATATAAAAAGGCCAAGGTTCCTAAAGTATTACAAACTCCTTTCTATCACCAGGGTGCTTATGGGTGCTATGAACAGTAGTTTATATGACAGGCTGTTTTCTCATTCACATTAGTACACATTTTTAGAGCTATACTGTTCAGATTCAAAGCCTGACTGGAAAACAAATCCTTCTACCAAGCAGCTTATTTTTCGGATCTGTGACTTCACGGTTATTCACAATATTTTTTTGTAATGACAACATACATTTGAATACCCTTGATTTAGCACCCATAGTCTATAAGGCAAAGTCATGATTATAGGAAAGAATGAAGTTGACACTATATTCCAGAAAAAGTAAAAGCACAGAAACCTGGAAGCTCTTCAAACTGTGGAAGTTAAGTTGTCCTTCTTCATCGTTATACTTTCCGACTCCCCACGCAATCACACACACATACAACACACACCTTGATGCTATGATGCATGAAACGCAATGGCATCAGTCTGGGAAGATTTGCAGAGCCTTAGAAGTGCACTTAAGGAAAAAAAAAAGGCTGAGTGACTCAGCATTTAGTCCCTGTCACAAAGTTTCTGTGGTGTGTGCGTTTGTGTGTTCATGTGTGTGTTTGATAAGGGAGGAGCTGGTCTTGGTGGGTGTTAGTCAAACGTGTGTGTCATTTGCTGCGTTAAATACATCAGTCCAAAAATAAAATAGATTGAGTCTTGCGACTGAGTCATCTGAGGATGTGCGTATGTGCATAACACAAAGTGTATGTGCTGCATATGTCTGCATGTTGGGGTGGTGGTGGTTTGGGGGTGGGCAGTGCATTCATTTAACAAAATGAATAGCTCTCGGACTAAATACAATTTTAGCTGGAATTAAATGATGGGAAGTGGTTTCTGTGTGTGCTACCAGATCGCTGTGGGAGGTCAATATTGCTAAAAGGCTTTTAGAGGATTAATTTAATGTTTTTTTCTTCTTTTCTTCTCCCTCTCTCTAAGCCATGTTTTTTTCTTTGTTCCCCATCCAGGTGCTCATAAACCAAAGCTTTCCTTATGTGTTGACATTTAGTAGCTTGAAAATGGCGGCATGCCAGCCAACAGGGTACTGTGTAATAGGAGGTGGGCTGAGTGTTGTGTCTTAGTTGTGTACATGTCTGGGGGAGGCATTATGGGTGAAAACAACACACATGCTGTTGTTTTGTTTCGCTCTGACTAAAAGTGGGTGACATGCTGTGGAAGCCGTTATGTTGGATCAAAAAAGTTGTTATGATCCCTGCAGTAGCAGTTGTGTTTCCACCACTGGCCCCTGCCTGTGAAGTGTCCTTAAAAAAAAGACACCAGCTCATGTATTATAAATCACCCAGGGATGCCATAAACTTTACACTTTAGAACTTTACTGACGCTATAAAAGATAAAGGCGCCTAGTCTAACTCTCTTTGCTGGTATCAATAATTTCCTGAAGTCTCTGCTGGTAGCCTGGTGACAACAAGACTTCACTTTTTGTGTTTTGTATGAGATAAGTAAATTACATAAAACGTGTTAATTAATTGATATTGACGGTACTGGTAAGTGGATTGTGTTACCTTCAAACAAAGCCAGGCTAGCTGTTTCCCATTATTTCCTGTCTGTGATGCTACTAGCTGTAGCCTTATATTTACCGTACCGATAGGAGAGTGGTATCAATCTTTTCATCTTACTCTCAGCAAGATAGAAAATAACAATTTCTTCCCAGACAGTTTGAGACTACTCCTAGTTTCTGTACAATGTAATTGTTTTCTGAAAGGTTTCATTCTGTTACACTTTGAATATGATATGTTTTACTGAAACCACAAAAAATAGTTTCCCAGATCCACAGTCTGTGGAGGCGGGTGAAGCACAAGAAGAATAAGTAAAACATAAAATAACCAATCATTTTATTTAAGAAAAACATCCAATGAGTCGAACTTGACTTATCAGACGACTTCTCTGCTCCTTCAGACAAATAAAGAAGCTGTTTCTTTTAATTAAAGTATAGCATTAGCAGTCAAAATATCATAACAGGATCGTAATTTGCTGATTTTAAACAGTTGGACCGCCTTCATGTTATGCCTCATAACACTAAACAACCAATCCCGCTTGTGAACCATCACTCACTCAATCATGCAAACAATCCATTCACCGAGTACACTAATCAATTAATCACACAACCAATCAGATATGGTTATCCAGAAGCTGATGATGCTCAGACAAAAACATTAGTGCCACTCTCCTCTCACTTTAAATTAGCAGACGAGAGGGTGACAGTGAAACGATGAATGGTTTCTAGTTTGCTGGGTCTTGTTTTGATGACCCATGTTCAGTTAAATTATTGCAGTAATGATGCTACGACAGTGATGAATCACTCCGGTTTCTATTTCATCAGCTGTGTCAACAATTAAACTTTGTAAATGGACTCATGGTGATTATGCAGAACTTTGGCAGTATTTGCAAATATTAAAATACAGTTATTAGTGTCTAGTTTTTACTGTATGGCGAGTATTAGTTCGTCCAGGGTTTTATGCTTGGCAAAAACTAAAGTATTGGGGTAAATGTAGGGAAATACTCAAACACAATTAAGTGTTACAATTCAATAGCACAATAAGACAACATTGGTCAATCCTTAATTGTTCGGGAACTTTAAGTGGCATACTTTGAGGGGAATTTTACTTTTCACTGGTCTACATGCTTGGTCAGTGAATTTTGTTTTGGGAAAATACTGAACAACCTTAACTTTTTGTCGAAATATAAGCCAAAATAGTTGCGTCTGACAGGTAGAAATGGAGTTTACGTTTATGGAAATGTAGCTTAGAACTGGGATATTAATATTATGTTTCCAGCATAATTCAACCTACCTCCATAGAATTTCTCATACAGATATTTTGACTTCTCTCACTGCTTATTTTCAATGAATACAGCCGGCATAAATGGCAAAATAACTACGAACATTTGGCTATTGAATTTCAAAGAGCAAAGGTCAGAAAATCCCTTTAAAGGGCCCATGTCATGGCCATTTCCACTGATCATAATTACATTGTTGAGGTATACTAAAATAGATTTATACTGTGCAATTTTCCAAACTCACATTGGTTTCGCATACAGCATCTCTGTCAAGCATGTGTATTCAGCAGTATTCACTTTCTCCACTAAACGACTCGTTGGAGCTCTTGCCCCCCCCTCCCTGTGAGCCTAGTGTGCTCCGATTGGTCAGCTCGGCCACTCGTTCTGATTAGTCAACCACCAGAGAGGCTGCGCCCATGTCAGTGCTTTTCCCGGCTGCTCTCAGCGTAACATCAGTCTTATCATGGCGTCGGTACAGCGGTATATTTTATATACATATATATTTTTAACTGTTGTTATAGAAGAGTGTGACGGCCCCAGGGCCTTTGTCTTACGATGGGGTGGAGCTGAAGAGGCTAATCAGCACGATCACGGACACCTCCGGACACAGTCTCTCTCCAAAGCGGCTGCAGGAAGACTAACTCTGCGATACTCTCAACCACCTGTCTCTGCATTTACCACAATAAATGTGCCGTGGTTTTGTAAACTCGTGTATGTCTCCTTGTCTTTCCGTTGTGGCCTACGAGCTACTCTCATAACAAAGAGTAAGTTATTTTTACCCGTTATAAACTACTACTGTTTGATGAGAAATCAAATCATGGTTTGCTATATATGAATTCAGGGAAGAAAGGATAGGCCTACTAAGTATTTCCATTAAACTTTATTTTTAGAAATGTACAAAATGAACATAAATATACATATATACACGGTATATCATCCATTCCTCCTCCTCGCATCTTGCCTGCGCACAGTCGGTGCGGTGCCTTTTAGCACCCTCAGTAGTAGTAGAATCCCTTCCCCGTCATGGATTGTCCGCCAGGATCTGGCTGGACGAAATCAAATGCAAATCACAAAATATTAGAGAAACTTAGTTGTTTTAGACTCGTTAGTAGTAGTTGTGTAATGAACAGCTTGCCTGCTAATATGCTAACCTAGCTTTGTTTACCTTGGTAGCTAACACGATATGAACGTTAGCTTGGAGGAAAGGCAACTATAATGCAGTGTAATAAAACTACTATGAACAAAATCTAGTGGTTCATATTAGGCTAGCAATAACGTGTTTATAATTGCAATCGTATACGGGTATTCTGCTACGTTCGGTCATACAATGTAACTTGCATGAATACATTGTTTTGCGCTAGCATACAGCTAGCCTCGTTAGCTACATGCAGTATATGTACGGTCACAATGTACGGTAAATCACAGTACAGTATACTGTATGAGTATTCCGTGTGTGTGACTGCAGACATTCTCCTGCCATGACAAACATGTAAGGCCATCTGCTGACATTGTAGTTGATATATTTAAACGCTAGCAACGTAGCATCACAAAAATGTTTTTCTGACCAAAACTAGCTCTAGCTCCGTGTGTTAGATCACTACGCCAGCTATAATGTAATTACGTTTCGCGACTGACCGGCAAATCACCCGGAGTATACTGTCAATAGGTATTTTGTGTGTGAATGCAGACATTCTCCTGCTATGAGATACATGTATGCAAGGCCATCTGCTGATATTAGAGTTGATATATGGAAACTCTAGCAACTTAGTTAGCACAGTTAGCACTGTGTCAATGGCTTAGCAGTCCAACACAGTTTACACATTTAAACAGTCTTGTTTGATAAATACACAAATAACAATGCAAACTTACAGGTTGTATACCCAGATCTTCCCCTGCTCCAAACGGTCCAAACAAGCTGTGCATATCCGGCCTCAAACTGGGCAATGTTTTGGAAGCTTTCGTCTGTGAAATGCCGGTTCTTCGAACCTCTGGAGGAGGAACACGCCGCTGCTGGTGTGGCCATAGCTCTTCGGGATTGGTCCATTTCGTTCCGGGTACCGCATGACATCAGGCGGTACCCGGAACTAAATGGAAGACTCAAATGGGCAGTGACGTATCTCCAACGAGGCGTTTTGGGGAGGTATTTTCTGTGTTAGAGTTTTACTCGCTACAGGGTGTACTTTGAGGGTTTTGACTCTGCACACCGTTTACATGCATAAAAACCTTCATAACACACAAGGGGACGGGTAATAACCGGAAAAGCATGACATGGGAGCTTTAAGAAAAGTAGACTGTTCGTCTCCTGCACATCACTTAGCATTAATGCTATTGAAAATTATTTGTACAGTATTTCCGTGCAGCTAAAATTATAAAACCATTTCCATTTCGTATCTGATCTTCTGGGATAAATCTAAAATGTACAAATTACTAACAGTAAAGCAGAGCGTCTTTCTCAGACTGATCACTGTAATTGTTGGCACTTGTAAAAGTTTGGATCTTGCACAGTGATTAGGGTTAGTCTGTCTCGTCAGTGAGAAGGGGAAAGGTAATCAAAGATAATTGCTGCAAATCATTGTTATGTTTTAATTGTGCACCTGCATTTCTTCTGTGGGCTTCACATTTGAGCAAAGTCTTATTCTGCACTATTTCTACAACAATGATCTGTGTGTCTGTTGTCAGTTGATGTTTTTATTGTGCTGTCCCCAAAGTCGCCCACAAGGACACTGTGACACAATGAATGCTGTCTATTGAAATGGTTGATTCTGCAAAGATTGACCCTGTAGTCATGTGTCTGTTTACACATTTAAGGTCCACTGAAAACTTTGTATGTTGAAGGTCCAAACAAACAAAATCAGAGACTGGATGGACAGCACACTGTCAAACAGGCAGTTGAAGGCAGGGAGTTTATATCCCCGTCATTTTATGTGGTCAGAGAATCATAAATGTGGTTTTATAGGTCTATAACATCCCACTTAGGCAGGATGAGGTGCTCTGATGTGATGACATATATTCATACCAAAACATCATTTGGAGTGCATCTTTGCTCTGCCACCTACTTGTACGTCACATTAACTGCAAGGCTTATCGTTTCTGTTTGCTTCAGTCATAAAAACCCTGCTTAGTAAGGTGCATACACATATTATTTGTTCTTATAGAACCCAGCTGTCCAGTAAGGCACTTCATTTTACAAGTGACTTAACTGTAAGCACCATTTTAATTGTTAATTACTACAATTGCTACGTTAATAAAGAAGCAGCATTCTCAGCACAGCACATCTCAGCGTGAAGCTTCATGGAAATAAGCATCCAGCAGAGTTTTAATTTCAATGTTTAATGTCAGTTCTCACGTGTAATTAATTGCAATTATTACTTATTATTTTGCAGATAGAGTTTGCTTCTTATACAATATTTGATAATGTCAGTCTTTTCAGAAAAGATATCAAATTAACTGCCATTGTACAGATGGCCACATGATGAGCTGTGAAAATCAATTGTTTTGCTTTTGAAAAATGACCAAATCAAAAAGAACTGAAATGCCAAATGTTGATGTTGAGCTAGTAAAAACTAGCTCAACATCAACATTTGGCATTTCAGTGATGTAGGAAATGTGTATTTTTTCTAAATATTTAAATAAGTACCGTAACTCAAATGGACAGTGTGACCATTTATTCTTGATTACAATATATTTTTAACTATTCATAATGGTCATTGTCTTAACTCTGCAATTTAGATATTGTGTGTAATGTGTGTATATATGAGATCATTTACATTACGTTAAATTCAATTATACACATAGTTAGCAATATAAAAGGAAATAATTAATGTAATGTAATTAATTACTCTTTTACTAAAAGTTTCAATATCCTCTTCCAACTGTTTCTGAGATACACTGGGAGAAACCAAAACTCAAACAGTATAATGTTCAAAGTTCAATGATTTTTTTAAGATACGTAAATTAATTAAACTAATTTTAAAACATTTTTAAATAATTTGATATCTATTGCCCAGTAACTAATACAAGAAAAAAGAAGAACAAAAAACAAACTGACTGAACCGACAACCAGACCATTTTGAGGTTCTAGCATTAACAAAACATATATTTTTTGTAAACAGGCCACTCAAGTAGACTGTGTTTAACACAGGCAGCAGGGTAAAACATACAAATCATTGAACTTGCACTGATAGAACTGGAGTGACTCCTAAACACGCTGATAACAATCAAAAGCCATTTCTTCTGACTCAAATGCATCATTCGAGTGCATTCAGTTGAGTCAATAAAGGGCTTTTTTCAAACGTATGAACCCAAAGCACCATTAGAAAAATATTCTCTGCCAATAAAGCACGCTAATATTGGCCTGTTCTTACTTTGAAGGCGATTCCACTTGAATTGTTGCTCATAGCAGGCACGCAATCTGAGGATAAAAAAATCCAAACTGTTGGAGTGTCGTGCATTTCCAGATGCATGCATCACAAACACACTCATCTCCCAGCCACGAGTCTTAAAGCTATAGAAAAGCAATTGTAGGGGTTTGGAGGATTAGAAAGGAAATCCATAGCTGCTACTTGAATCCATTTATGAATTCCTGTCATATAACGGGTTATTGGAATTGCTAATTAATTTGTATATAAGGCAAAAATATATCCATGCATTTAGGTTACTTGGTGATGATATCAGATTCATGGTCTACCCCTTTTTTTCATTCCAATTTTTCCTGACTTGGTGTTAACTCCATTGCGGTATAAAACGTTGACCGGTGTATGTAACTAATTGAGTCTGTAATGTAACAGTAGCTCAACACCTCCTCTCAACTCACTGGAAGAAGAATGTCAATTTGCATGAAGCAGATTAACAAGACTGGTTTTGTATGTGTATGTGTATGTGTATGTGTATGTGTGTGTGTGTGTGTGTGTGTGTGTGTGTGTGTGTGTGTGTGTGTGTGTGTGTGTGTGTGTGTGCGTGTGTGTGTGTGTGTGTGTGTGTGTGTGTGTGTGTGTGTGTGTGTGTGTGTGTGTGTGTGTGTGTGTGTGTGTGTGTGTGTGTGTGTGTGTGTGGACAGCATGAATCTGACCTTGGACTTACATCCCACCAATTTCTCAGTTCTTTAAAGTAAGTATGAATCTAATTTAGGCCTTGCAGCTTCTATCTGTAATCTTCAACACTTGATGAACACAGTAGAGGGGAGGGGGGGGGGGGGAGAGAGAGATGGAGAGGCTATAAAAGGATAAAAAACAAAGATGGGATTTGAGATGCCTGGAAACCTTCTTTTTAACATGCTTGGGTTAAAATATATGCAAATTATAGACCGGAGGCACGCATCGCATTGATTTCGTACACTTAATGACCAAGACATTTGAGAAGGGTGAATAGGGACATTTTGTATTGAGACAACAACAAAGTCAAACAAAAACACACAGCAGGCAAATATTGTTGCTTTGAAAAGAGAGTGGATAAGAGGGCAATAATGGGATATCTTCTGCACATACACTAAGAAAACCATGACAGGCAAGTGATAGAGAGAGCTTCATCCACTCATCACTAGATATCACCCATTCATCCACTGCAGCGTCATCCACTCAATATCATCTCAGTGAAGCCCAGTGTCAAATGCATGCATGTGTGATGTATTTAAGTATAATATAGTCAGGGGGGTGAAGCATCGGTAAGAGACCAGAGGGAGAAGGATGGGGCATGAAATGCCTTCGTTGCAGGGTGTAATGCACCACAGACAAATAGTGCCGTTTTATCGCATGGGGGAGTAGAAAGAGCTTTACATTCATGCTCACTCTCCAGGAGGCAGCAGCAGTGGCGGCCAGTGACTGATGTGCCACAGAGACACAGGACATTGTTGTGTGACCGTTTAGCTTCCTGCACAATATTTTCACTTTAATAAGAAATCTCATAGTGGCTCTTCCATTTTTTAAATCTACTCTAGGTGATCTATTCCTACATTTGGGATTTGGAACACACTGAATTGAATACCTATAGCAACATCTGATTCCAGTTTAAACATATGATTAGCTAACATTCTGATGCTGAATATACAGATGCAAAATCATTGGAGCATGATGTGTGTCAGGGAATCTAGTTAGCTGGCAAAGTGATAGGCTACAACATCAGAGACACAGAACCTCCATTAATGCTCCACCCGGGAATTTCTAATTTATACATTTTGTTTTTGCGATTAAAATATCTTGGTTGGGTTTTACAACTGGTCTATTAAATACAGATGTCCTCTTAAAGATTCATACTGACTTTGGTGATCTTGACTTGACTTCAGCACAACCATGAGGTTGACATTGTGCTAAACTAAGATAGTGAACATGGTAAACAGTATGCTTAGCATCAGCATGTTGGCATATTGGGACTTGGTGGATGTAGATAAAAATGTCCCAAATTGGGATCAATAAAGTACTATCTTATCTTATCTCTTAGACTCTTATTCTTCATATTGGTTGCCGATAAATACACAGGAATGTTATTTTTTCACCATTTTGGCCTTACATTTAGAATATCACATGACTTATAAACACTTGTATGGCACAGCTTTTCAGCATCATGGCCAGCGAAACAAAGCAGCCTATTTTCCGGGATCTATACAGTGGGTAATAAAGGAAGAAAGAAAAAGCAGGCAGAGAGACAGAGAGACCTCCCTGTTTCTTCCATTTATTGTTTTTCTTAATTTCACTTCTCTCATCTGTTATGTTCCCCTCCCTCTCTAGCTCTCAACCTCCCTCGCTGTAATGATTGACATGTCCATCAAGATGACAGGGCTGTGACAGGAAACTCCCTTAGGTTACACACACACACACACACGCACACACACACACACACACACACACACACACACACACACACACACACACACACACACACACACACACACACACACACACACACACACACACACACACACACACACACACACACACACACACACACACTCCCTTCATCCCCCTTCCTCTCTACTCATTGATGCCTGATTCAGAACACACATAGACAGATATGGAGTGATGGACAGAGGGATGTCAGGGGACAAAGGCTATGTGAGTGGTACAGATATGTGCACACCAGAGCAAAATAGGTTCAGTAAGTTACTTCAAAGCTTTGAAAAGTTAAGTTTGAAAGTAGCCAAACTGCAGCAGTACATTTTCATTTACAAACATCCAAAACATTTGCTATAATCACTAGTAGTACAGAAATAAGTACGAGTGCTGTGCTGAGGTGGAGATGTTGGTATATTGATCAAATCAAAATGAGAAAAAAGTGCAATGGAAATAATGAAAAATCATGACGTACATAGAGCATGTGCTTGTATGTCTGCAGAATCTTTTTTCTATACTGAAGAAACACAAATGGCACCAGACAAAACATTCAATCTTTAGGAGACTTTATTTTTCTCGATTTAATACATGAATGAATGACATCAATTGGCGCTTGACCTGTATATGTGTTCTCAAGTTCTTCGATGGTAAAATGGCACCCAACTGGAGAATTTTTGCAACCAAGTGTTATCTCAAAGTGGCCAACTCCTAATATCCACAGTTATGGACAAAGCCTGTATTTTGTTTAGCAGATTGTCTAGAAATACAGTAATATTAAGATTTGCTACATTTGAATGGAAAACCTTGATTCCTAAGTGGTTTAAATTACTCGGCCTTCAAAAATTAAGAGAGTTCAGGTGAAAAAGAAACACATGGTCATATTACAATTTTAAAATATCAAAAACTAAAGATCAGTCACATGCCTCCAGATCCTATTTTGTCCGATCCCACCAGAACAATCTAGACTCAGAAAAAAGACTTCAGTCTATGATTGTAACAGAGTAAAACACAGCCACATTCTGCTGCAGTGGGAACAAAGCCCTACTACTGGTGGGACTATAACTACACGAGAAGATATAGATTGCACGGGGTGGAATAGGGCGGGGGGTTACAGGCGTGTGGAATTGTCCCTGATTGTTGTAAGACAGAAAATCATTAAGAAGTACGCAGAGATGAAGACAACAGTGACAGACAGACAGATCCACAGAGAGAGGGTCAAGCTAAGGCCCTGAAGAGGGACAGGGACTCTGGGATGAAGCCTGGCTCAAAGCCCCGGCCTCTCCTCAAGCCTTTATGTTGAGCCTGCAAACACTGCTGACCTTACAACACACAGTGGGCACCTAGTATGCCTCTGGGCCCAGTGAAGACATGTTTTGACTGCCCCTGTCACAAATGACAAAAAAAAACACGGTGTCATGTATGAGTTTAAAGTCCAAAGGATATACTTGGAAACAGCACTATTGCTCAGTGATTTAAGTGTGCTGATAACACTGTCAGGGTTAGAAGTTCAATCCCCTCTTGGACTGGTTTGGCTGAAAATGTATGCAGTCACAAAGATTGCTGACAGAAGCAGCCTCCAAACAACAGATGTCAAGTTGAGATTGACATTTTTAACATTGAGATGCAAATGTAATTATGAATCATACTAGCTTCATGAATATAATATAGTTTAAACTTTAGGGTATATTTTCTTTCAATTTGCCACACTCAAAGTAATCTATTGAACATGTCTCATAATAAAAAAATACCACCCTAAAGACTTCGACATGCTCTTTACTCAGTGTTGCAGTTTTATAAAACACCGTCCAAACAGTCAACTCTCTGTGACACCTTAAACCACTTACAGAGAAGCTACTCATATTGTACTATTAACTCCATGCAGACTTATTGACACATCTCAAGATAGCTTGAGGCACCCACAGTGTGAATTTTAGCTCCGTGATTCTAGTATTTCCTCACAGCAACCGACCAATTCACTCTGTCTTGGAAAAATCTTTATACTTTATACTTCACTGTGTGAAGCTTTTATCATTTTATTCCACAAACTTCTCATGTGTTCAATCCCAAGAGGCCTTTTTTATTTGCACTGGTGTACTTCGAATCCTTGCACATTTATTGCAGTCATGTCCATATGTCCAGCCTTCCTGGGAGGAAGTTGAATGTTTAATGTCATAAATAATGGGATTTGAACATTGATGTCACATTCCTCTTTTATATCTTGGGAGGTTTGCCAAGGTTTGGATGGAAGTTGAGAGCAGCCAGGCTGTGGAGGTACAGAGGGACCAGGAGCTAGAGCCCTGCCCTTTTGTTTTAAACAGGGCAGATGTGTGTAAATCCTTTAAAAGGGTTAACCCACACAAGGCTCCTGGACCTGATGGCATCCCTGGCCGTGTTCTCAGGGTGTGTGCAGTTCAGCTGGCAGAGGTGTCCACAGACATCTTCAACAGGTCCCTGTTGCAGTCTGTAGTCCCCACATGCTTCAAACACTCCACGATCGTTCCTGTCCCGAAAAAGACAATAATCACCTGCCCCAACGACTACTGCCCAGTAGCACTCACCTCCATCATAATGAAGTGCTTTGAGCGGTTAGTCAAATCATTCATCACCTCCTCCCTCCCTGAATCTCTGGGCCCCCTGCAGTTTGCCTACAGAGCAAACAGGTCCACAGACGACGCCATAGCCCTCACCCTCCACACTGCCCTCTCACACCTGGACCCGAAGAACAGGAACACATATGTGAGAATGCTGTTCATTGACTACAGTTCAGCATTCAATACCATTGTGCCCTCCAAGCTGGCCATCAAGCTCAGAGACCTCGGGCTCAACAGCGCCCTCTGTGACTGGATCCTGAACTTCTTGACGGGCAGACCCCAGGCAGTGTGGGTGGGAAACATCACATCCTCCACCCTGATTCTCAACACCGGTGCCCCTCAAGGCTGCGTGCTCTACTCCCTGTTCACTCACGACTGCGTGGCCACACACAGCTCCAACACCATCGTGAAGTTTGCTGATGACACGACCGTCATCGGCCAGATCACAGACGATGACGAGACGGCGTACAGAGAGGAGGTCGAAAACCTGACATCTTGGTGCCAGGATAACAACCTCCATCTCAACATCAGCAAAACAAAAGAGCTGATTGTGGATTACAGGAAGCAGCAGAGAGAGGGACACGCCCCCATCGCCATCAATGGGACTACGGTGGAGAGAGTCAGCAGCTTCAGGTTCCTTGGGGTCCACATCACCGAGGACCTGACATAGTCTCTTCACACCACCACCATCACCAAGAAAGCTCGACAGCGGCTCTTCTTCCTCCGCAGGTTGAGGAGGTTCAAAATGGATTCCAGGATACTCTGCAACTTCTACAGGTGCACGATAGAGAGTATCCTCACTGGCATCATGACGGCCTGGTACGGCAGCTGCACCGACCTCGATCGTAAGGCTTTACAGAGGGTGGTGAAAACTGCACAGCACATCACCAGGATGGAGCTGCCATCCATGGAGGACCTTTACTCCCAGCGGCTCAGGAAGAAATCACTACGGATTATCAAAGACCCCCATCACCCCAGCCACAAACTGTTCTTTCTGTTGCCGTCTGGCAGACGTTACCGCAGCATCCTGGCAAGGACAAGAAGATTCGGAGACAGTTGCTTCCCGCGGGCAGTGAGACTGTTAAAAAATTGAACTGTTGAAACAACTTCAAAACATTCTTCAGCTACTCAATAATATGCATCTAATACCTAATATATATATATCATTCCAATAACTTGTATATAGACTCGTACTGCACTATTCCACATCATCACTTTATTTTATAACTATTTTTCTTTTTGTATTGCTCTTGCTCTTATTGTTATTATGTTATTATGTTGCATTGTTGGAGAAGCCTGTGACATAAGATTTTCAACTACATAATTACTCTGTAGCTATGTCAGATTGACAATAAAGAACCTTGAACCTTGAACCTTGAAGTGATATTTACCTCCTGAATATCTGTGTGGCTTAGAGTAACAAAAACGTTTGCTTCCCAGAAGAATAATCCTACTGTCGTTGAACCCCGATCCCCTGACTTTTTTCCCCAGCACCACCATGAGACATTCATGGTTTTGAGTGAAATGCCTTTACTTTTGGATGGACTAATATCTAATTATGTGAGGCCGATTCAGGATGAATTGTGATATTGATACACTGATCCCCTGTCAAGCTTTGTCCATACATTTAGTTGATGGTGTTATATTAATTACATTCTCAATTATCTCAGGTGTACTTTAGGGTTGTTGCTATTTAGAAATGGTTAAGCATAGCTGTTGACTCTTAGCCTTAGTCATAAGGAGCAGTGGCGGCCGGTGGTCTTTTTTTTTGGTGGGGCTCTTGACGTACCGTAAGTGACCTACCCGGGGGGTCCGGGAGGTTTCCCCCCGGAATTTTTTTCGAGAAATGACCCCTTAAATGATGACTTCTGGTGATGTTAGAGGGGGGGGGAAAGGAGAAATCGAGGCTTAAAAATATGAGAAGACTGATCAATACCTCCATAATCTTCAGTGTGGAAAATATTATTTATCAACCTGAACATCTACTACTTTACCAGGAATTTGTGTTCTCAGAACTGGTCTGTTTTTTTCTTTCTTAAAACTGTTCATGTTTTATGAACCAACACCTTCACCAAGTAGCTTTACAGTGAACTGCATGTGAGATATAAAATTAATAGCATCTTTTCAGTAGCATTAATTATAAATATGTAAGTGGTTCAATACAAGTCACTACAGCATTTCAAACTGAACTGTGAATAAATGCAATTTAAAAAAAATAACCACAGCACAAAATGTCATAAATTGTGTTTTTTCTTTGTTTCTCTGAGGATTATTTACAAACAGGCTTATTTACATATAGCAATAACTCAGAAATGAAAAAGCTACATCGTCTAACACGAACAACCAGTTAGCATAATGATAATATATGTGTTATGTACAATGTAACTGGCAAGGCTAGAGCAAGAAAGAACATAAAGTTTGCAAAAGGTTTAAATAACTTCAAGTATCTGTCTTCAGATTACGTGGAGGTTTTAGTCCGATGGGAAGCAGATTTTAAGCGACACCGAAGATAAACCAAAAATGTGGTGGAGCTGCAAACCGTGTAGTGTTGCTGGGACAGAACAGGAGCTATAACCGTTGGAAAATACATCACAGACAATGCAACAAACGTGGAGACAGAACAATCACTTCTGTGATAAATGCCCACTTATTAATAAACTTCTAACAACCATGGGAAACCTCCTCTCTACATATAAAGTGATATCCAAGCATGGGAAACAAAAGACAGCATTTACCTGTTTGCATCCAGCTAGCCAAGCCTTTCTTGTGTACCAGCTACTTGTGAAGCCTCGTGTATAAATGTTGTCTTTTTCACGAGATTGCTGCGATATATTCAAATCGGGTTGGTCCGGTGCAAGGTCTTTAAGCAACAATTTATCTGCCAAACTTCTCCTTTCGAAAGGATTGGAGATTAGCTCTTGAACAGAATTAGGCGGGGACCGAGGTCCGGAGACTCCACCTGCACACGAAGCCATCCTCATCAACTACTGCGTCAACCGGATACGAGTCACTGTCCAAACTACTCACAGACTGCACTGGGCGCTGACATTGGCGCCCGGTGACCGTCATCTTTGACGACGCTGATTGGCTGAAATTATATTTTTGCGGCATAGTTTACATGTTACAGATAGCAACAGTTAGCTGCTGGTGGCTGCTGCTGCACTGGTTGAAGGCTCCTCTCTTAGCGCCCAGACGAGAGAAGGTGCATGGGCAAGGCCAGGCAGGAAACATGTGACTTATCAGTAACTTTAGACATCGTAACACAATTTTAAACGAGATTTTATTGTAGATTATACATTTTACTGATACCAATTATATAATATTTACCTTGTTCATTAAAAATAAAAATAAAAACATATATATTTTTTTAAACATATATTTTTTTTTAATTTTAATTTTAAATATTATTTTATTTTTTTTTTTTCAATATGGGAAGAGGTGGGGCGGCGCCCCTAGCGCCCCTATGGACCGGCCGCCACTGATAAGGAGCTAATTATGAGTGAATGTGCCAAACCTGTAATGAGCACCTTGACTTCCTCTTATTGTATAAAACACTTTTTGTTATTCAAAACTTAAATACATATATATCATATTGCTATAAATGGATAAAAATAACTATACATTGTCTTTTCCAAAACATTTTCAAAACTTGCATGTCATGTGCATTTCGCTTACCAAGACCTAAATCACTTGAAGGGTCGTTCCTTCAAAAATCCTGACCGTCCATCTGGCCACTTTTCTGCCAACCTCCCGCCACACACAGACTCGTCTTTAAAACAATATGGCAGCAGTAACCAAAGCCTGAGGTTGGCCTCACTTACACATGATTAATTAATTGGACATGCATGCCAGATGTGATCAGGTCAGCCATGATGGCCGGCTAACATGTAAATGAGCCTCCGGATTGGCTGGGCACCTAGCCTGTCAAAAAGTTGGCATGTGCCGGTGCACTTTGGAGGGATGCTCAACCTGTTCACGGTAAACATTGTTGACATCATCCACTGCCACATTCCCTTTATGAATATTACATGAACCACGGCTGGACGGCTGATATTTGTAAGATATATTGTCCTTCATTGCTGAGGGGCATTCTTCGGATGCCAAATATATTTACTTGAACAGATGGAAATTGCAAAGGAGAGATGGAGCGAGTGTAGGAGGGGAAATGAAGACAAAGGGGCAGGAAGAGAAAGATGATGGAAGGAGGCGAACGTGCAGGTGCATGTTTATGTGTAAATATGCATGTGTGTGTAAGCATGTGTGTTTGGTGTGTGTGTGCAAAACATATCATAACTAAATGTACACCAATGAGTACACTGTGGTGAACCCAGAGAATAGTGACTGGAGGTTACTTACTGTGCTTTTGACCAACGATGTGAAATAGACACAATCAAACAGTTTAGTTTCTTCTTCTCACCCTCCTTTTATATCACATAACATGTTACTTGTTAGACACTTTTATCCAAAGCGACTTACATACTCAATACTGTGGGCAGTATAGGGACACAACGACATGCTGACTGCAGTGGGGTTTGAACCTGTGCTCCCCTGATCCGAACACCAACACACTAGTCCACTGCGCCACACACCTCCTCATATCTTTATACAATCTGTTGAAATGTATTTTGAATTTGTTTATTTCCTCTACTCTCACGTGAGGTGTTCATATGGTATCTTTACGGCCACCAAGATAATACATTGTAATCAGAACCCAGCTAAACAGTATACATTTCTTTGTAAAATATCTCATAAATAGCAATGATTACATTTCATTGGTGCATGTAATATCTTTATGGTGTCAGCATAAACTGTTTACGTTTCGTATTGTAACTAAGAGATGCAGCTACGCATAGCAGAAGCAATATACCAACATTCTGGCAATGTGCCCTTTTAAAATACACACTCTGACCAGCAATGTACTGTTAATACAAAGTGCATCTCTGTGGCTGTGGTCCAACCGGGGTCAGTTCCAGCAGGCCAGGTCAGACAGGGAGCACTATTTATCTGCACACTACAACCTGGTCGGAAAATGCAGAGCCTTACCTCACTCTCCTCTTGGCTTCAGGTTATGGTGTGCTGCAGGTGAAGCAGTTTTATTCTTTTGGCCAAGTTCCAAAAGATGACATAAGGCTTCCTGTCCTCTAATAATCAAAGACTGGGTAGAGAGAAAGGTCTTCAGTCACAGAGTTTGTGTCTTAGAATTGCAGGTGGAATGGCTTAATGGGCAGGCCTTTTACTTATTAGTGGAATTAATCCGCTTGGAGTTAATAGCGCTCGCAGCTGTGGCATCCTATCATACACTTTGATTATAAAAAATGGTCTGTCTAGTCGGGGCTTTGACAGATCAAAGATATGTGATGCCAAAGAAGAGAGGGCATGAAAAAACATCTTGTTCAATTCATCCACAAAGGTACATCCTTGTTCTCTTGAAAATACATATTCTACATTGTTTAACCTTAAGTGATTCTGACAGTAAAAAATGTGTTCATCAATGAACTACATAGAGCTGTTCTAAACCTAATATTCCAGAGATTTTAAGCAATGCTTACAACAAGAAGAAAAACAAAACAAAACGCCTTGCCATTTCGTTGTTGGAACATCAAAACGAACATAAAAATAAAGAAGTGTACACTGTGCAGTCTGGTACAGCTAGTGTTTTACTGTTCTGGTGGAGCACACCGAAGCCACCTTATCAAATGTTTGCACTACTCTTTTCAAGATACCATCAGGTAGATTTCCTGCTCAGTCTGACAGATTTCAAGCACACCACATGTATTTCCTTGATAAAAATCAAACGAATAAAAATCATATATATGGTAACGTATGAACTGGGAATTGGAGTTATATTAGAAAAGGCAAATGACCAAATGCAAAGAAAACACATCGCCGACAGGGAGTTAAATCAACATGTTTCTCCACCTACTGACCCTTGTTCTGAAATGATAGGGAATCTTATTGTTGCTGTAAAAGCATATTGCGTGTCGGATGCTTTCGGCTGTCATGCTCCCAGGGTTGCCCAAAGTGACAGCCTACATAATAGGATATCGCCATCCTGGGTCCCATCCAAACAAGCTCCTCCTTCTGCTCCTGCTGTCCGCCTGTGCATCTCCCTCCATCCATAAAGCCATAACGCTTCAAAGTAAACAGGCAGGGAAACAATTTCTCTTTATGAAAGAGAGAGACATGCTGGCCGCGTGTCAGAGCGATCACACTGCAGGGCCTGTGATAAAGGCTTTTATGAATTATATTAACAAACCTTCTTAGTAATGTAAAAAGACCAAGATACAACGGGCAATATCCCAATGGTGCCTTGTATAATTCAATCTGCATTAGAGGCTTGAGTGTAATTCATAAGCAGAACCAGCTCAGGTGAAGTCACAGACGAGGTGTCATTAGAATTTTAGATGGGGCTGAATCTCACAGGAGCTCATTTAAAACACACGCAGGTGATAAAATAGCATTGGGTGTTATTCATCTCTCTCACTTCAACACAATGCAGGAAGAAAATCCAACAGATTGATAGAGGAAATTTCCAGCTACAAGTTATGGATGCCAAAAAAGAGGGATGAGTCAAGATCGTTTGGGGTGTTGTTGCAGGAATAATGACACAGGTGGATGTCAACGTAAATCACTTGGCAACGGAGCCTGGCTGCTGCCTTACCTCCGCTCTTGATTCCTCCAGACAAAGGAGATTTACACGCTGTGTTACCACCAGCTGTGGATGGCTTTTCTCATGCTTGCCGCAATTAATTCAGATTTACAGAAAAGGAATGATGAGATTCGGAGGAACAATGATTAGGTTTGTTGTCATTACAGCTATAATAGGGAAAAGGGCCTGTATTTAGAAATGTTTGGTGAATATAATCAAAATAAATTGTGATAAGAATAAGAAGATATAACAGTTTTGATCATGATTTGGGCTTTGAGCAGCAATGCAGTGTACTGCAAAGTGTGTAAGTGTGCCATTATATCACTGTGTAGTGTAGTCAGAGGTGTGAGCACACTTTTGACCATGCCTAGTTTACGTTCTGTGTAAGAAATCCTGTTCAAAGGTACCCTTATATTTGTCATTGTGTCTTTTGTAACTTGTCCTAATGCCAGTTTTAGGTCATATATAGTATTTTTGAATTCAAATTAATAGTTTCTATACAAATAACTTGCCTTGGAAAAGTGTTGTAAAATCAGCTTACCACTCATTTTCTATAATTTGGTGAAAAATATTGATTGAAATGTACAGTTTCACCCACTTTGATGACTTTGATGACAATCATTAAAGAGTTATTGCTCTGCTTGATTGTGTTCTCATAGGCAGATGGATGCAGTATCCTCTTGGCAGCTAGATACAGCGCTTTGTGGTGAGAAATTCATGCACAATAACCTGCCTGAGATGGTGGTAGGTGTGTCTACCCAAGAAAACCACCCACCTACCTTGAATAACATTGCAGACTTAAACTCAAGGCACGCAGGACCCTGAGTTGCAAAATGCAGACTAATGCATAATTTACCTCCAGAGACATGCCATTGACTCCCCATCTCATTTGCATTCGTGACTGCGGCCCCTGTGGTAGACATCCTGTGTGCAAAATATGAGAGTCACCACTGTTTGTTTGAATCAGGAACATTAATATTTGAACATATTTACTTGTGTGTAAGCTGTGTCACTCCAGGACGCTGCTTCAAATGATGAGTTGTGTCTTCCATTTTATGTGATTTTGTATCAGAGCAATGACATTAGAACACAACATTAGCAAACAGAGAAGAAATGGTTTTGGGATTTGATTCTCCTTATATCAATTACCTTGTATTTTTGCTCATCATGCTTTGTGTCCATGTGAAAACACTATCTGTTGTTGAGCAGATATGAATTGTTTTGTTGATGGAGCGGAAACTTAAGAGCCATAACCAAGAAGCTATTTAGTTGATGCTTGATTGCCAGGATATCATTTGATCATATCTTGAATATAATAGATGCGTCAGTGATAATTGCCACACACAAATCCTCACAACAAGCAATCTATCAGCCGGGTGCTATCCCTTCAGTGTTGGCTCTCTTTTATAACAAATACATTTCTATTTTCATCTGAGGCAGTCTGCCAATGTAGGCTCTCCGTGACACCAGTACAACGTTAATACCTTCCTTGTGTTGTAGAGAAAAACTGCATTTATGCTGAAATCAAGCGTACACAATGTGGCATCTACACACACACACACACACACACACACAAACAATTCCTGTTGCCCGCCTTGTCAAAAATCATTTCCAGCTGCTTAATAAACACACATAGAAGCATAGATATTCATAGCAGTTGGGGAGCTGCCGACACTCGGGTGTTCAGAGCAGATAAGCCCTGTATGGTCTGAAGCTTGTTTCTATAACCCCCCCCCCCCCCCCCCCCCCCCCCCCCCCTCCCCCCTCCTCTTTATTCTCCTCTGTCTCTACTCTAGGGTACTGTCTGTAGGCAGGCCTCGGCTACAAGGCCCTTTGGAGTCACGAATAGGAGCGATGAATCCCTAAATATCTAGAGAGAATAGCAGACAAAAGCGGACAATGTGAATCCAGGATTGCCAGTGAAGGGGATGAAGGAGCCTGGGGAGATTCCTATCACTCTGGCACATGTAGAAAGAGAGAGAGGGAAGGAAAAATGGGGTTGACTACATGTCGACAACAGTGTAAGCCCAGGTTGAGGGATAAGCCGTTTGTACAAACACCAGACAGCGCTTTCATTACTCGCTGTTTAGTCATGCTGTATTTACAGGGTCAGCACCATGTAACTCCTGGTGTACAGGAACATCATGCCAAGGAAGTAACACAACAGGCATCAACAGGCACGACGTTGGCGGCCACCGTGACCACAATCTTATATCCCAGGGAGCTTGCTTGGTGAGGTGTGATCATATGGTGTTGGCGCATGATACTCTAAAGCAGCTCTGTGAAAAGCTTCAGTAATTACAGTGGAGGTTGTATGAGTGGGAAGCCAGTGTGTCTGCAGCAAAAAAAAAAGATTTCTTTAGCTCATCTCTTGGTGAAGGATGAAAGGGGAAAAACAGGAATGGAGCATCAGAGAAATTAGGGCTGTGGTATTTATAAGAATCTATATTTAAATTGGAACGTATATAAACAAAGTTTGCAAGCTTATAGATATAAATATTCAACAACGTACAGTATTTTAAGGCTTTTAATTATAATCATCCTTGGAAGCAACAGAAACATTAGTCGTACATCTCCAAAGAGCTGTGTCAGCGCAGAAGAAAGGCACGGCTCCACATATTTTCATTTCAGTATATGGGGAAAACACTCTGACTTGTTTCTATTTCTTTAAACAAAACCCAATCATCTTGGGTAGCGCTAAACACAGGATGCAGCAAGGCTATGATTGCAAAAAGAGCAGATAGAAGAAGTGGAAGAAAATGCAGTGTGAGATAGTAGTCAATATGGCTGTTTTTTTCCCACCATCCACATCAGGTGACTCCGAGTTCCTAAACTGCATCTATTTTGATTCTTATTGCGACTAGCACTACAAAAACATTACAATGAAAATAACTAACTCAATACTACACCCATTGAGGCCTTACAGGTATGGGAAAGACCTCATTTTATTTATCATGATGTAAACAAACACCAACTAGTAATATAGTTTATGTTACTACCCTATTTTGATTTTGGCTTCTAACCTGTTTTTGGTATTACAGAAAATGTCTTCAAACCTCCTTTAACACTTTATTCTATTTCTAACTGAAATGCTCTCAGTGTTGGTATTGTATACCAACTGAAGTTAATATTCCTCGCATATTCTCATACTAATCCCACATGGGGTTACTTGGATGGGATTCTAATTTATTGCTGGCAGCTGTTGGATTGTAATCATTACAAGCAGTGCATATTCTTATGTACATTTTTCAAATGAAACCCAGCTTTCACATGAATCGTAATTAGTGAAACATTTTACAGCCATGGGATTTACTCCTAGTGTAGATTTGTTTTATTGCAAACCATATTCCTCTTGAAAGTAGCATTGACATATTTCCAATGTGAAATAACTGGCAGCTTGTAAAACTAGGATTTCAAACTAACATCCTCAGCATTGCAGCAACCCAGTGGGACAGGACTGGAGGATTGATAGAGCGTCATCAAGAAAACAGGAATGTTCTTCTTGTACGAAAGACATTTGAAATCTTCCTGAAAAATGCACTTTATCACATTTTGTTGTGATGCTTAAACTTCTAAGCTAATAAAAACAACAATAAATGGTTCTGAGATTCTTTCTGTAATTTGCCTGTATTTCCTTATCTTGGCTTATGTTTTTTCAAAATCTCCTTTACCGCCATACTTTGCATTGGAATGCACTTATTCACTCAAAACAGCAAATGCAAATGTGATTTATTCTTCAACAGGTTGCATTGAATCAACTTAGCTTCATGTAAATCTGGTCAAATTTCGTATGTGCATTGACGCGCCATCAGTGTCACCAAAACAGTGAACAACCCTTAAAGGTAGCACGCTGCAGGTCAGACAAACTGTATATAACCGAACACCTTGGCTTCCTAGACACTGTTGCTTAGCAACAACAACGCTGTATATTTACGGCACATTAGTTTTAAGTGTGAGTGTGTGTTATGTCTTTAGGTCATTTGCATTTGTTACGTGGAATTTGTTATGTTATTTGCATATACAAAGGAAAAGTCCTTACATAGAATAGCTTTATACAGAAAAAAAAAAAAAAGAAAACCTGCACTGTGACTATTTTTTATTTATTTATTTTTTCTCTTTTTGGCAATTTCATGACGAAAGATGAATAAACAAGGACTCATCACAATTATAACATAATTACTGTCCCCCATGGTCCAATCTTGATGAGTACAGTTTTACAATAAAACATACTCTAGCAAAATACGAAATGAAAACAAAGACGCAATTTCGCAACCTGTACTTTTACATCACTTTGGAGAGGCTACATGTTTCTTTAAAGAAAACCTTTACTAGCTCTTTTGCAGTGGATACACGTTTGAATCCGGTCTGCAACCACTTAATGCGACCCTTATATTTCCCCTTTCAAATCTATCCCTTTAATAAAGGCAAAACTGGCCAAAAAAGAGATACAAATATTTAAACTGTTGGACACAAAACACATATTAAACATCTGTCTAACTGTTCTCCTTTAATGCTTTGTATCCTCTGAAAATGGGACCTCTTTGAGATGTATGTACTCTTTCTTACAGCATAAAAAACTATCATGAAATTACAGTCAGCAGGAGCTGCAGTGGAGAGCAGTAACTGTGTAATGATCGCCCTGCTGGACATGTAATGTATCAGTAAAGTAACCTAACAACAGCCATCATTGTAACATGGTCAATGGTTTCACAGCGCTAGTTTATTGCAGGGTATGAAGACCCCAACCAGTTGAATGTTGGTGCACGGCTGTGTTGTAATGGAGCAAGACGTCTGATTTAAGTATGGGATTCTCTTGGTTTTTTATATTTTCCTGCAAACACATAACTAGACCCCAATGTGCTGTGATAAAAACATTTCATATGTTTAATGACTGTGGTCATTTACTTAAAGAGCGTTTATTAAGTAGGCAATTCATGTTTGGCTCAAGAATACTGAGAAACTAGGATGGACAGAAACGCCGGGTTACGTATTGTAACCCTTGTTATATAAACACAGGCGGAGCCCTCTACTGGACTCTATGGGTACTACCTTATCCCGCGTGCATTCTCCCACTGAGACTTCTATAGACGTAGCCGGCCCAGGGCGGGCCTACCTGAATGCGCGCGCATCACACCGTATAAAAGGAGGCCTCGCCTCCTGACTGCTATCCTATACCTCTCTTCAGCGAGCGGAACAGGACAGACAGTGCCCTGAGTAGAGGGCTCCGCCTGTGTTTATATAACAAGGGTTACAATACGTAACCCGGCGTTATATCTCTCACAGGCTCCGCCCTCTACTGGACTCTATGGGTACAGTGGGTGTACCCTGATGTATATGCGCACTGTCGTCCAACACCAATCCACCCTACTGCCCCTGACCGGCTTTTCTGGTCAGCAGCTGCTACCCCCCCTCTCCTTTAACCCGGTTGTGACCGAGGAGAAATCTGGGCTGCGGCTGACAGAGCACACCCTGCTGCGCTTGCCTCGCAGAAAGTGTGCTCAAAAAACAGTGCCGGGGGACCCTCCCCCCCCCGCCCCTAGACGGATGGGGAGAGCCCCCTCGGCCCCGTATGGGCTTACTACGCACCTGCCTTCCTGAATCCCTAAGGATAACAGGGAGAGCGCCAGCGCCCATGCCTCACACTCAAGCACTGACCCCATGCAGAATGTGAGAGGACTAAAAATGTGGGGGGGCTATCCTCCCCCTGCCTCTCGGCCACTGCGGGGTGGAGACGTGCACTACAGGGCGCAGTCTCCTAACCCCCTGTAAAAACCGCGACATCAGTGGTTGATTAAAGGCTGACCTGCCACCAAAACCTCACGACAGGACAAGATGGCTGCTGCATACACTTTCACTGTGAAATGCGCCAGCCCTCTGTCCACCAGTAAGTGTAAGAAGGATAAAATAGAGCCCAACTCACAAGATAGGGGCTATATTCCCCGCTCCTCACAGCAATGCTGGAATCTCAGCCACTTTGGCCTGTAACAGGCTGTGGTGGATTCTGCTCTTGCTGCCTGGATAGACTGAATAACGCTGTCAGACAATCCACCCTGTCTCAGCCTGTCCCTCTCAGGAGCCAAGCCTGAAGAGGACGGCCCAGAGTGGGTAACGCCCCGATTGCACCTGCCCCTTGAGACATCGCCCCCAGAACTGGGGGATCGCCCAGGGCTGGCCCACCTTCATCTGTGTCATTTCTGAGTACCACGGAGCCCCGACGCGATTCGGTGCTACCAGAATGACTGCCAGACGTTCTCGCCTCACTCTCCCCAGGAGAGGGAGAATGAGACGCAGCGGTGGAAAGGCGTATAGCAGCTTCCTTGGCCATGGCTCGTGTGCAAACGCGTCCACCCCCAAGGGCGGGTCGTCGCTCAGGGCCATGGAGAACCACAGGGCACAGTGGCTGTTGCGCCGGCTGGCGAACAGGTCCACTTCTGCTCTCCCGAACTGGGCCCAGATCTGCTTCACCACCTCCGGGTGAAGCACTCGCCTGGCAGGGGGCCGCCCCTCGACCTGAGGTCGGCCCCTCTGTTCTCCAGTCCCGGGACATGGAGGGCTCTCAGAGATAACACCACCTCTGAGGCCCATAACCACAGCTCATCCACTGTGGTCAACAAGGAGGCGGAGCGGACTCCGCCCTGCCTGTTGATATAAGCCACTGTGGTGCTGTTGTCGCACCTGACCATTACATGTCTCCCCTGAATTAGGGGCATGAAATGTCGGAGGACTAACACTACTGCCCGTAGCTGTAGGAGGTTGCTGTATCGAAACTCTGTCAGAGCCCAGCGCCCACCTATAGCTCTCTTCAGGCAGGTCCCTCCCCATCCTGTTCCGGACGTGTCCGTGAACACTGTGATGTAGGAGGTCACCCGTCCCAGTGGAGACCCCTTCCGGAGGTGGTCCGGAGACCCCCAAAACCGGATGTTGCCCCCACTGAGGGGGGGGAGGAATGGTCACCAGCCGTCGTTTGTGCCTCCAAACGCAGGCTGGGGAACCACCTCTGCAGGCGGCGCATATGTAGTAACCCCAGCGGGACCACCATGTGAGCAGCCGCCATGAGACCCAGAGTCTGCATGACAGTTAAAGCTGTCACTGTCGCCGCCTGTCGCAGCCTGTGCACCGCCCTGAGAAGGGACGCACGTCTGCTCTCTGACAGAGTGGCACGCAGCGCGTCTGCATCGAGCACCACACCCAAATACAACGCCTGTTGGCGAGGTATGGGGGTGCTCTTTTTCCAATTGATCGCAAAACCTAATTTGGTTAGGTGTGTGATCAACTGTGCTGTGCAAAACATTGCCTGTTCCCGGGACCAAGCCATGACTATGAGGTCGTCTATGTAAAAGAAAACTCTCATGCCGTGTGCGCGCAGCGGTTGAAGCGCTGTGGCCACACATTTGCTGAATGTGCGTGGGGATAGGGAATAACCGAACGGCAGCCTGTTGTACTCGTAGGCTGTTCCCTGGAAGGCAAAACGCAGATACTTTCTGTGCTCTGGAACAATTTCCACATGATGGTGGTGAACCAATCGCCTGGCTGCACTAGCCCTAGTAACTGTTTCACAGTTAACATGCGGAATTTCCTGCTGGAAATATGACGATTCAGGCATCGGAGATCTAGAATAGGTCTGAATTCCCCTGTTTTCCTGAGAACCAGGAAATACATGGAATAAAGACCCTTCTCTCTGTGCTGAGGCTGCACAACAGACACAGCCTGTTTCTGCACCAGAGCCTGAATCTCTGCTGAGAGGAAACCCATCTCCTCCTGGGAAGACAGATTTACCTCTCGCATGCCCATAAAAGGAGGTGGGATGCTGCAAAACTGGAGTGAATAGCCCCGTTTCAGCGTCCTGTCCATCCACCTTGTCAGTACACAGCTGAGTTTCCATTCCCCATAACATTGTGTTAATGGGCAAGCCCTCAGCTGTGGGGCCGCAGCTATAAAGCTGTGATACTCTCTGATGACCCGCTCCGCCGCAAAACTCCCCGTAAAAGGGGAGATTCGCCCGTGGGGGGTCGAAGCAGAAAGGGCCGATCTTCTACATTGTGTTAATGGGCAAGCCCTCAGCTGTGGGGCCGCAGCTATGAAGCTGTGGTACTCTCTGGTGGCCCACTCCGCCGTCAAACCCTCCATAAAAGGAAGTTTGACCCATGGGGGGCTGACACAGAAAGGGCCGTTTTTTATTTTTTTCTATAATGCAGTTTCCACTCAGAGAAAAAAACGGCAGATTTTCCACTGAGGTACCTGAACGCACCGCGGCCCGCTCTCGAGGGGGGGGGGCCGCGCGTCGTCCTAATGCTATTTTCCTCACTATGGAAAACGGCATTTAACCGGAGTTCTTACAGGCGTAGTGTGTTTTACTAAGGCCCCTGAACGCACCGCCACGCGCCTCTTTACGAGTGCGGGCGTTGCTATAATGCAGTTTCCACTCAGAGAAAAAAACGGCAGATTTTCCACTGAGGTACCTGAACGCACCACGGCACGCTCCCGTGAGAGCGCGCGCTCCGCCATAATGCTGCTTCCTCTTATGCCCCTTTCACACCGGCGCTTTTCCAGCTCCTGCTCGGAGCTGGAGCTGGAAAAGCGCCGGTTTTTCCTGTTCACACCGCAGCGGCGGCGCATCATAGCTCCGGAATGCGGTTCACTTCCAGCTCTAAAAAATTGTCGGCCCAGAGGCAAGAGCTTCGGAGCTATGACGCGGCGTCGCTTACGTCTCTCTTACGTCGAGGCGTGCAGGAAACCTTACTTTGACCATCCGTTTGCTGTTATTGATCATTGTGGAGAGCAGGCAGACGTTTTGTTTGTTATTATAGCAGCTATCGGATGGAATTAATACATGGGCTGTACAGGTTGTCATGTCCGACTATCAAAATAAAATAAAATAAAATACGCCGGTAAAATGTGCCTGTAGAAAACGGCTTAGCAAGTAGTCAGTTTAGCTTCGGTTGCTATGCTAACATCACCCATGTTATACCAGAGAAACTTTCATAACAGCGTTGTGATGCCAAACAGCGTCAATTCAGACTGACACACATTCACTTAAGGGGAACTGGGGATATGTATCAGCTGCTTGTGTGACAGTCAGACAGTGAATACTTTAGAGCCGTGTGAGCTAACCCGGAGCTAACGGGAGAATAAACTCCCGTGGAAGAGCAGCCAGCACTGCAGCGGTCGCTAAATGCCGCTGAAACACATTAATAAACAATGAACCACGGCACACAGAAAAGTATAAGGTTGGAGAAGTCGTTATTTAATTTAATCTGGCTTCGTATGATTAAAAGCAACACGATCATCGACCCGACGCAGTCCCCGGCCCGTTGTTGTTGTGGGAGAAAATCAGCGACGTAAACTGTGACGTCATGACGCAGCAGCGGCAGCTCTGGGCGGTGTGAACAGAGCGGGAGCTGAAAAGGGAAACCGGAGCTGAACCAGAAAAGCTCTCGCTAGGAGCTAGAAAGGGAAAAGCGCTGGTATGAAAGCCGAATTAGAGAGAAAGAGGCATTAATCGGAGCTTCTTCTGTCCATGAATGCACCGTGGCCCGCTCTCGAGGGGGGGCCGTCATAATGCTATTTTCCTCACTAAGGAAAACAGCATTTAACCGGAGTTCTTACAGGCGTAGTGTGTTTTACTAAGGCCCCTGAACGCACCGCCACGCGCCTCTTTACAAGTGCGGGCGTTGCTATAATGCAGCCCCTATCACTATAGTAAGCAGCATTATTTGGAGTCTTAGCTTCAGGCATAGAATGTTTTCTCACAGAAAAACGTCGGCCAAAATGTCCCTGTACCCGCACCGCACTATAACAGTGCTGCCTGCGGTTTATTACTCTCACCTGCGCACTCCCACTAGCCTCCTCCCTAACGGGAGCTATAGCTGGGGCGGCGAATGGGGAATTTGTACAGTCATCAACATGTGCAAGTGTATTGTGGAAACAAAGGACACTCAGACTTGGATACAGATCAACACCATCTTTATTTTTTTTAAAGGTTTTAACGGGGATCTGGGCATTAAATAGACAGATAACTCCGCAAAGATGGAGTTCCCCACCCGGGTGCTCTGCTGTTGCGGAGCCTGCCTTGGTTGGGCAGCCCCTCCCCGTGATTGCCGGTATGCCGGTGCCACGGGGTGGGCCGTAGAGGTGGAGGGCGCTGCAGCTACGGGACCCCCGTGCCGGCGCCTCTCCCTCCGCTTCACTGTCGTACTACGCTCCCTCCTCTGCATGGCATGCGAGGGGGGCACGTAGCGGAGCCTGAGGAGGAGCCAGCGATAGCATGCGGCTAAGCTGGACTCTCTCCTCCTCTAGGCGGCTGACTGGGTGACCGAGGAGACCGACCCAAAGAGCCCCTCCGTGGACACGGGGGCTCCGAGGAGATCTCTCGGTCCTTCTTTAGATAGGGCCGTGAGCCCTGGCCACACGTGACGAGACGCCACTGTGGCCAGGGAAATCATCCGCCCTGCTGCGGTGGCCACGCCATAAATCAGATTACTCATCTGACTAACAGCGTGGTCGAATAATCGCTCTCGTCCTGAGACGGGAGGGCGGGGGCGTCTGCCTGAGGGTGATCAGGAAGACGCCAACACGCCAAGATTTATCGGGGCCTTCGTTTTTAAATGGCTGCTGCCATGTCGCCTCCACACACCGCCATACCTCTGGCAGCTGGGGCGAAACGAAGGTCGGCTGCGCCGGATGCACCGGGCCATAAACCCCCGATCTCAGGCGGTTTACAGGCCTCGGTGGCAGCGGTGGGGGGAGCGGTAAACCTACAAGCTCCGCCGCCAGAGTCATCACCGCTGGGAAATCCATCCGCGCAGAGCTGAGAGTTGGACCTCCGGATAGCGAGGCGTCCTCGTCGTCGATCATCGGAACCGGGGCCGTCTGGCCCCACGGCAGGGAGAACCGGAACGATGTCCCCTCGCTTCCCGAATCGCCCATGTCCACGACGTCGAGATCCAACTCCTCCGACTCCTCCTGTGGGGCAATCTTCTCCAGGAAGTGATGCCCACGATGCTCCCTCGTGCGCCGCGGGATCGCCTGGCAGGCCGAGCACGCCGGCGTCGAGCCCATACCGTTCATCGCGTGGTCGGGCCCCAAACACGTGAAGCAGAGGGGGTGCGGATCGACTCCTGAAATCAGGTTCGGACAATTCGGGCAGGTCCTATGGTCCAGCCATACTCTCTCTCTATTACTTTCACTTCAATACGTCTTACGTCTTCTGTGGAATCACTTCCGCTTAGCTGAAGAGAAAAAGGATAGCAGTCAGGAGGCGAGGCCTCCTTTTATACGGTGTGATGCGCGCGCATTCAGGTAGGCCCGTCTATAGAAGTCTCAGTGGGAGAATGCACGCGGGATAAGGTAGTACCCATAGAGTCCAGTAGAGGGCGGAGCCTGTGAGAGATATAACCTTGTTGTTTAGATTAAATACCCTTTGATGCGCATAATGTCTGATCTAATTGTCCAACGCAAGTGTACCATGTGGAGATTTTAAATGTTTTAAATTCTGGACAGCATTGTTTCCCTCTACACCCTCTCCATCCGTGCATTGAGGTCATCCAACCCACATGGCTAACTGTCTTGGTGCGTTCTGTTAAATATTTTACCCTGCGGGAACACATAACACAAGCATAGCATTTTACCAATATTAGCTTTGTGCATGACCAAGTGTACTAATGCAGTCCATCATTATTTCATGGCACCATCAGTACGTATTTGCATCATTTTGAAGCATAACTCTAGTCTGGGGATGCTCACTTCAGCCTCAAGTAATCTCCTAGAGGAGAAAAATAGCCCTTTTTCGAAGATTATTTTTGCCCCATCGTGACAGTTTACAATTAAGATTGACAGCTAACACAGGGAGGGAGAGAAAAAGCGGACAACAGGTGACAAAGATCCCCGGCCAGAAATAAACTGGAGATGGCCACACAGCATTTGTCCCATACTGCTGTGCAGCCATGATGCCCTATATAAGTAGATTTAATCCTCATAAAAATGTATATTTTACTGTATATACTGCCTAATTTAAAAGTGTGGCCTTTAGATCAGGCATCTGGCATGTTCTGGCAGCATGCATAAGCAGGGTTTTCAGTTGGGTTAGTATAATGAATAATATATAATATGCCTCTGTAAACACCGGGAACAACACAGTGGGTGTTGTGCTACTAATGCACGATGGAGGGATATTTTACAATAGCCACTGTTGTAAAACAAACAGAGAGCATGTGCAAAAAGCTCCCCTTCCCCCTTCCTGCTTTTGATAGATCGAAAGGCATGGTACTAAACTCTGCATATATGCCTGTGGAGACATAAAAGAAATCCAGGAGCCTGTCCAATAATTCAGAAAGCAAGCACAAGGCAAAACCTGGCTGGAGAAGGCACCTGGGGGGACAACCTCATACACACAATCCACATCACGCTAGCACAGAGGCCCCAGCATCACAAAACTCAAAACAATATAGCCTCCCCTTTGTTGTTGACTGATTACTGTTGGGATTTGCCTTCTTATTCTGGTTCAGCTGGCATTGCAGCTAATGGAGGGAATACATGTAGACGAGTTGGAAGACTCACGGACAGCATCCTTGGACCTGACAAAACTGCTTTGTCCTTTTTGCCTTTACACTCGCCAGCAATGATGGAGGTTACAGTCCAGCGTGTGCTTTACTTTGAACAGAGACTTTTGTTTCATCCAGTTCCAGACAACACTGGTAATTTAGTCCAGCTCTGCATCATTTGCATTGCAAGAAGGGCAACAGTGATTTTACAATGGCAGGAGTGGTGACAGAATATATAGGCGCCCTTAGCCACAAGGAACACAATGACGCCCAGTGTTCAATAATGCATTGCAGTGTGGGGGATGGACGACGCCTGTGTGAATGTGTGAATGTGTGCATGTGTGAATGACAGAGTGCAGAACATCATTCAGAGACTGCTTATGTATAAGCACGTCCTTGCAGCACTGGGTTAAATTGTATGGAAAATATAGATGAAGTGTACCCAGAGGGGCAGTACTCCTGTCATGTCCCAATCAATAATTTAACCATCTTTTATTATTCTCTTTTCTACCTCACTGGCTCTGGCTTTAGGAATGTGGGCTTTTTCAGATGTTTAATCGTTCAGGTCTCCATCACCACCAAAACAAATTAAAGAGTCGAGCAAACATATCATCTATTGTGATTTTGCGGAAAGATTTCATTCCAACCCGATAAACATGAAGATTGCTTTTGTAAGGAGATGAAAAACAACACAGAAACAGGGGGGCGGAATTATTGTTTTTTCAATTTTCTTGATGATTTTTGGAATTATTATTCCACACACTTTGGGCTTTCAGACATCTCCCAGTTGACAACATAACCATTATGTTTTTAATCTTCCGACGAGGAAATTAAGTTTCCATTAAATGCTGAGACAAGAGACACACGGCGGCGCTTAAACAAAACACAGAACCATACAGCTAGGATATATGTGGAATAAATTGCTATTTCAAAGAAACAACTAATGCAAAGTCCCTTCTGAAAAGTCTTCTTGCTTTATTCTTCCAGCTGGCATTAACTCCTAATTGCTAGTTTATCCTTCAAGCACTGGATAATTGAAGCAAATTAACCCCTTCCTATCAAATCGATCTTAAGAAATTAGTGGTAGCAAGGAACACTAATTTCCCAATCAATAAGAAAAATACAGAATCTTTATCACTTGCTCTTTGGAAATCAGGTCCTTTATTTCCCTCTTTATCTTGTGTCTTTGTCAGACTGTGCATACTGAGGTCTTGTTGGCCTTGCATGTGTCAGGCTGTACTAAAAAACAACTAACAAGTCACACAATGTCCCTGTGTTACTGCACCAAAATAGATCAGATTTTTTTTCACAGCTAAGGTTTATTGGTAGATATTTTTCATCAAATCATCTTTATTTTGGGATGGGAACACAAATCAAGGTTTTGACATTATTGATGGATTATGTTATGTAAAATATGTCACAAACCCACAGAGAATCACACCCAGCCCAGGCAGTTGCCCTCAGCTCTTTGGAGCAGTTAAGCATCTTAAAGCTCATCATTTTGGTTTCAAAGCCTCCAGTTATGCTTTACTATCACTACTGTCATCAATTTGTAGCAGCAGCCAGATGTTTTTCTGCAAAAATGCTAATTTAAGCTATATAGCTTAAATTAGCATTTTTAGCACCGATACTGCACAAAATGGCATTCCCTCAAAGATTGGATCTAATGATTATAATGAAGCATTTATCAACACTAATTTCTCTCAGGAGTTATTGGAGACCAAAACAGAGCCAAAAGAAGATTGAATGTTGGAGTTTTGTACTATTTCAATCTTGAATGTTAATTGTACTTGTGTCGAACCGAGAGAAAACCGATCATTTTTGCCATACGTTGAAAACATATCAATGTTGTGTTCTCTGGAGTAGAAAACATGCAGGCTTAAGGTAAGAGTTTAGCAGCACAACTTAATTTATTTCAATATTTTCTGTAAATCATTGGACCTCGAGTTAATGTACAGTACTGTATATGCACCGTTAGCAAATTACAACAAAAATAATCAGGAGACAAAATGTATGTTATAATCTATTATTTATCTCATGCTTACCAGAGTTGGGTGTAATGCGTTACAAAGTAACGCGTTACTGTAATAATATTACTTTTATTGGTAACGGAGTAGTGTAATGCGTTACTTTTATAATTCAGTAATCACACTACAGTTACTAACATTGCCCCGACACGCGTTACTTCGTTACTTTTATAAAATCAGTCATAATCACACTGACGGACAAGAGGGGTTTCCGCCGCACGTTTATATGTACGTAATCTGCGCGACTTGCGCGTCCACATCTCCACGTGCAGTGCTGCATAAACATGGCTGAATCAGCGATAACTTTCGAGGGGTGGAGGTATGCCCATTATTTTGAGTTCGTCCGAAGAATAGACAGGAATGTGACGGTGAGGTGCAAACTGTGTCCTGGGGCCTCATTTATAAAGGGATATACGTTCAAAAATTGGCGTACGCCAGTTTCTACGCAATGTTTGCGATTTATAAAATACTAACTTGACGGGAAAATGTGCTGTCCTCCACGCAAACTCTAACCCATGCGTACGCACTAAGCACACAAACGGGAGAGACGAGAAACTGCGACACCGTTGGCAGAAGGAAGAATGGAGAGAAATATGTGGAAATAATACCATAAATAAAATGTTACCTCTCATTTATCAAATATGAAGAATTCATTTTCAAACATTGATTAAAGCCAATCTTTAAATGATTAAACAAACGCCTGTTTGAGACTCCTCAGTGCACACAAAAACATAACTTGGAGAAATAAATAAATACGGATATGCTATTTAAAACCACCTCGAATATGTTGTGTTAATGTTATGAAATGTTTTCTCATAAATGATGCGGTAAGCAGGAGGACAGAATTACGTCTAAACTGACGCCGTTTTGCATTTCTATAGGTTTTAGATACGAGCATGGTTTTATATACTATCACGTTTAATCGTGTTTTATGCCGTTTGCCAAGACTTGATAAGTCGCTCGTAAAACACAGGAGGTATGGAAACTAAGAACACCATATGTGGTAAATTGTACAGCTAATATAACACAATCCATTAGTTGTATTTCCTTTAACTGGTGGATTATGGATATATAGTTGCTGATCGACAGCTGGAACACAAACCACCAAATACAACAAAAATAATTCAGATCCAGTCGTCATGACTCCACTCCGGAGGGATTCCCCCATCATTTCTTACAGTTTCTCATCAAGGGGGGGTCTCCTGTCCCCGGGACAAACACACTGCCTGAGGAAGGTTATGTGTATTTGTTTTGTCATTAACTTTTTTCGGATCACTTATTTATTTATTTTGGTGACGATCCGACCTCCATGCTGCTACTCTGGTTCAAACTGCATCCACCAAACAATATGATTTATCTCGACCTCCCCACAATAACCTAAATCTGACACGGTGTGAGATGTCTTTTTTAGCTGTTCTATCGTAATTTCCTGCGATCTTCTTCATGCAGTCAGTCAAAATGAATGAATGAATGGGCGTTTCTTTGACTATGTATAGGCAAATATGGGCGTTACGAGTCGATTGTGATTTATCAAGGGAAACAGGCGTAGGGAGTGCCGGACGCACTTCCCTCGCCGGTACGCAATGTTTTGTGAATCGGAAAATGGCGGAAAATGTATGTACCTATTTTTGTGCTTTGTACTACGTAAGCAACCTTCCTACGTCAATCCTACGCAAGGCGTTATAAATGAGGCCCCAGGGGCCTCATTTATAAAGGGATATACGCTCAAAAAATGGCGTACGCCAGTTTCTACGCAATGTTTGCGATTTATAAAATACTAACTTGACGGGAAAATGTGCTGTCCTCCACGCAAACTCTAACCCATGCGTACGCACTAAGCACACACACGGGAGAGACGAGAAACTGCGACACCGTTGGCAGAAGGAAGAATGGAGAGAAATATGTGGAAATAATACCATAAATAAAATGTTACCTCTCATTTATCAAATATGAAGAATTCATTTTCAAACATTGATTAAAGCCAATCTTTAAATGATTAAACAAACGCCTGTTTGAGACTCCTCAGTGCACACAAAAACATAACTTGGAGAAATAAATAAATACGGATATGCTATTTAAAACCACCTCGAATATGTTGTGTTAATGTTATGAAATGTTTTCTCATAAATGATGCGGTAAGCAGGAGGACAGAATTACGTCTAAACTGACGCCGTTTTGCATTTCTATAGGTTGTAGATACGAGCATGGTTTTATATACTATCACGTTTAATCGTGTTTTAATGCCGTTTGCCAAGACTTGATAAGTCGCTCGTAAAACACAGGAGGTATGGAAACTAAGAACACCATATGTGGTAAATTGTACAGCTAATATAACACAACCCATTAGTTGTATTTCCTTTAACTGGTGGATTATGGATATGTTGCTGATCGACAGCTGGAACACAAACCACCAAATACAACAAAAATAATTCAGATCCAGTCGTCATGACTCCACTCCGGAGGGATTCCCCGATCATTTCTTACAGTTTCTCATCAAGGGGGGTGTCTCCTGTCCCCGGGACAAACACACTGCCTGAGGAAGGTTATGTGTATTTTTTTTGTCATTAACTTTTTTCGGACCACTTATTTATTTATTTTGGTGACGATCCGACCTCCATGCTGCTACATGGTTCAAACTGCATCCACCAAACAATATGATTTATCTCGACCTCCCCACAATAACCAAAATCTGACACGGTGTGAGATGTCTTTTTTAGCTGTTCTATCGTAATTTCCTGCGATCTTCTTCATGCAGTCAGTCAAAATGAATGAATGAATGGGCGTTTCTTTGACTATGTATAGGCAAATATGGGCGTTACGAGTCGATTGTGATTTATCAAGGGAAACAGGCGTAGGGAGTGCCGTACGCACTTCCCTCACCGGTACGCAATGTTTTGTGAATTGGAAAATGGCGGAAAATGTATGTACCTATTTTTGTGCTTTGTACTACGTAAGCAACCTTCCTACGTCAATCCTACGCACGGCGTTATAAATGAGGCCCCAGGCCAGAAGCTGTTATCCACTGCTGTAAACACCACGTCAAACCTCAACAAACACCTGCAAAGAACACAAGCTAAGGTGAAGCTAATAGCTAAGGACCCCCGAACCCAGAGTGAGGATGTTGTGAGTGCGCCGCCGCCGACTCCGAAGCAGCACAAATTAGAATTTGGAGGACCGGTAACCAAAGCAGAGATGGACAGGCTTGTAGCATCCTTCATAGTAGAGGTAATGTTGCCCATTTGCACAGTGGAATCACCATCGCATCGTTCAGAGATATACTGCGCAAAATACAGATAGCAGGAGACAGAGGACAGCCATAGTCAGAGCTATCTGGATCAGTCTTATGCGACAATGGAAACTGAACTAAAGAGAACATTTGAAACTTTAGCAGTCTGCGTGATCTGCCTGTAGGGAGGGGCGGGCCGGTCCTGCGAGTAAAGTAACGAGTAAAGTAACGAGTTACTTTATGTAGAGAGTAACGAAGTAGTGTAATATATTACTTTTTAAAAAAGTAATATGTAATATGTAATATATTACTTTTTTTTAGTAACGACCCCATCTCTGATGCTTACCACATGGAGCGCACAGAGGCACATCAACAGTATATTGTTGTGGTGTCAAATAAATCCTTTTCTGGAATGGACTTTTTTTTACATTATAATTATTAATAATGTCTGTAGTCTATATTATGAGTTGGTACAGAAGCCTTTGTGATGAAAATGAAAGTAACCTTTGTAAAAAATGAAATATCACTTTAAGCGCCTCACCCCTTCATGGGAAGATGATCAAAGCATCTCACCATGTAGCAATGCCGCCATATTCAAGACTACGTGTCTTTAAATTGCAGCAGTAAATGACAACCCATCATAGTATTCACATCTTTTTGCACAATTCAAAAACCCTTAATGATCTAAATGAATTGAGATATTGCACATGAATGTCTTCCAGGATCACAGTACTTCGTTGTGGGCACACACATGCTGACACGCCAAAAATCTCACACAGGTTAAGTCAGAGCTGAGCCTCGAGACTCTTTGAACTCACCCACACAATTATGACAAAACCTCAGACATGAAAAGAAAAGTTAAATGGATAAGTAAATGAGAAGATAAGAGATGTTAATGTGATTTGAAATGGAAGGGACAGAGAGGTGATGGTGGTGGGAGTACATGAATCCACTGTATTAACCTTATGTAGCTCTGAATACAAGAAAACCAAGCTTTAAATTTGTACCGATGATTGCTGTACTTCCAATTTCCTCCAGATGACATTGCCTGATAAGAAAGCTGTTCATCTATAGAAAGATTCATAGTCAATGTACATTAAATCACATCGCTTATTTGATAGGTTCTGATCTGATTCAAGCAAAATTAGTGATTTCAGCCTGCTCAAGGAGGATGTGTGTGTGTGTACAAACGGTGGGATTAAGATTGCTGCAGGCGAAGAGGGACCACTGCTACGACATGGCAGCCCATCACGACTGTTCAGGGATGCCTCTCAAACTCTCCCCTCCAGCTTTTCAACCCAGCATGCCAAGCTCAATGACCTTGAGGGCGGTAAGGGAACAGGGTGCCAGGTGACAAGGGTGGTGTGCCAGGTTTTAAACATGCCCCCATCACAGCAGTGCCTGGCAGACGGGTGGCAACACTTAGCCCTCACCAATGCACACACACACTCTGGTAGTCATTACCTGAATTTAAACCAAACTGTAGGGTGTGTTATGGTCTCAACCCCCTACGAAAAAGCTAACTAATTAGTCCCCTCGTGATTTCCAAGCATGCTGAGCATTTGCTATTACACTGTCATCATCATAAATAAATGAAAAGAAGAACAGATAAATGAGTCATTAGGCCATGCTGACAGGAAGCCTTGCACTGTGGCTGACATGTTGACATACCCAGAAAGGATATGGAAATGTCCCTGCATTCTAACGTAACAGATTCCTTTTGGAAGGTAATTTCCAAAGAAAAAAAGGATTATATTATTATCACTAAAATTGAAGATTTATTTATTTAATGTCAATATTGTTCAAGCAAGAGGGCAGACAAGAGCATGTCTAGTATTATTTATGCAGAAAAGCAAAAAGGATAGTATAATAAAATAGAAAACGTACAGTCTCAGCACATGTATTGTATTCATCTGACTTAGCCAACAAACAGTACATTTGACTGTATTAAGTGAAACTATACAACCCAGTTAAACCATTTTGGATGAATGAGGCACAGATAAATGTCAGTATAGGACAAATGTTGAAAATACAAACAATCTTAAAGTGATTTATATTGCAAAAAAAAAATGTCCCACACATGTAAAAAAAAAGCTTTACTGCAACAGCAAAAGGGATGGTTCTGATTAAAGTCAATAAAATAAAAGCAAAATATTCTACAACCAGATGCAGTGTTTCAACAGGTGACCAGAAGCTGTATTGCAACAATGCTAATTAAATTCAACTGTCATCCTAACACCGTCTGAAATGGGTTAGTTTACATTATCAACTTTCTAGACGTTTTTATAAAATGCCTAAATAATAACTGAATGTCCTTCTCACTTCTTCTATAATGCATTTTTGCTCAACACCTATTGGTTCTATTACTCTCTTTAATAGGATATTCAGGGTCAGTAGCCAGAAAAGCGTGGGGTAAAAAGGTTCTCCAGAGCGCAACATATGACTTTGTAAACATAAAATGTAATTGATTGTATCTGAGGGAAAATGTCATGAAAGGCATTGAAAGCTGGTGCTCATTAACCCTGCCATGGAGAAGTCAGACAAACTGAATGGCCCTCCGGACAAAGAGATATACAGCTGATACAGGACCACCATCGTTAGATGTTTTAAAAGAAACTGAATGTTATGCTTTAAAATGAACACCTTCTGTTATATAACATCCTTTCTGGTTGAAAAATGGTGGCCATTGCTTTGACTGTTATGTAAATTCGAGCTGAGATGCTGGTTGACAGCCAAAGCTTTGGGCATCAGGGTTCAGTGGCTTTCCACCCTGAATAGGTGAGAAGTCAGTAGAGTGGAGAGGCATTGAGGGTAAATAGGTCATGGCAGAAAAACACTGATCTGGCTAGAAGCAGTGAGGGACGAGGAGTAAGTTGTGCATGTGACATTTGTACAGAAAGGACAAAGGCCACAGAAGCAAGAAAGCTTGGGGTTTTTCCAGTGAGCAGACAATGGCAGCAAAAGAAAGGTGGGGATATCCAAGGTCCCCCCGATGTGGTTGTTAGAGTGTAAGAGAGTTTGTGTGTGTGTGTGTGTGTGTGTGTGTGTGTGTGTGTGTAGGCCTCGTTTGTTCATGATACTGTATCATGGAATTAGTTTTGATAATGTAGATTAGATGCAAAATACATAATTTAAGGACATCTAGTGAGTTCACTTTTGTTGCCATTATATCTTCCATCATCAATGAAAAAATGTAAGGAAAATATCACACAATGATGAAACAATTTTAGCGTATCATGGAAATTTGCTGTTGTTGTTTGAATAGGATTGCTTCATTGTTCATCATTCATGACCTTTGGGTCTGGAGCTGAAATGTATCTGCATAGGTCCAGTCAGCTTGTTTACCTGAAAAGTTAAGATCAAAGCAACTAAACACTTGATCAACTTGAAATGTAAAGTTAAAAACCCACAAAGATCTAAAAAGTGCATCATAGCTGTGGCTTAAAACTGGATCAAAAGTTCATTCAGCATTTATTGTCGCACTGCTACTATTTAATAGGAGGTTGCAATTTTTCCAGTATGTTCTTAATAGGCAACCATAATAACAATATGCCATCTTGGTAATGGGCCCAACTGGCTATTGTTCGTAATATAATTTGATTGGTCTGGAGGCTCTTAGATACAGATTTATTGGCCAGCATGTCTGTCTGTGTCCTTGACTCGAGGCTCACATTACCTGCTTTTCCCTCTGCCTCCATTTGCATTCCTTTTTTGCTTATTAGACTAAGCAGAAAGTCATTATTTCTAAGTCATTCCATTTGCTTGGCAGTGGGAGGCAGACTGGAGGCAAAGCACTTCTGCAGCCTAATCAGCTCAAAGCAGAGGTGGTTATTGCTACAAACACGTGTGTGTGAATGTCCAGGATTAAACTACCCAATACACCATTCATCTCATGAGGCCGAGCCCCAGTGGGTCATTTCTGAAAAGCATCTTTTAAATCCCCTTTTGTTCCGCAGCTTTCTCACTCCTTACTGACTCCTGCTTTTTTGCTTTACCATTTCCCCTCTCATTATTTCTTCATCCCTTGTTTCTTGTCTAGCTGATTGTTTCAGCTTCTTGTCCCTTTCTTTGGCTCTTCATCTCCCTTTCTATTCTGCACTAATTTGCCTTCACTCTTAGTCTCAATCTTTTTCTCCTCTTTTCAATCACAGTCTTTTCCCACTTTTCCTCTTTCTCTCCTACTCTGGTTTCCCCCTTTCCCCATCTCATTTTCAACTTGCGCTATTCTCCCCATCCCTCCCTCCCTCCCTGTCCTCTGTAATAGCCTTGCATGTCTACTGGCTCCATCTGTCACGACCATGAAGGGCACGATGCCCGCTGCTCAGCCCAAACCCCGGAGCTGCCACTCTGGCCACTGGACTGAACACACTGGCATATGTGTTGCTCAGAAGAATGGCACTACACAAGTGAAACACACACACACACACACATACACACAGCCAGGTGGTGGTGCGATGCATATGCATACACAGTAATGTATGTCCAAAAAAGTACTCAGTTTACTTTTGGGACAGCCACATATTCTCAGGCATTTGGCCGGATAGTTTTTAATACTTGTCTAATTCTGACAATTTACACTAAATCTGCCATATTCCTCAATTTATTTTCTTGCTTGTAGGATCCTGCACAGCTCTACCCTTCCTGCCAGTGTTCTCCTAGACCAGCAGCACTTTCATCTGCCACAGCTATGGACAGGCTAAGGTCAGTGTTTAAGAAAGACATGTCAGTACAGTCCTAACACTTGTTTAAAACCCAACCTCCCCCCCTGGAGAGGACAGTCCAGCGATGTGTGTCAGTTTCTCCCCCAAGCATTGCACCCCTGAATGTAATAGAGCTTAGACTGATACTACCACTGAAAACTGGCCATTAAGTAAGTATGTAACATTATAAGTACAAATAAACATCTTCAATAACGGCCACAAAATAGAACCTTACTGTACATATATGATACAAAACTGCAGTAACAGTAGAGGTAACCATGACTATTTGCTAGACTGTGCAGGTGTGATGTAGCATGAGCATCACCTCCTCTTTCTTTTCCTCTCCCTCTCTCTCACATACACACACACACTCTCTCTCCCCTGTGAATGCATGACGGTTTTGCTTCCCTTCCTAATCAATGATCTGGCGTTCTTAATTGATCACTCACCCTGCTTTAACATGAAACCAATAGGCACAGATGGGGGAACGCTGCTCCACTTGATGTGTTCCGATTGGCCACCAGAGGACACGTGCATGCTCAAAGGGGGTTGTGCACATAGACAGGCGTAAGACAATCCTTATCTAAAAGGGACAAGAGAGCCACAATGTTGAGACAGCCAATCGGGTGACCTTGGACCGTTTGAGATTGGGTTAGGTTAGGGACATTGTGTCTGTGTCATTTCTGAAGGATTCATTGATATTTTCATAAAGTGATAATCATTTAGCTAGCTAACCTTGTTAAGGCGTTTCACTGAAGACTTATGTAATCTACTTCTGTAAATAATGTCCACACACAGTGCCCATTAATGAAACCTATTTAATTGTAAACTATCTGTGCCAATCCAACAGTATTTATTCCACCAGACAAGCGTTTTAAATTAAGGTTTTTCACATTGTTACTTATTTGGCAAAAAGCCTAACCGTAAAGAAAGCTTTTATTTCCAATTCTTATAAATATTACATTTTAGACACCTTGAATTCAGTACATTTAAAGGCTGACAAAACAAAGCTACATGGTATATTCTTCTGTACTTTGGGATTACTGTACTTGTGTGCATGTGTGTGAGAGAGAATGTGCTATAGAGAAAATAGAACAATTGTATTATTTTAGGTTTGATGGTGTGTTTGTGTGTAAGCATGTGTGTTGCAATGAGAAAAGTTTCAATGTGTGCGTACGAGCAATGATAACTCTTTGATGTGACACTTTTTTGATAACTCTTTCCACCTCGTTACTATAGCCACCCACTTCAAAGCGGATAGCTCCAGTTGCCAATGGATACCATAACACATCACTTGATACTGTCACTTACACCAGCACCATTTAATTCTTCTTGCAACGCTACCCAAATTAAAATAGCTTGAGTGAAATGAAATGCATTCATCATATCTGCAACCATTACAGCTTATTAAATGTATACTGTCAAGGGAAATACATACAGTACTGCTCACTAATACGAAACTTATTTCCTGTTCTGAAAAAACAGGGCAAACAGCTGAGAGGGACATAGACAGATAGATGAGAATATACATGATAGATGTAATTCAGTGTCTGTAATCATTTAAAGACGGCCTCCCTTTCACAACTCCCTTTGTTGTTATAATACTAGAAAGAGCTTCTGGAAGAAAAATATCAAACGCAATAGGTTCAAGTGGGTCTGTAAGGATGCTTAGATGACTAAACCTGGCCCAAGGGACAACTGGAATAAGCGTTTGGATTTTATAACCACTTTGATAAAAGGGAACACAATAGCAGCCAGAGGAAAATCAGATTATTAGGATAACTATGCAAATGTGAACGAGAGCGAGGCGTTCATATCCTTGCCATCTTTTTGTAGAAGTGTCTTGGAGAGTGAGAAGTAACACTTCCTTTAGGGCATTTGTATCGCTCAGCCAGCAAGCTAATATTAGCACCGGCATAGTAAATATCTCTCATTTCTTCTGTATGTAGTTCTGCATATATGTCGTGTGATACCATGGGGGGCATGAGATCACATCAGTACATAGTGGATACTGTAATTGCTGTCAGCTCACAGATGTGAAGCAACTCTATTTTAAAACACATAAATACTCTTCAGAGCTCATGCAAACATGCGTGACAATACATGATGTACTGTACTTGGGATGCATATATGGGATTAGTGCTGCTTTTAAAGATGCAACTTAATGTTTTCTGTCCATATTCTGAGATAATGCAGCACTTTAATGACAGCCTAATGGCCTTCATTCTAACGTTTCAGAAAAGCTGCAGGTGCTTATTGGACTTTTTGCCTACAGTGTCTCTCCTGTGAGTTTGACCTTATGATCATTAATATATCTGGTTTACTACAGCGATAAACAGATTTAGTTGCAATTAAGGATGTTTTTGATGGTGAACTGAGATTTATTTGAGGAACATATGTGATAGTAAGCAATAGAAACATGAATGTTGCGGACAGTAACTGTGAAGTATCATTTGGTAATGTTGGGACACAATTTTATTTGACAGATAATAACATTTACAGATGGGTTGGCTAACAGGCCTTATGTGTGTGCTTTAAGTCTGCATCAATTGGTTGTCCAGCTACTTGAGGGCAGCACAACAGACTGTAAATCCAACACTGAAAAATTGCAAACTTACCAGTCAACAGTGGCTTATATAAAGCATTTATTTCATCTCTGTTTTGAGATTCCTTGTGTGTACTATTTGGGGCAGGGCAGGTAGTGTACAGTATGGATAACGTATATGTTTCTACAATGAATGAAACTGCCTGCTTCTGCTCAAATGTATGCTGATTAGATATGTGACAGTTAACCCAAAAAGTAAACCTATGTTCCTTTAAACAAAAACAAGGAGCTTAAAGAGCTCTATGGCTGCAGACTCAAATGAAAATTATAATTTATTTCATCATCATCAGTGTGACACATATTATGACTTGATCTATTGTTAATATAAGTATATTCATGTCAGCAGCTTTCATGACTGCAGATTAACTTAACAGGCGGAGCTGGTCTTTGTCAACATGGAAACTTTGTTCAATGTGCTGAATACTGGTTCTTCCTGTGATGTAAGTTAAAAAAAGGCCTTTTCCTTTTCTTGTTTTAAATTAAACAGCCAATGCAGTTTTAGTTGTCCGTGTCTGGCCAGCTGCCCTTGAGGTCCCCTGGGCTGACTATCTGACAAGATACTTAATCGTTGTTCAGGGTGTGTGGCTGATCTGTCAGTAAACTGCCCCCTCCTTGGAGATAAATGTCTCAACGTGCTGCAGTTTAGAAGTTTAGCCAACGTTAGTGTGTCTAGCTCTCCCTCAGAGCTTTTTTTGTGAAGAAGTCAGCTTCTTAACTGTCTTTCAAACATAAATTATACAAAAATGAAATGCAATCTTAATATTGGCAATCCAAACAAGTAGTGCTTGCGTCAAACAGACAAGCTGTTGCAGTCTCAGGTCCTGTATTTTAAAAGTTAGTGATGGTCCGTACAGCGGACTCCCCACGTTTAGTTACTGGCTTACTAAAATGCACATTTTTGAAACAGGGACTTCAGGGCACCAGTTAACATGACAGAGTAATAACAGTAGATCCAACTACCTGAGTACAATAAATTAAGATATGCTTTGTGCACAAAATGACACCAACAGTTGTTTCAGCAAATGTTAAAGCAAAGAAAATGTCTGGCACAAGAGTAACAGCATGACTCTTGACCATTGAGAGTAAAGGAGGATATGGTATAATGTTGTTAGCCACAAATCTATGGGAATGCTCAACATCTAAAACCACAGGCATATAAAGATACCCAACGTGTTGATTACACAGTTGACACTTGGGAAAGAGACTGTGTGACTGCTTGGCATCATGTACTGAACTGTAGGCTATGTATTCACAACTGGCTGTCAATATGTCATTGCACCAGTGTCAAGACGACAAATTCTCAGGAAATTCAACCATTAATACCCATTGCTATTTATATGCGCTCTATATCCTAAAATGTTAATGTTTTTTTCTTTGTAACTGTCAGAGCAACCTAAGATGAGCCTGGCTGGTTCAGTAAATAGATGGGGCATCTCCATGTGCCAGTGTCTATTGTGTTGAGATAAATTGGCAGAGCAAAAGAGAAGTAGTTCTTAGATTCCCCACCCAGGGAATTTTCAGCAGCATAAAGAATAATTAAAACATATTTTTAAAGAACTTGTGGCACCTTTTCATGACAATGAAAAATGTATTTATTTGATTTCATTCGCAAACACGTTGACTTTTCAATCGAGGCAGAGCATTATTATGTATCCTTCCTATTATTTGCAGAATTCAACCATTGCTTTTGAGGTTGAATACTGCCCCCTACTTAATCAGAGGCATTGTGTCTGAGATTTGTACTAGCAATTCTTCAAAAAATAAAAGTAAAAAGGTAATTGTAAGTTTATTGGAGGGGATAAATGCATGTGTTCTGAATATTGAGGGGGCAGTGTCCCTACTCGAAACCAAGTGTGCACAAATTAAACTGCCTCATTAAAGTCTTTGGTTAATGAGCTTTCAACCCAATGCTCCTCACCCCTCGCCATCCCCTCGGTTTCTTCATCCATCCTCTGTCACCCTCGGGTGTTGTCTGTGACATGTGGAAAGAAGAGAATTTATGGTGTTCTCACTCACACACAAACAACCAGGGTTCATGGGTGTACTATGATGCTTCACACATTGTCAGTCTCGAGCACACACACCTCCATTTAAGTTCAGAGGCAGTCTATCTCTATCATTTGCTGCCCCAGGGATCCGCTGTCACCACTGACATTAAGGCTTTTTTCCCCTTCTCTCCCTATCAGCAACTGCAAGCAGGCACATTTACGTAAAGGTCCCTGGGTATGTCTAAAAAATATATTTGGAACCAATTTGTTCTGTTTTTTAGAGGTACAACGAGGTCTAAAGTAAGCTTTGAAATTCTAAGTGAATAGAAGGATTGCTGGCTACAGTAGTATTTGTTGTGTTTCATTGCTGATCATTGACAAATTATTATACCAACATAACTGCTGGAGCTGAAACGCTCCAACAAAGTCAATATTTTAAATCAAACGGTCTGTATCACAGGTTGAGGAAAAGATTTCTATTGGGTCGATGGAGAAGAGTAACGCATTTTAGATGGCATGAACAATTTCAACGTGTCAATGGTCTATTGATCTAAATTGCAGTGTAACTCCATGTAACTGCTAAATGGTGTGTCTTTAGTTGCCTTCTACTCTTTAATAAACACATCATCAATGCAACATTCACTGCAACATTACATGTCACTTGTTAGATGCTTTTATCCAAAGCGACTTACATACTCAATACTGGGGACAATCCCCACAGGAGCAATTTGGGGTGAAGTGTCTTGCCCAGGGACACAACGACATGCTGACTGCAGTGGGGTTTGAACCTGTGAACACCAACGCAAAACCCACTGCGCCACACGCCTCCAACACTTTGAATTGCTGCCTTAGGCCCCATTTACACGAGGACGAAACGGGTACGTTTGCGTTTACGCACCGAATTCGTTTTCAAAAAAGTCTTCCGTTCACACGCATTCGGCTCAATTAACGTGTCCGTTCACACGAGACCGCTCGACCAGCTGGACACGCTGTAGTACATATGCCATTGAAACAGCTTACTATGTTCACTTACTAGAATGTTGAGTGATTTCTAGCTTGACAGAAAGCCTAACAATGTCTTTAAAAACACCCAGGAGACAGCAGGTCAGTTTAGGATGTTTACTGGTAGTTTTTTTTAATCTCATTTATGTTTCGTGCCTGCACCACGTCTTTTTGTCCGGTCGGGTCTTGGAATACCAGAGCTGTGTGGTTCATAAACACATTTTCTTACTCAATATCTTACCCTAAGCCTAACCCTATCCCTTTTATTTTAAATTGTATAATGTCGGAGTTTTTTTGCTGTCCGCGAGGAAAATAAATGGGGCTCAGAGCCTCAGAATACTGAAATCTGTATTTTTTGTCATCTTTTTTTCCTTCTAATTTGTTATTATTTGGTGCAGGCACGAAACATACTACCAATAGAAATACATTGCTTCTAAAAATCGTTCTGTGTCAGAATACTGAAATCTGTATTTTTAAAAATCTGTTTTTCCTTCTAATTTGTTATTATTACATTGCTTTTAAAAATCGTTCTGTGTGACACGAAAAAAATGGCGAAATCGTGTTGGTGAACACGAATCAATAGATTAATTTCGTGACTATAACAAGAAATGCCGTGAGACTGTGTTGGCTCCTCAGACAGCCAGAAACAGGAAACTACGGCAAGCTTTTATGGACACACACACTGCAAAACAAGAAACACTCTTCAGGCCCTCTTAAAGGGGCAGCAAACTTATATATCCTAACTTTTAGTCCATAGTACAATAAAATACAATACAAAGGGGCTTTATTGGCATGACCACATTTCAAACATAGTATTGCCAAAGCAGGTTCATATACTTTTTCACCAATGATTTTCAATAACCTTTCCATGACTTCTCAATGACCTTTACCTAATTTTCCATGACCAAAACATATTACCACTGAAAATGGTTTATTTTAACATGGAAAAGGAAAATAAGGTCTGCATATGAAACATGTTGTGCCTATCTAAAACAAATCAAATAGTAGGCTTACTAGCTTCTACACACTAAAGCAACTGTAGTCAGGGATGCAAACTCATCAGGTATGAAAAAGGTGACAAGGATCCGAGTATTTCAATGTTTTGCTACTTTGTACTTCTTACTCCTCTACAATTCAGAGGTAAAAGGTGTACTTTTCCTCCACGGCATGTATTTAATTCCTTTAGTTACTTTACAGATTTGGATGAATGATGTGAAATATAATCAAGTGTTAAATCAGACTTTAGTTCCACCTGGAGTAAATTCACAAGCTACCCTGCAGTATACAAAGTCATTCAAACTAGCTGCACCTTTATCAGCTTTGAGAACACTTTAATGATCAATCATTATAAAACATATCATATATATTATTCTGAAATGGACCAATCTGCATAATGACTACTTTTACTGTCGCTACTTTAACTATATTTTGATGATAATACTTTTCTACTTTTACTTGAGGAACATTTTGAATGCAGGACTTTTACTGAAACAGAGTATTCCTACACTCTGGTACTTCTACTTTTACTGAAGTACAAGACCTGAGTACTTCTACTTTTACTCAAGTACAAGATCTGAGTACTTCTACTTTTATTAAGTACAAGATCTGAGTACTTCTACATTTACTAAAGTACAAGATCTGAGTACTTCTACTTTTACTCTAGTACAATATCTATACTTATACCACCTGTTTATAGCCTATAAAAAACTATTAGAAAACGAAGGCTAAAGCTAACGTTAGCAGATAGTGACAATGTATGCTAGCTAGCTAGCTCAACGATTCCTTAAATAATATTGCGACAGAAAAACGTTTCAGTTCACATCACGCTCTGCCGCTCTGCTCTGAACACCTGAACGGCCCGTTCTAACAGTCTGTGCCACAGTGACTCCGCACAGTTTACTGTTAACGAACGCACCGTAGATAATGTAGCTGACCCTCATCCCAGAGCAGCAGAGTTCAGCCGGCCCGACAGGCAGGAAGACTCGAGCACACAGCTCGCGCTTCATATATTAAAAAATAACACCATGCGCGTCATGATGGCACATAACAGCTCGCGACCGCAGATTATTTCGGTGATTAGATAAAATGTAAATTATATTTGACGCAACTTTAGTTACATTTCCATGACTTTTCCCAAACTTTGGGAAAAATATTGTTTTCCATAACTTTTCCAGGGCCTGGAATTTGCATTTTGAATTTCCATGACTTTTCCAGGTTTTCAATGACCGTACGAACCCTGCATTCCGCACAAGGCGTTATAACAGAAAAAAACAAAATCAACACTAAACATAAATGTCAACAATACATGTGGCACAACAGCATAACACAAAACATACTGTATATGCCAAAATAGTATGTTTTAAGCTCAAATAGTGTATCCTTCAATTAAAATACAATTCATGATGCCATAATGGCCGTTAAATGACTTCATCTTTTGATCAACCCACCCCCTAGATTGTAAATCTGACTTTCTGTCAAAAATATATATATTTGGTTTGGGGTAAATTGAGCATAGAGGGAATAATTAAATACTTAATAAAAAGTATACTGCTATGGCAATTCATGGCTGTTGTTAAAATGTTCGAAAGGCAGAAGATACAAGAGTACAATCAAAGTGAACTTTTAACGGGGGAAAACAAGAGTCAGGAAGAACAGGTGCAGGATGTTAAAGGTGAAAATAGCAAGTGAGTGTTAAAGAAGTGCAGGGGGAGATAAACTGGGAGATTGATACTGCCTGTGTGAGGTTTCTCACCTGCCCCCTGCCTGTCCTGGTCATCTACTGCCATACGCTTGACATGACGTTAACAGAAAGATGAAGACATTATATTGGCATCCTGCCTCCTCATCTCCCAACAGCCCTTCCTCCCGTCTGTCTCCATCAGCGTCTCATTTCCTCTCTTTCTCTCCTCCACACATTGGCTATGCCACACTTTCCTTTGTAACTTCCTGCTTTGTCTTTTGCTGCTTTATGCCTTTCTGTTTTGCTGCTAACCTTTTATATTTCTCATTTATTATCCTCTTCATTATCTCCATACCTTAATAATAATACATTTGATTTATATAGCACACTTTAAAGACAACGTCATCTCAAGGTGCTTCACAAAGCGATAAGGAACAATAAGTAAAAAGTTATCTAAAGGAGCATATTGGATAAAATATGGCAATATAAAAATAAATAAAAATAAAAATAAATAAAAATAAATAAAAATAAATAAAAATAAAAGGTCAAGAGCATAAAAGGTTTAAAAAATAAATAAATAAATAAAGTAAAGGACAGTCAGTAAAATGCGGTGTGGAACAGGTGGGTATTGAGGCATTTCCTAAAAACTGAGAGTGATGCAGAGGTCCGTATGTTCTCTGGAAGCTGATTCCACAGACGTGGACCCAGAGAGGAGAAAGCACGGTTTCCCATGGTGACCAGTTTTGTCCGCGGGACAGCCAGGAGATTGGAGCTGTCTGACCTGAGTGTGCGTGAGGTATGGGAATGTTTTCTGGTCAGCAGTTCCTGTAGGTAGGTGGGGCCAGTGTGGTAGATGGCGTTGAAGACCATTATGAGGACTTTGTAGTTGATCCGGTGTGTTACAGGGAGCCAGTGGAGTGAGTGAAGGATGGGGGTGATGTGCTCTGATTTGCGTGTTTTTGTGAGTATCCAGGCGGCACAGTTTTGTACATATTGTAGTCTCTGAGTGGTTTTTGCTGGAATGCCTGCAAGCAGAGAATTGTAGTAGTCAATGCGGGAGGTGATGAAGGCATGGACCAGTTTTTCTGCGTCCGGTTTGGTGAGGGAGTGTCGCATTTTGGAGATGTTCCTCAGGTGGTAGTATGAGGCTTGGAATGAAAGGGATGAGTCCAGTTTCACACCTAGGCTCGTTACAAGTGGGGAGAGGGGAATGGAGTGGCCATTAATGCTGATACGAGGGATATCAGTGTTTTGTGTTTGATGTGGTGTTCGAATCAGAATGGCCTCTGATTTGCTGCTATTTAGTTGGAGGGAGTTGTTGCTCATCCAGTGGTGTATGTGTTCCAGGCATCTTGAGACATTTGAAAGTGCCAGATGTTTATCCGGGGCAGTTTGGAAATAAATCTGCGTGTCATCAGTATATGTGTGGAAGCTTATGTTATGGCTCCTCAGTATTTGTCCCAGGGGCAACATGTAAATTAAAAAGAGCAGTGGCCCAAGGACTGACCCTTGGGGTAGACCAGAGGTGAGACAGTGTGTGTCGGAGGTGCTTTTTCCAAGACGGACATATTCCTGTCTTCCTGTGAGGTACGAGTGTCAAATGCTGCACTTAAGTCCAGCAAGATGAGTAGGCTTGGGGAACCAGAGTCAGCCGCCATCAGCAGGTCATTTCTTGCTCAATTTACAATGTTGTGGTTACTCTCTTTGGGTATCTTTTTCTAAACATATATGACTCTTCACACTCTCAATCTTGTATTACATTTTTCATTTTCAAATCTTTATTCTGAAACCTTAATTTGCAATGTGATGTCATGCAAAACTGAAGCACTGCTTGGACTACAACACACAACTACTGCATCCCACTTAGATTAGGAAAATAATGCATAAATCATCCTAGAAAGCAACATTTTGTCATCATGTATAATGCAATTATAAATAAAATAAAGATAAATTATAAACTTAACGAAAGACAAAGAGCACTTTGAAAAAGAAATAATACTCTCCTTGATAAAGTAATGACAGATGAGCTTTATAATCCAGCTGGTTAAAGGTGATCAGTTAGAGTTGGAGGTCCAGCTCAGTCAGACTGAATATATTTAACTTAGAAAGTTGGCAGAGGAAAGCAGTAAATCTCTGGCTCAGCAATTTCAGCAATAAACTTCCACATAGTTTTTCACTTCTGGCGCAATCCCCTGACTTTTATTATTCTACCTTATAAATGATCACATGGGTTGTTAAAGTAATGTGGTAGAAAATACAGTCTTTGAAGTTTCCTGGAGAATCAGTTTACTCCCCAACAATCCTAAATAAAACACCAGAGAAAAACAAAATCCTCATGACATTTCACACAAATATGTTTTTTACAAATATTATTGAATAGATATCTACACAAACAGGATATATTAACAACAAACATCCACATTTGTTAACCAGCAGCATGCATTTCTGTTGTTGTGGTTGTAATATAATTAGGAAACATTTGTGATTAAATGAATTTTCAGTGTCTTAAATAAAGGTCATCAGCAGTCAAGATTTATTAATTTATATATTTTTTCATACAAAAGCCTTGACATTTTTTAATATAATTTGATCTGCAGTTAATGTAATTGCAAACATTATACCTCGGCCCTGCCTCTCTTCTCTGCCTTCACTCTTGCTTTCCAGACTTGTGTAGTGGGGGACCAGAGTGCACTTTGGTGGCACATCATTTCCATTTTGATTTCTCTTTGCCTTTGTAGTGGTTCATCATCTCCTCGTCTCTCGGCCTCACTGCTCCTCGACCCCACTCTTTTGACTCTCCCCCAGCTTTCATCTCTCCCCTCCTTCATCCTGTCCTCACGCCTTATTTATCTATTGGCTTGTTTGTACAGAGAGCCACTGACCCATTAACAGCACCAAACCTTGTCTCATCTCTGTCAAGATTAGAGAACAGGGCTCAGATGTCTATAAGGGCTGATATACATGTGGGTTTGCTTGCCTCCGCCCTCCCAGTGTCTTATCTGAAATGCAATGTTCTGTATGTTGGGCTTGCCTTCCTGGAATTGAGAAGTGATAGGAATTCTGATGGCACGTATTATGGTGCTATATATTTCAACATATATATATATATATATATATGAGAAAAAAAGGTGTGTGTGTTGGAAGCCTTTGAGTAAATGTTGCATAATTGATATTTTCTCTTTGTCTAAATCTTTCAGACATTTAAAGGTGGGGTAGGTGATTTTGGAGAAACCAGCTCGAGTGCGCTGGAATTTGAAAATACACAACCGGAGAAAATGTGCCATTTCCTTATAGAGCCCCTCCTCCAACACACACAAACGCGCACATGACCAATGAGAGCACGAGATAAGTTTGTGCACAGATGGAAGGCTGACAGGCAGGTAGGCCATCCAGCTATTTTAGCCGGGCCGGCTAAAATGATTGGTCGTGCTTGTTACAGTACTACGGCTTCCACAGATGACATTTTTTTATGGATTTTTTGTCAAAGCACTTAAGATATTCATTGCTATTGGGATGTTAAGAGCATTCCATGGAATATAACAAAAAGTGTATCTCGAGCCGGTTTCTCAAACTTACCTACCCCACCTTTAATATGCGCTGACAAAGTACAATGTAATGGATACCATATCTAATTATTTCAACCTATGCCGTCTTGCAGTTTTAGGTATAGGGGTAGCATGCACAATGCTGTGCCATATCGATAAAGCTTGTGATTTTTTGTTAACAAGCTCCTACTAGGCCTCTCTGCAATCACAGCAATATTTTCTGCTACTATTGTACACAAGCTCAAGAGTTCTGTTGCTTGTGGCTTAAGGCTTTTGAGAGTAAGACAATACCATTTTTACTGAACTTCAGCCAATATGACTACCAACCATGAGATATTAGGCCTGTTTGAGATGAGTCAGACCTGTGTAGTATCGATAAATGCTGATCAGAGCATGTTCCTTTCTGGAACTTTTCTCTTTCCCCTTGATTTGATGTGGTATTATAAAGCATTACCTCAACAAGCTGCTTTTTTACAGAGTAAGGCATGGAGTTTGCTTTCCACTGAATGCAATACTTTAACATATGATGGGAAATGTCTGGCTGGACATTGATCTAAATGATTATTGGCTCACATGAGTGAAGATGGTCAACATAGTACTCACTTTCTGCTTCATGTAATTATTTATTTGTTAAGTTTTTGCGGGCTTGGAGAAGGCTTATGACCAGGGAGTCCGGTGGGGGTACTGTTGAACTGGGGGACTGGGTCGCTGCTTCATGAAGACCTCATAATTACATCTCTGCTTTCATGATGTGGTCAGGATCCATCAGTAATGAATAATTCATTTAGTCTGCACCTGGGTGTGAAGCAGTCAAAATCAGAGTCAGTACGTCCAGATCTGAGGCCATGATCCTGAAAGTGGTGGATTGCTGCTTCTGAGTTGGGAGTGAGTTACTGCCCCGAGAGAAGAGGTTCAAGTGTCTGGGTGTCTTGTTCGCAACGGTGGGTTAAATGGAGCATGACATGGACATGCACATGATGCCAGCACTGAAAAGCACTGTTGTAGTGAAGAAGGAATTTGGCAGGAAGGCGATGCTCTTGATTTAACAGTCCATCTACAGTCCGACCTCCACCTAAATTCTGACCCTTGGCGAAATTAGATTCCATTGTAGGGTGGCTGGGTTATGCCTTAGAGAAAGGGGGGAAATCTTTGACATCTGGAGGGAGCTTGGCATACAGCCACTTCTCCTTGACAAAGAAATGGGCAAATTTAGGTTATTCGAGCATCTGATCAGGATGCCTCATGGGTAACTCACATTAGAGGTTTTCTAGGCACCGCCAACTGGTAAGAGGCCCTATGGTAGACCCAGAACATGCCGGAGAGATTATACATCTTGTCTGGCCTGGGTACTAAAGTTATTTTACATTAATCAAATTTGGCAAAGACAGACTAAAGAAACCTTTAGTGAATCAAATGAAAGTTTTTATACGAGAAGGATTTTGATGTTTTTTCAATATCTTTTTTTTTAGCAAAAGTAACTGATTGTTCATTGTGTTTGGATTGCATTTGTTTGAATGTGCTGAAAATATAATGCAAAATGAATTTCAATTACTGTTAAGAATAGAGGGATTCGCAATTGGTAATATATTAGTGCTAGTACGACAGTTTGGATCAGTTTAGAGCTGTTATCTCAAATGTTAAATGAGTTTAACCACTTCCAGTGTCTTTTGGTCTTCTGTAAAAACATCAAGGCCTTTGAACAAATATTCCATATTTCACATGCTTCCAATTTGTGTCTTATTTTTCTTACATATACTCTAAGGAATTCAAGAAATTGGAGCAGCATTTTGAATGTAATCCAATCCTAAATAGTTTCTTAAAATCAACTTATGATCTATAGCTCTACTGTACCTTTTTAAAAGCCAATACATGTGCTGGTAGAATGATTACACCATTCTGAAGGAGAATAGTTCAATTTGTCGACTGCACTCTTTGTTCAACCCCTGATCATTCATTCATTCATTTTGTGCTGTTAAATATAATTGAGGATGAAGTATGCAGCCCACACACTGTACTTCTCATTGAAGCAAACAAGATTGTGATTAAGTTGATTTAGATTTAGTGCATCAGTCGTGTGTGTGCTAGAAACACAGCTCTTTACATTTGGGCATACTTATTTTTTAATATGTAAGGGACTGAGAACAGACCTGCCACCATGTACTCTCTTCCTTCTCAGACCCTTTGTTCTCTTTGTCCTTCTCCCTTTCTTCCTCTTCGGCTCTACATATCTATCTTTCTCTCTCTTCACAACCTCAAAAGATTGCAGTTCAAGGCAAGGTAAGGCATGGCAACTGTATTTAAATAGCACATTTCAACAACAAAGCAATTCAAAGCAATTCATTAAAATAATACAAGCAATAAGAAACACATTAGGAAATAACGTTTCATTTGAAATACATTCAACTACAATCAGTATAAAGCCAAGACAATAGAAAAAACTAAAACAAGCTTAAATAGTTCAGGACTTTTACATCATGTTTAGAGATGTAATGTTCAGCCAACAAATCAAGTCTCAAGTCCTAAATGGTAATGAAAAATGTCTGCTTCTTCCTGGATGGATTAACACTAGATTTGTGGACTCTCAAAATACATCATCAGTGATACAAAGTGCTGATCATCTTTAAGTCATCGCAAAGAAAGAAGAAGGAAAGAGGAGAAAAAGGCTCTGGTTTGCATGGGGAATGTGTGTGTGTTTGTGTGTGTAGGAGTGGGGGGTGGGGGGGTTGGAGGGCGCTGAAGAAGTTAGAGGGATGACTGCAAATGGCCTGGAAAATAATCTGTTAGTCTTCTAGTCCTGAAGGTGCTTCGACAATGGATAAGAAAACATTAGCTGCTGTGGTGATATATCTTGAATGGCACTTTATGGGCCCTGTCTTCAGCTAAAACAATTGGGCCATTCTAGTGGGAACTAGGTAATATACCAAAAGAATATGAGAGCTTGTGTGTGTATGTGTGGCAACAGTATAGAAGAAGACTAACGGAAGAGGAAAACAAAAAAACATCAGAACAAAAGAAAAGATGATGTGACGCAGGTGTTAACTCTTGTTGAGTTGTTTCGGTGTCATTATTAAACCAACCTTAACTGAACAACACCAACAGATTGCTTGGCTCCCAGCTCATGCAATTGTTTTAAGGCTTTAATAGTAAAAAATAACATTTAAGTTCCATGATATAAATAGGATTCAAAATACAACATGTAATTTGAATTAACAAATTAACAAACTGTCTTCACAAAGGTCTCTGTTGGCTGTTTCCAACCTTACCTTTTTATCAGTATTATTTGTTATTAATTAAATAAAGAGCTTACATATTCTGACTATTGAAATATATGTTTGTACAGGCCGCTAAGGTTGCCTTTTTGTTTTACAACAAAGGGGATCCCTGCAGAAAAGGTTTGAGAACTTCTGATGTAATGTTATATAATTAAGTACGATAAACTTCTGATGCAATCTATTTTAAAACATTGTAGTTTAACATACCAAATTTCATAGAGCAGTCTTTTCACAACTTATATGTGAAATAAACCACACAATTGTAGATGAAAAGTACTAGCATGTGTTCAAAGGGGAAAAGCAACGTCAGTAAATCTTCTTCTAAAAGAAGGTCAAGAGGTGGATGGGATCAATGCCATTGAATCAACCCAGAGCATCTGAGGAAGGGGTGGGGTAGATGGAGAGATAGCACAGGTAGCGTGGCGGCAGCTGGGAGAGGAGGGTAGGTGGGTCACCATTAACCAACAGGACAAGAAGGCCGCTGGGGCCTTCGATTAGCTCCAGCAGCGATCAATGACGGTTCGATGGAGGTCTCTGGGGCAGTGACAGTGAGTGGTATTTGTAGGGCAAGATTAGGAGATGTCAGGTAGTGTTTATATGTGTGTGTGTTGTGGGTAACGCTAAGCAAAAAGATCCTCAGGTACATAGAAGGACATGGAAAGTCAAGTGTTACCAAGGATACACAAAGTCTCTATTAGCAGAAGTGAAACATTTAAATATGTATTGGCATTAAAATAAATGCATTACTTTCAAATGCTGAGTTGACTTATTAAGAAACCTAACTGCACAAAGTTAGACACCATTGTTGAATGTAATCTTACAGTTATTCTTGAGCTATTGTTATGAAAGGCATCAGTTATTTTATACATAGTTGTGCTTATTTTGTTCTTTTTCTGTGCAGGCACTTCAAATGCACTTCTACGTCACCAACAATGTGCCTTCAGCCATTCAGCCTCTAAGAAGAAATTGAATCAGAGACCATTGACTAACAACACTCTGTTCCTCTGTAAAATGGGTGGGTAAAGTCTGCCTTACTGACACACACATGAAACACACCTCCAATAAAGTATGGGATGAATGTTGAGTTTGGAAAAATTTAAAGTTTTCGCACCTGGCCAAAATAGCAGAGTCATTGTCTTGATTAAAGCCCAGCCAATCCCACAGAAACACAGTTGGGATTCAATCTTAAGGTGCTATACGATCGTTGAATTTAATCAACTAAACATGTACTAATGGATTAATAAAGTACATTTGACAAAGAAAAGTAGCCTTATCAAATCCTTATCTGTATTGTTAATCTCACCTTGTGGATATTTTAAAAAGATGATTTTAAAAAGAAGACTGCAAAAGATTTGTTTTTTTATCCTAGTTAATTCCTGTGCTGTACAACCTTCAAAACGTGGTCCCCATATTGGATGTTATATACTATGTTCCCCAAAACCCACATATACAAGAATATATGTGTGTGTGTGTGTGTGTGTGTGTGTGTGTGTGTGTGTGTGTGTGTGTGTGTGTGTGTGTGTGTGTGTGTGTGTGTGTGTGTGTGTGTGTGTGTGTGTGTGTGTGTGTGTGTGTGTGTGTGTGTGTGTGTTGTGTGTGTGTGTGTGTGTGTGTGTGTGTGTGTGTGTGTGTGTGTGTGTGTGTGTGTGTGTGTGTGTGTGTGTGTGTGTGTGTGTGTGTGTGTGTGTGTGTGTGTGTGTGTGTGTGTGTGTGTGTGTGTGTGTGTGTGTGTTTTTATGAGAACAATATGTGAGCATTTTGGTGTTGTGACACAATGTGATATCTGCAGTGACCCAAATGTTGGCTGTGGTTAAAACCTCAGGGAAGAGGGGAACTGAGGCAATAGACAAAAGACACTGGGGGGTACAGGAGGAAGACAGAGGGTGATGTTGTGGATACGCTGTATGTTTACCTGCCAGCAGGAGCACTGCCGCTCAATCTCCTCTGCCCCTGGTTCCCAGCTCCTCTCCACGCCTCCTCTGTCCTCTCTTTGCTCCCTCAGGTCATTTAAGCCGTGCAGCTGGATCTCCTCGCCTGGAAGTCAAAGCAGGAGGGAGGAGAATGGATACATCTGGAAGGAAAGGTCACAGCAGCACTTATAGTAAGACAGTTACAACATATTGCACTAGGCGATTTCCATCATTATTGCAACCATTTAATGCAACCCTAATGATAGCTATATTCAAAAATCTAAATTTGATATACAAAATATGCTATGCAAAATCATTGAAGAAAAGCAGTGTCTTTATCCAAAGTGGAAATATATATTTTAGTTAAGTTTACTTAGGTTTAAGAATAAAAAACAAGAGAAAAAAGCAAGAATCATGTTTGAGTAATGTCACTTGCATGGCAACTATAAGAGGAACAAATGGGATGATGGATGGCAGCATTTTTAAATATTCATTGATGTACATGAAGCTTCATTTTAGTCCGTGGGAGTTGAAGGCCTGTTCTTGTATGCACTTAGATATACAGAGGGAGTTGGAGGAGCTGGAATGGTTTCCTAATGGAGAGGTCCAGTCAGCTCTCGGTCTCATCCTACTCAAGTATGGTCAATGTCAATATGCCGCCCACATACATTTATGGTGGCAATATTATTCCAAATTCTGCATTTTAATTGAATCCAATCACACAAGCTTGACATCTCTATGCCTACATACAGTATATACCTATATAGATGTCAATGTGCATGTATGCTTGTTAAGTGCAATTTAAATAATTCAAAATTCAAGATTCTTACTGTTGGCTTAATGTTTGTCTTAAGCCAAATGAAAGTGCTCTAGTGGACAAAATGAAACTATATCACTACTGTTGCAGATGCTTTACTGATTTAAAGAAAATAAAGACACAGTGCTACATAAGAGTACTTGTTGTGCGCTGCAGATGGTCTCATAGCTTGCAGTTATATACAATAGTGCCACTTTCCAATGTTAGCATCTGATCTACATCTTGTTGAGGGCAGGTACACACTATGTGCATGAATGCATAGTACATTTACATACTGGTCATGCGTTAGACAATAATGACCTACTGTATACATTATTTAGTGTAAACAAAATGCATGTTGAGGGTGGAAGAACTTTGTTTTTCTAATGCTAGATTTGACTAAGTATGTGGGTTTTTTCCCCCAAAAGCAAACAGTAGTATATTGGCACAGTATGGATTATTTTGTGTTATGGTTGAGTTTAGTTTATAATCACATTGCTGTTAAAGGTGGGGTATGTAATTTATTTCAGAAACACTTTTTGTTATATTCCATGGAATACTCTTAACATCCCGATAGCAATGAATATATTAAATGCTTTGACAATAAATACATACAAAAATGTCATCTGTGGAAGCCGTGGCGCTGTAAAAAGCACGACCAATCATTTTGGCCGGCCCGGCTAAAATAACTGGATGGCCTACCTGCCTGTCAGCCTTCCATCTGTGCACAAACTTATCTCATGCCCTCATTGGTCATGTGCGCGTTCGTGTGTGTTGGAGGAGGGGCTCTGTAAGGAAGTGGCAGATTTTTTCCGGTTGTGTATTTTCAAATTCCAGCACACTGGAGCTGGTTTCTCCAAAATCACCTACCCCACCTTTAAGGTACACACATATGTAAGTCATTTTTGGGCTCTTTTGAAATGATCCGGATAGAACTAAAAACGAATATCAGATTTTCTTTTTAAAAGAACGTGATTCAGCTCCACCCAATGAAAGAACAAGTTATGGTATGCCAGAAGTATTGAGTATCAGCCTTAAAGGTCACCTATTATGCAAAATCCACTTTTTCATGTATTTTATACATAAATAAGAGATTCTGAAAGTTTCAGGAAAAAAGATTCGCCACTTTTTGTCTGAAAATGATCTGATCAGATTTTGGCCACTTTGTGATGTCATAATGTTTTTTTTGCTTGTGTAACCATAAGCCAATAACCAACCAAGGTAACACCCGCCCACCTTATCAGCTGAATCTCCTCCTAGAGCACCATTGTGGTTTTTTAAAAACCAAATATTGTGCAAAGGGGCGTTGGGAGTGGCTCCTTATTTTTCATCTAAAGTAAAAGACAGAGAATCAGCACTTTTGAAACAGGGCTGAAACAGTTGGGTTTATGGGATGCTACAATGCATGATCTGTTTGGTATTTGGAGCCAAACACTTCAGAGACATGTTTTGTATATAACTGAGAACTATATTATATTGATGAAAAAGAGTATAATAGGGGACCTTTAAAGCCACTGGTAAAGATAATTGAGTATGATATGGAGTGAGATTCACATCATGCTCAAGGTTAAAACCATAGAAAGGGCATAATAAGCTCAAAATAACACATTGATGATTTGTAAGCCAGTCAAGCTTATCACAAAGACCTGATTTGGATAAGTTTGATTTTCTACAACCTAGACCACCAAACTTTGTTTTTCATAATAGCAATAAAGACCTCATTCAGACAGCAGGAGACACCTATATATCAGCGCTGTCCTTGTCCTAAGCTTCTCCCTAATACAACTCTGATATTAGTGCCAGAGTCATCTGCATACTAACAATGTCTATTAAAAATACAAACACAGACACATAGGCTTGCACACACGCAAACACACACATTTTTAAGTTTACACAAGTGCATGCAAACACACCCAGTGGTCATCACAGTCCCTTTAGACAAACAAGGAAACGATCTCTTTGTATAGGCAGATGTCATTTCCTTTCCCATTTCCTCTGCATGGACAGCAATTACTGATCCTCAGCCAGACGGTGATAGAAGCTAATATTGCACCAATATGATAATCATTGGCTTATTGGACAGCACATTAGAAGACTGTTTGGATGTCAAGGCAGAAGGGACAGATGGGGGAAGTAGAATCAGGACACACACACAGATGGGCACACAAAAACACATGCTTTCACACTGAGGTCACACACACCTCTCCCTATTGTACACTGTCCCTTTTAACTTTTTCTTTCACAATACTGTGCATACTTCAGCTAACAAGTAACAATGGAAACTATTACAAAGAACAGAGCTTTATCAAAGTGAAAAGACAGCTTAGCTAGAGTAAGGTGGGGGAGGAATGTAAAGCATTAAGATGGTCGAGACAAAGAGGTGGACAGACATAATCCGGGAGAAAAGTTGATAGAAATCAGAAGATAAAGAGAGAAGATGAATAGGATGACTATGTGGGGAGTATCTGTACTTGTTTCTATACTCTCTTGGTGAGGGGTTTGAGGTTGTGAATTTAAAAAATATTTCCATTTATTCTGCATTTGCAGAGATACACGTCACATTGTGTTCCACACTTTGCTACAGTTGGTGTGCGTACGAGAGCAAGATGGTGTGAAATAGGGAAGTCTTAACAACTTTGAAGTGTAAACAGTCACACTCGTGTGGTTACTGGATGGATTTTATTCTCATTAGGAGCTCTGCAGGGAGCTCCGAACAGCTGCCTAAAGGAGGTAACTGTCATATTTAAGAGTGCTCTCAATTCTTGTGTTGCCAAGCCATGTGACCTGCACCCTCACTCAAAAACCACTTCATAGGAAACTGCTGGCTTCATTTTGCAGCATTTACATGCACCTTGACCTATAGTGATTTTTTAACAATTGATTTTACAGCAACATTTGTATGTTGACCAAAAGTACAGATTATGATGAACTGTCCAGTGATTTATAACTAAAAAGTTATCATAAAAAGATATCTGCCATCACATAACCATCACAGCTTTTATACTTTGCTTTTTATAATATGATAAATATTATTATTAGGGCCGTTTCATCTTAATCAAAGTTGCAGTATAGTTGCAGTTGCAAGTATGAAAAGGGATGATTGTTAATGTCAATTAATTTCAATTGGTGAGAAGACAGTACCTTCCTGTAAGTACCGTCCTGAAAGGTGTGCCAAGATATGCAATATACTCATTTATATACATATTTTATGCGTTATCACCGCAATAAACCACATTTAATTTTGTCTTAATTTACATTATTTAATTTCCTATTCTGTTCTTGTACATATCCCATATTCTATTGACATGTATATAGACTTGTTGCACTACTATTTATTTTGTATTTTGTATTTTATTATATATGTTGCATTGTTGGAGGAGCTCAGGTCAGAATAATTTCATTGCCATTTCTATATTGTAGCTTTGTGCATATCATGATAATAAAACCTTTGAATTTGAAAATAAATAGCCAAGCCATTGATGGCCCAGTCTGGTCCATGTACTGTATCAGAAGCTGAAACAAAAAATAGCCATGGCTTTAACAAATCTCTTGTCTGGGTTTTATGTGGTCTTCATGATGTATAAGGAAATTACAAACCAAATATAGTGTTAAGGCTGTACAAAGGCGTGGGATCAAATGCACGATGCAGACACGGACAAAGTATCAAAATAAAGTGTTTTTAATGTAAACAGGTAGCAATACACTGAATACATAAAACAACAAAACAAACACTCAATAAACTGTCTTACCTAAACTATCAAAAAAACTACAAAATACTAATACAAAAATACTTACTAATCTTACTTTACTTAATCTAGCTATCTATGAAAGATTACTGTACCTATGGACGATGACAATGACAATGACTATAACGCTGGAATGCTTGGAAACGCACAAGACAATCTGGCAACGAGACAGGGAAAGACGAGAACTATAAATACACAGAAGGGTAATCACAGGACAAGACACAGCTGGGCAGGGGAGGCAGAAACACAAGGGCAACAGGTGAAGGCAATAAGATAATCACAACAGCGGGAAAACAGACAAGGCAGGAAATGTACTTTAGACACATCAGGGTAGACAAGACTATCAAAATAAAACAGGAACCTATCTAAAAACATAACATGAAACCTAAACAAGGGAACAATCCTAGCAGAGCCGTCTACGCACAACATATAGGCAATTAAATCTGCAACGTTGCTAAGCAGTAGTGACTATGTGCTTCATATTGAACAATTCAAACGTACTAATATTGCGGTAAAACCCAAACGTGCTCTGTGTAGTGTAATGACATCTGAAAACTGAGGATCATTCTAATATTTTCTCTCTTCTGTGACCACGATACTGGTGGAGCTTTTAATTCAGCAACTGCCTTGCTGAATAAAGGTTTAATTGAGAACGCTTGAAGTATTTGCACTGCGACTGTCAACTATTAACCTCAGTAATTCGAGTTTATGATCCTAATGTTCTCTTGCTGCTTCACAACCACAGCGCCCACCAGGCTGTTGAGTGACACTTGAGGGGGCAGGAGTGAGTGACAGCAGAGGAGACGAGCAGACAGGCTGACCAGATGGCTGAAGCTGTAGTGCCTGCAGTGTTGTGGCTTCATACCACAGGAGAGCGTTCCAGAGAAAAGTCGTGGTCATGACGATACACAGCAAAGCAATTCAAACTTTATGTTTTTTAGTTTCTACTTTGATATAGAGTATGCTAAGAGAGTGGGTGGGGGTTTGACATTACAGCTAAATATGGTACATTCATTCCTAAATTGCTGCCTATCTTTGGTGTTAAAATACACTGATATCGGGATTCAATTAACTAAAAGACATACATGCACTCTGTACCAAAACAGTATGTGAAGTTCATTTGATAAATAAACATACATGCCATATTTCCATCAATTTTTCTGTTAACCACCAATCTAGGAGTGGTGCTTTTACAATGATTGTCATCTCTCATGCAATCTGCTTTTGCTGTGGTTTAATTGCACCCGGATATTTATCGACATCGTTTTCTTTGTTCGACACACACACACGTTTTCTTATATTTGAATAGTGTTCAGGTTCGGGCTGATCACAAGCTTACTCTTAAACATTTATCCTTCCATTTCCGTGAAAAGGATCTCATAAGCGAGGAAAATCATAACCAGTTGTCACTTCTATCTCACAATTTCCATTTTAAGGAAGCTTGATAGGATCAAGGAAATTGCTTTCTTATCATTAAGGTTAAATAACCCTTTTGGTGCTGAGATGAGAAATAAAACCGGGCATTAAACTGCCAACAGGGACATTTTCTTATGAGTTGTAATTATGAACAGTGGCTTCGTCAGGAAGTACTTAAAAGAGAAGTTCTACTGGTCCCTCACAGGTTGCACTCCAACTCAGTGACCTGTTAGTGTCTACTAACGAAGTAGCATTACTTTTGTTCGGTATTTAATCATTTTATTAGTGGTCCTTTGTGATGTTACATATAATGAGTTCAGGACGAATTTCTTAAAGAAGTATTGAGAGCAAAAATAGACAAAGAATAACAAAAGAAAAGGGATGGAGGAAACAAAAGACTAAAAGAGAAAGAGATCCTTTTGAGCTTTTACAAGTTCATTACATTATTCATTGCTTATCCCCCACCTTGTTCAGAGTTTTATGGGTTTCCTTTCTCTTGTGATTATTCTTTTCCCGATTCCACCTCTGTTCGTTGTCTTACCAGCACCATGCAGGTGTTTCATGGCACTTCTGGAAGTATTCAGATCCACTGTATTTTCTCTGTAGTCTTTGCTTCTCTCCAATTCCCAGCAGGTCAATTTTTGTTAAACCACCATGGTGTATTAAAGGTAGCTTTCATAACTTGCTATGGTAGATTTATTTAGGTTCACCACTCAACTCCATGATAGCCTGTACAGTTCTGTTTTCGTTTATTTATTTCTGACCCTACCTTTCATAGATTTAACTAAGTCTATCAAGCTACTTAGCAAGATTGAAATGTTGGTGAAAATCAGACGAAAAATGGTTACAGGACATGACAGCGATGCTTGCAATGTTTACAGCTTGTAAGTCTGTGTTTCATCATGGCAAACTGTGCCCCTGGATACACCTACTGTTACGGCATGTGAAACAAGATGAACCCATTTGCTGGAGACAAGAAGTTTTAACAAAAAATACCTTTAGTTCAGGCTGGGTGCAGACGAGGGAAATTCCTGATTCACAACAAATAAGAATCCGACAATGACTAAAGAGAAAATCAGGACTTAAAAAGAAGTTGAACTAATGAGGGGATAAGGTGCCGGTGTACAGGAGATCAGGTGAACAGGATTCATGATTAGGAGACAGGGTCGGCAAGTTGGTTGCCTTGTTTAGTTTTATGATAAAACACTTTTCAAGGCTATGTGTCAGATGATGAACCCGAGATCTGAACCAAATCATCAGTTAAAATGATAAAAACAAGTATTTCAGATGTTTGTGTGTGAAATTTCCAGCTCCTCTCCTTGTTCTAATTCTAAGAGAATAGTCAAACATTTACTTGGAAGGAGAAGGCTGTCGGTATTGAGTTAAAATGCGCCCTTCTGAAATTCCTTGCACATGAAGCCTTTTCTAAAGAAGTGAATCCATGAACCTTGTATAAAACCATCACAATCTCAATGTGTTCTTTCTACAGACTGAGAGAGAAACACAAAGTGAAGGGAGAGAAACAGAGGTCCTATTTTTTCTGTAAAAGACAACAGATGGTGGGAAAGATAGCCAGTAACAGCTGACAAAACAAGCTGCCATTCATTTCCATTCAATAATACATCATAGAAAGTTCTCAGTGTCCTTTATATTCCCCTCAAACATCAAATCTAATTGGTCTCCAGCAGAAACTACTTACAATTCAGGGAATTTAGATGATTATTATGGAAATATGCGTAACAGTGTGCTTGACTCTTTGAGATAGAGAGAATGAGCATGCTGCGCAGAAGTCAACAGAGTTGTGATGTGAGTAGGTCTTTCTAGAAATGTTTCCCACAACTTTAACTTGCTCTCAATAAAACAGTATGAGAAGACATTTCGTTCTCATACTGCAATGTCCTGCTATCCATGAGCAGCGTTTAAAGGTTTCGACCATTGCTGTGAATGAACTAGACTATACTTGCCATGTACTGTACGGTAGGTTTGTGACAATGTTGGAAGCAAAATAATCCTGGGCAACTTATACTGTAAGCGTTGTTTAAGACGTGCTGGGATGGTCATTAGGTTGTGGAGGGGGGGTGGGGGACGACGACATTTTAAACAGTGGAAGTAGCAACAAGTTCAAAATATAAATACCACAGAACACAGATAGCAAACAAACAAATTCCTGTCTTACTTTAATTATTATGTTTGATAGAAGCGGGCTTAGAAGTAGCCACAGGAGAAGACAATTAAGCATATCCTGTAAACCTGTCTTTCTAACTGAGCATAAGAGATATAAGAAATAATGAATATGAAAACTTAATTCTGTGTCACTGCCCCTTGTAGTAAGTATAATTGTCCTACAGCTCATGAGTTTGAGAAACAAGCAAATCATTTCCTTAACTTCGAGGTAATGTTATATATTTTCTTTTTACTTACATATGATGCTTACCTTAATAAAAAGAGTGGTTGATTGATTTTGAAACTGTTATTTTTGGTTCAGATTTATCCAACTGTAAAGTTGCTTCTCAGGTAACAGAGTCTTCACTTGTCTTTAGTACACAGATGTACCTGAAACTGAATCCAGTTATTAACAAACTTTCCAAGAAACTGAAAGGACCGAAGGACAATTACAGTCTGCTGCCTGCAGTCTTGTTGCATTACGAAGAATATTGTTATAGCAATGCCTGAGTCACTGTCACCTACCAAAAGAAAAAATTATTTGAAAATTAAAGGTCAATCTATAGTCAGGGAGGAAAACTTAGAATGGTATGCAAAAGTGTCTTAAGATAATTTCCCAAATAACTGGTTATGAAATGTTCAAAGGACACAACACCGTCCAAACATATATTGACATCTGTGGGATTAGACGTCACAAAAAGACGCAATGTTCACTCTAAACCCCACATCATATTCATTTGATGCATCAGATGATTCAAGAAGAATGTAATGCTAAATTAGAAGTGTCTGACATGTAGCGACAAGGGGTGTAGCTTACAAAATGTGTAGATTGTCTTTGCAGCTGTATTTTTGTGTGTTTGCACTTTTTGATGAAAAATAAGTTTGCAAAATAAAGGGAAAAGGTAAATAGTTCAGCTTGTTTCCATAACAACAGAGTAATTTTATCTTGCCTGTTGCTCTGTTGTATCTGATCAAAATAATATTTACGATGTAACATATTTGCTGTCGTCGCAACATAACATTCCTGTTATTTCACCTGAATTTCCAACATTTTCTGGGCCTGACATATTTTTAATTATCCCCTACTTTCCATAGAAGGCTTGTGTTAGAGAAGTGTAAATAAAAAAATAAGAAAACAACAACTTTTACAGTCTTGGTGGAGTAGGGATAGTTCCTTTTTGACCTGTGGCCTGATTCCTAACATATTGTCCTCCCAGCCACAAAGGAAGTGTGATTACACATTTGAAGTCCTTTGTCAACACAGAGTTATCCAGGCTGTATCCCTGTCTTTGTTGACCAAATAAAGATATTGATTTGTTTGTCTTTTACTCTACATTCTTGCAGTCCTTAGGGAAACCGAAGCCAAGAGCTGGAAGCAAATACAAGTTGCAAAAAGAGCCAAAATTGAGTTTTAATACTAAACAGGATCAGCAGTAATTCTCTTACATTCATTTTAACTGTCAACTTTCACCTCTCCTACCTTTCTTGCTGCCACAACCCAGGAAGTAATGAGACTGTTCTGTCTCTAAATCGGAGATTGCCCGGGCGAACATGCCCCCAGAGTGCCACTTCAGACTTCTCTGAACTGATCCAATCAACATTAATTGTTTTCAGCTGGCTTCAAAAGGACCAAAAGCAACAATTAAACAGCTGACATCGGCCAGGGCTGTTTTCTGATTTCTTGGCTCCTTCATTTCACTTTCATCAGCAGCCAAACTTTTAGGCCAACATTTTTAACCGTTTTAGTCTGTTACCTTCCACTAACTTTATTAACAGGAATAACACCATTTGTCAGCTTTTCATCAACAGTTACATTATCCGTGTGCAAAAAAAATGTTTTCTTTATCGCTGATTTAAAATAAAGATTGTTTAACATCCAAAATTACAACACATTTCAATGGATCTGAATGAATCAAACTGCACATTTATTCTTTAATTTTGGTTTTAAATGTTTACTTTGAAGTTCATAATAAGTTCACAATGTCTACAGTAGGTCAGTTAATCCCTAGATATGATTTGAGTTCTTCTTGTTTGCATCATCCTGACATCTGCTGCAATAAATGATCCTTTTTTATGAATTTCATTCTACCTTTGTGAGAGACTGTAGCCTTGGAGTCTAGGCTGAACAGCAGAAAAAAATGGTGGAAGTTGTAAAAAACATGTCCATACTTCATTATTCCATACTCAGACTTCATTATAAGCTTTAATGTGTATATTTCTTTTACAGGCATACTCTGCGATAGTGGGCAGAAAAATCAATGGCAGATAAACAAACTACTTATTCTTCATCATTCTGAACTCAGATTCTTGACAAGAGCCCAAAAAGGGGCAATAGTAAAGCAGCTTGGCTATTTTATTTTACCATCAGTTTGGTGTCATAATTATTCACACATGTATAAAGTTAATCTAGGCCAAATACTAACTTATTTGCTACAGCCCTCTGTTGCCAAACTCAAGGATGCCTCCTGCTACACTTAAAAAGGAACTAAAGAGCACGAGAAGAGAGCATCATCCCTGACAGCTGTCCTGTCATATGGCGTTTTTTGCTACGTTAATTTCCCCCTCAATGCCTCACTGAAACTAAGACTGACATGTCATTCAATTCCAACAGACAGCATGCCCACAATTATTTTTTAAGTTGTTTTAAGGACCTAACAAGGGGGAAAAAGACTGCATTTTACCAACATATGGAGGTGCAGTAGAAACAAGAAAACAGACAGTAAAAACATGTTGCAGACATTGAAACTCAAAAATGAAAGAAACCAATCTGTGGACAATTAATTAACAAACAGTTTTAATAGACATGGTTTGGGTGTGGCAACAATTGTAAAAAAAAACATAGTTAAACTTTTGTTTTGATGTTCCGTCATTTCCATCCCATATTGGCAGAAGAATATTGTTAAAGAAAATATCTTGTTTCCTTTCCCTAACCATGGTTCCCTAATTCTCATTAAGATCTAATTCTGCTTTACTCAAAACATGAGGAAAGATGAACATCACTTCAGTGGATGACAACCCACTTAACAAATCAAGATGGCATCTGTGCGACGGAAAGCATGCGAGCAGCAGTCTGCATGGCACAAAACAGCTCTGCAGGCAAGCTGGATCCTTCTATTTCCTGCGATCAGTGTCCTTTGAACATTCAGCACCATATGGGACTGATGGTTTCGTTCTGAACATCTTGGTTCAGCAGACAGACCTTTTTTTTGTTAACAGAGCAGACAGAAGAGACGAAGGAGACAGGACATGACTGCTCATCACACCCTGTTTCCACTTAAAGCAACAGATAAATAAATATATATCCAACATTGGAGCATGATTTTAGCTATCAAGCCTAAATGGCCGTACTTGAAAAGCCTTTTTGGAATGTAATGAGGAGGGATAGGATTTCACTCAGTGACTCTATTATGAGACCAGGTTCTGAGAGCTCTCACTTTCAAAACTGGCTGTCTGGACTGTGGTGTTGTTTTTTTTGCAAAAGTTTATTGTCACAAAGTCTGCTTGAGTTCCTACTCCTTAGCCACAGTCCCTATTTCCCAGGCCCCTTCACTTCCTTTTCCTCCTTTCCCGTCACCTGGCTGTCCTCATCTGCTCCAGTTGCCTGGCCTTCCTTACCCACCTTCACCTGCATCTCATTTCCTATTTAGCCCTCTAGCACCTCTTCCTGCCTCTCTTCCACAGACACAGAGTCACACTGTTGACGTTTCGATGTTGCACAGTTGCTTTGTGCTTTTATTTGTGCTTCCTAGCCACCTGTGCCCATCTGTCTGTCTGCCTATGGTACCTACCTGACTTGAAATGCTGCTGTTGCCCTGCATTGTCTGAATGTGTTCCCCATTGGATCACACACACTGTCCTGACATGTACTGTCAATTAAAGCATATGATAAGAACAAACATATGCTGTATAAATATGGAGTAAGATAAGCCATTCATGTACTGTATAATGACCGTAAAGCTAGCACTCAGATATAGAGAGTGAGAGGAGACTTGTCTTCCTGCTCAAGGACACATGGACAATAAACATGGCTGTTGAAAGATATATCAGAGGGATTTGATCTTCTGATCTCTGTTACTGGGCAGTGTCACCATCTGTTCAGACAATCTCCCCATTCAATTAAGTTAATCTCATCCCATTTACTTCACACGACACTGTAATATATTATTGCCATTACAATTGTTTATGCTCATATTATAGGACAACACTGCTATATTAACAGTCTTATATTAGATGAATGAAAGACGGAGTGTCTATTTACAACCGGGTGAAAATAGCTACACCACAGGTATTCGGCAATGCCAATACCATTGTTTACAATACCCACCATGTTGCAAATAACATTGTTCACTACAGTCACCCTGGTGTAAATAGCATCTGCCATAAACAATTCTCAATAATTTTCTGGAATCCACGAGCATCAGAATCATGAAGAGATGATTAATCTACAAAAGCTTTACATTTGAAAGATTATTTGTGGTTTATTAGTTAACCATAAAACTGACATTTATGTCAACACATAACACTGAAGCGTTCTTGCTGTTTATTTACTCAATTTGTTATTATAAATTAGATTTGACCAACCAGTGTTCCTTCCACAGGACACTAGCACTAGGATCTGTCTACTGTACGTACAGTAGAGTAGAATATCTGCTTGTAGCTATTAAAGGGGACATGAATATTAACATGTAGTGCAGGTATTGATCATTTTTGATTAATTAGATGATTGTCTTTGCTGTCACTGTGGTCATGCGCAGAACGTTTTCTAAAATAAACCAGACACAAAGTTATACAACCTTGAAAAATACTGTGTCTCCATTTAAAACAGTCTGGCTCTATACATCTGATTGCCACTGGAGCTGATAACAGGTATTGCAAATGGTAAGTCCTGGAATAATGATTAACTAACCACTGCATGCTGAACATGGTATTTGAAATATGCTCCTTCAGGGCATCTTCATTACACCTATCAGTGATGGTGGAAAATGGCCATGATTCCATGATTAGAAAAATGTATGTAATCACAATGATTTTCTATGTGTGTGTGTGTGTGTGTGTGTGTGTGTGTGTGTGTGTGTGTGTGTGTGCGTGTGTGTGTGTGTGTGTGTGTGTGTGTGTGTGTGTGTGTGTGTGTGACCACCAGGCAGCATTGCAGGTTCATTAAACCATTAAAAGACTAACATAACACATTTCTTCCAATTTCTTCTTCCTTTCCAATATTAAGTACTCTACACACAAGGACATTATCACCTATTTAAAAAATTGCTTTAATAATTTCACAGATTTATGTTAATCCATCAAAGTCAACAGAAGGCTTCTAATGCAGTTATATAGGAAAGGTTTTTTGTAACATCAGCATTTCATTATGCAGAACACTTAAAATTATTAGTATTAACATGTATTGTGTAGTGAATTAATCCTGAAATACTCAGTGAAGACCAATAAGGATTTAGGTATGAAATAATCCATCACATTAATTGTATACTTTTTTACTGTGGTGGGCAACTCCATATTCATGTTGATCATCTTCATACCTGCCTTTTGTGAACACTATGCTACAGCCCGTGATGAAAGGATGGGAAGAATCAATGATTCAAGCCTGTCACAAGAAATACAGTCCATACTTTTATCCAAAGCAAATCGGACAGACAACAAAACATGTGCGCATACACACGTGCAGGAAGAAACCCATCTCAGACTGTGACTGACTATATCTTCCTAGGAGGAAAGAGAAATATCGCACCACTTCTGAGAAAAAAAGGGATCTAGCCAATAATTGCTCATCCTGGCACAAACAAGATAGCTGTTGAAAAATGCTAATTCTTCACATTTTGCATTTCATTACAGGAGAAGTGACAGCTCTTTAATATTATGATAACAGTGGAAAAAAGGCACTTATTCAACAAACGGAGGAGCGCCAGCAGTTGAAGAGAAAGCAATTTGCATGCTGAATTTCCCTGTGAAATGCCTGCAGTGTTTTTAATCACTCGACATTAACAAATCTTTTAATTACCATTTGTCAACAACTGTGTTCAGAATCATTTCGGCTGCTTAAGGCTGGGGGGTTAAGAATGGTGTGTGGGGGGGGGGGCTAATTTCTATTAGCAATCTTTTTATTTATTTTGGTGTGGTGAAGAGGCAGCCTCTTGTTAAATTATTTTCGTTAAGAAAGGAAGATGGTTTTGAAAGGAAATAATGTGCCTAAGCCAAGGAACATTTAAACAAGAGCAACAATAGCTGCAACCTTATATGTGAAGTCATACTGTAGCTGTCATGCATTTACACCGCACACATGCACACAACGTCAATTGTTGAATTGTTGAAAATTGAAATCAATGGCTGTCAAAGGGTAGGGTTTTTTTGTGGACAAACAGACAAACAGGGCCAGTTTCGGAGCTATTTGTCATGGCTAAAAACTAATAAGGTTTAAACTATAAATATAATTTATTTAATTTTAAACACAATCTAAACACAATTGACATAGCTGGTCATAAGGTAAATAGGTATCATATCATTTGTGTCATTGTTAGCTTTTTAATACTCATTACATCTTTAAAACAACCAAACCCTTCCATGATATCCAACATGGTGTTATCATGCTGCAGAAGAACTGAGAACAGAGTCGAAACAAGGGAAGAAACAGGCTTGTCTCTTCCTTTTTCTTCCCTTTTCGCACAAATAGAAATAAAAAGGTAAGTTCATGAATAAATAATCCAACGCTCCTAGACCTGTTAGGGGGACATCTCATATAATTCGATGGCACTCGAGCATTCACAGAGCCGGAAAAGAGAGCAATTTAGCTTGGGGCTGAGATAAGACCGGCTGAATACTGTTGAAAACACCGTTAATCATCACATAGAATTCACAATCGCCTCTCCCTCGCTGACACTGACACGGCTCCTTCACTGTTGGACTCAAAGGAAGTGCGTTGAGAAAAATTAAAAAGCATTTGCAGATTCAAGCAGCTACAGGAGGCCATAGAAAAGTGAAGGTTGGCATAAACAGTTTAATTTTTGCAAAAGCGAAATGTTTAAAAAAGAAGCCTTCTCTTGCAAGTTGACTACTTTGAAAGGAGAGGATACGATCTGATGCCATTTATTAGTCTTCGGGCACCTTCTATTACATGTATAGACTGTTTTAGTGTATCATTACAAGTTTATATTATCAAACTTGATACTCAGGCCCCGGCTCCACGAGGACGAAAACTGGTTGAATCCGCATATTTCTCATGCGTATAACCCTCTAAGCTCCACGACACCGTAAGGGAAACGTAGAAACAGACCCCGCAAACGACAACGGGTCCAAAGGTGGATAGATCTGGGAACAGAGCGCTCTGGGGGGTCCAACGGGGCCGTGGAGTCGCCTATACGGTCATTCGTTTTTATAGCCCCGCCTCTCCCCGCCTCTCCCCCGCAGGGTTGCTATCGTGTTCCAGTCGCTACTGACCATGCTACAGTTCTTTGTGCAACATCTACAGGAGCTCCTTCTTGAATTCAGATTATTTATCTTTATCTCGATATGGACATAAACGCGAGTGAAGTCTAATCTGACAGGACGGAGACACGGAGCTCCTGCCGCTGTGATGCAGCGGGAGCAAAACACACAGTTCAAGTCAGATCATCACCCTTAGCTATTTTAATTACCTCTCAAACTACCTAAACTAGTTATAAATATGTTCATTTTTACTGTCGGGTCACTCATTACAGGATCAGCTGCTGCATGAGACAGACACTGACGCTGTGAGAAGAGAGGAAAAAGAGACAGGCTCTGTGTATTTGATGATTATATATCATTATATCGTCGTTATTCATTTGTTTTAAAGCTCAATAAATAACAATGAAGACCTTTGACCGGCACTTTTATAATTTTGTCCGGAAGATTTAAACTTTAACACACGCTGACGGGCGAAAAACTCTGCCCGGTTCTGTCGGCCCCCACCGCGGAGAATACACAGAAGTGCAGCCATGACAACCATTCTTCTTCGCTGATTTTGTGGAGGAAGTTGCTGCTTTTGTGGAGGAAGTTACAGCGCCACGTACAGGTTCGGCATATGTACTGTAGCTTTTCCAGCGTTTGGATGTAAACGGAGCCGTCTCGTGGAGCTTGACACAATCCGGTGTATATTGCGTGGGGACGGAAGGTTTTTTGCGATTGCATTTGCGTTTCTCCGATGCGTTTTGCCGTATTTGTCCTCGTGGAGCCGGGGCCTAAATCATACGAACCACAAATTCTTAATAGTTCATTTTGGAAACCTTATGCTCCACATAGGTTAAATTGTTTGCTTAAAATAAGTCAGTACATTGTTGAATTATTTTAGGAAATAATAAGCAAATTCTTTTAAAATTACGCACCCAATCCAATGCCTGAAATATTCAGAATAATGTGCCTTTTTCAGATTATGGTGTGGCGTTGTAAAACAAAATATGGGTTGTTGATCTGAAATATCAGGAATTGTCATCATAGATTTTTCAGTAACTCCTTAGTATGTTTTGGGAATGTCAAAATGTTTTCAGTAATAGACTTTCTTTGATGTTACACTTCTTTTTTGGGAAATCATCAGTGCTTAGTTACTACATCTATTGAGTTGCTCAATAAGATATTCTAGATATTCCTGTAGCATAGTGCCACAAAGGTGATGCAAAAGCAATATTTCCGTCTTTATCAGGCAAAGTGTCCATATCACACCACTGGATGCAATGGAGCACCCACAATAGCTTATTACTTCTTTATCCTATGAATAGCTTCTTACTTTTTGTTCCATGAAGAAGATGTGAGGGCGTTGTTTTGGTGTATATCTGCATGACGATTCCTTGAATGCCTGTAAAGACACTGGGAATTGTTGACACTGGTTTCCCCATCCCCCCGCCGGCGGGGGGAAAAACGCTTTATCTGCAGGAAACAGCGTCTGAGGGCTTCTTAATATTTAATAAACTATGAATGTTTCATATCCATGTAACGGGAAGAAACTCAGCTAACTGATGATTTTTTGCAAAAAAAAAACACAAGGCTAACGCTGAGCCTCTGAATTAGCCGTGAGCGAAAAAATGCTAACGCCGTTATCACAGAAAACACGGTATAACACCCTTATTACTTATCGTAACTGCACATCCAACATATCGATTAGCATCGTGAGAGTACACAGAATCGATAGGTATCTATGTCATCACTCCATGATAAGAACTCGCGACATTATAAACAAAAACAAACATCACAACACGTGGCGCTAGGTAGCCAAAACGGCAATATGTCTTACCTTTGTTCTTGTCTGATCAAAAGTTGTCTTCAATGGCATTAAAACGATAAAAACGCTGCTGAAGGTTAATCCATAGGTTAATCCAATGTGTCTGTGTCACTTTGAAATGATTTCTGATAATCCATCAGCAATAAACCTACTTTTAAGTTTTCAGATTTCAGAGTGTGAGATAGCTTTCGTTTTGTGCAAACTGCATGCGCATAGCCCCCACTTCACAATGGTAACGTTGGTGTGTATGTGGAAATTCCCCTTCGATTCTATTGGCTCTAACGGTTAAAAAGAGATGTCAATCATCAAAATCGACCAATGGGTTCCAGAGAAACGGCAAAAACGCCCATTTCCACCCAAATGACCCCAGAGGTGGAGTTTTTTTTGCTAAACCTCTCTAAAAAGGTCAAATGTCACTTGTTTTGCATCAATCTTGATACAGGGTACTTATTATATGTTGTACTTTGGATTCCTAAAGCTTTTAGTCTACCATCCCATCATTCAAGGGTGGTTTTCACTATAAGTAAAAAAAGAATTTTTGGACGGACACTATAATTTACAGTTTTTTACTATGTTCAATCTGAATTTTCTTTAAAATAAAAAACATCTATATTGATTCTGACTTTTCTACATCCAACTCACAGGTTTATCATTACTTTGAGAAAAAAGATTATAAATGTTCCCCTTTTAGAAGTGTAGTTATGGTCATTTGTTTTGGAAATGTCATTTTCGAGCCTGAGACCTGAAAAACAGGCTTGGGGTTTAACAGGTTAAACAATCCAGACTGATGTTAAATATGTTAAGCTATAGGCTTCTTAGCACCATGAACTTTCATTTCTCCACACCTGTAGTCTCTTAACCTGTTAAGCCCGAGAGACCCCGGTACCGGGGTACTGCCGCAACATCTTGCAGGAAACAGTGTCTGAGGGCATGTTCATTTAATAAAACTATGAATGTTTTATATCCATGTAACGGGAAGAAACTCATCTAACTGATCTTTTTTTTTTTTTTTTCAAAAGAAAACCCACAATGCTAACACTGAGCCTCTGAATTAGCAACGAGCAAAAAATGCTAACACCTTACTGCACCGAAAATCACTCACAAAACCTTATTATTTCTCTTTTCACCACATCTAACACATCGTTTCACATCGTGAGGTGACACAGAATCTAACGACACCAACATTACCACTGAATTATACGTATTTGCGACGTTATAAGCAAAAACGGACATCAAAACAGGTGACGCTAGGTAGCTAAAAATGCTAACATTTTTACCTTGGCTCTGTAGTCTCTCCAAAGTGGTCTTCAATGGCATTAAAATGATAAAAACGCTGCTGAAGTTAATCCATAGGTTAATCTAATGTGTCTGTGTCCCTTTGAAATGATTTCTGATAATCCATAAGCATTAAAACTGCTTTTCCGTTTCCAGATGTCAAAGCTAGAGATAGGTTCACTCTGATGGAAAATTACATGTGCGAAGCCCCCACCTCTTCTCTTCACAACGTGTGTGTGTGGGGGACTCCCCCTTCGATTCTATTGGCTCTAACGGTCAGAAAGAGGTGTCAACCATCAAAATCGAGCAAGGGGGGCCAGAGATATGGAAAATCCACCCAAATGACCCCAGAAGTGGTTTCTTTTTGCTAAATCTCTCTAAAAAGGTCAAATGTCACTTGTTTTGCATCAATCTGGATACAGGGTACTTATTATATGTTGTACTTTGGATTCCTAAAGCTTTTAGTCTACTAACCCATCATCCAAGGGTGGTTTTCACTATAAGTAAAAAATAATTTTTGCACGGACACTATAATTTACAGTTTTTTACTATGTAAAATCTGAATTTTCTTTAAAATAAAAAACATCTATATTGATTCTGACGTTTCTACATCCAACTCACAGGTTTATCATTACTTTGAGAAAAAAGATTATTATTTAACCCTTTTAGAAGGGAAGATATGGTCATTTGTTCTGGGAATGTCATTTTTGAGCCTGAGACCTGAAAAACAGGCTCAGGGCTTAACAGGTTAAAATACATAAAACTTGCACTCTAATCTCATTGTTCATTATTGTATTCCCTATACAAATATGATTCAACTGCTCCACTTCTTGCCTTATTGTTTCGCAGAGTATCTTTGGATCCAAACACTCAGTGAAGAAAAAGAACAGCATGTTCAAGCCCAAACGCCTCCTCCCTTCCCACCAAAAAAATGACAGGCACATTTCAATCCTTCGAGTGATATAAGCTTGGTGATCTACTGGCAGGAGATTATGGCATCCAATCAGGACCTGCCATCCGCAATATTTTCACATGGAGAAAGAGCCACTGCTTCCGACTAAAGCCCACGTCACATCTGCTGAGGACCCACGACTAAGTTAGCTGACAGCACCCTCATGATCTGATAAAGCATAAAAAGAAGCGTGTCGGAGAATGTTTTGAACGTGGTTACCGGTATTTGCAACGGAAATACTTCCTTACTGAGGCACAGAAATAAATGCATATTAGCACCCGCCTCCTCCTCATAAAAAGGGCAATTGTTTGTGGAACCTTAATGTTTTCAAATTAGAAAACATTACGGTGAGAAAATAAGAGGATGTTCTATCTCGCCGCTTGTCTTCTCTCTGACACACCAAAGGGATTTCTATTGCTAATAAAGATGACCAGATACAGTACAGGTTTATTCATCAGAAGGTTCCAGTGACGGATAGTGGCAGGCTGGCTGCTACAGTATGCTAACTGTCACTATATCTGGTGACCAGTGTCACCTTTCTATTTGGTGCAAACCCTACAGTAAACCACTAATGATCCTATTTTAAAACTCAAAATCAAAGAAAAAAAAGAAGTAATTTATCGGAATTCTTTCTTTTTTATCCTACTTATCTAAAGTAAGAAAGATCTATGGTTTTTCTGTGACATTTTATCATAATTGTATTTATAATAAAGCTTAAAGTCCTATCAAGCTGAATGACCAGATATTTACAAATCTAAACAGCAGTTCCTCTGAGGAAGTTAAATATCAAAGATGCAGAGCAAGTTTAAATGAACAGCATGTGTATATTATGTATTAATCAGTCAGGTGTTTTACTATAGTAACATACTGACATATCATATCTGATTAGTCATAGATTCTCCAGACTAGCCATTCTCCAATCTTCCACCAGATGCCCTTTGACTCTCTGACGAGTCCCAGTCACCTGACTCCTATACGCCACCTGTTCATGGTTTCCTCATTCTACAATTACCCCACACAGTACTTATACCAGCCACCTCCATCTGCTCCTTGCCAGTTTCTTATTAGTTTTTACCTTCTCAGCACCCAGTAATACGTGACTGTTCCTTCTTTCTTGTCACCCGTTTCCTGACTGCTACCAAGTTGCCAACTTGCTTGTTCCTGCCCACTGCCTTCAGTTATTTGCCCTTCCTCCCACCAACTTTCCATTTTATCGAATCACTCACACGAAGCCAGTCGGAGTTGTGGTAAAGACGGTTGACACATTTCCCAGAGATAATGTGATAGAAGTTAGTTCCTTAGCAGTCTTATGAAAATCTAATGTGAACAAGTATGAAAAAGAAAGATCCAGGGGGTTGTCTAGCAAGTTGCAACAAGTTGCAACAAACAGTTATGATAAGAACAACAATAAAATATGACTAATAAAAGGAAGACCAACAATAACTACACACAAACTGGGAGCTGGTTTGAAGAGGAGCTTGAAAGCTCTTGCTCTATAACTACTTTTAGAGACTCTAGGAACTACTAGTAACCCTGCATACTGGATTTGCAGTTTTCTAACAGGTTAAAAGGGTACTATGAGCTTTTTAAGATAAGAGGGTGTCTACTTTTTGTAGGTTAGAAAATGATTAATTAATTGATGTTCTCTATAGAATAATTCAATCGCAAAGATAATTGGAAAGTAACATAAATGCTATGTTAAATGTAATATTTACATACTAAACCTTACAGTCTACATCCCTCCAGTAAGAACCTTCAGTATGTACTATATGCATGTAGTAGACACATGTATGCACACACAAACATGAAAGCATTGCCTTTCGGATAAAGTCTTGTGATGTGCTCAGTCTTTTTTAGTTTAATTGATTCCAGTCCTTTGCACTCACTAAAGCACTTATAAACCATATCCTTAAACATTTTATAAATAAACTTCAATGGGCTGGAAAGTCACAGAAGAAAGCAAAACCTGTTTACCAGAGGCAACTTGTCACGCCTGTTTGACTCCGAGGCCACTAACGTTCACGCAATTCCTCAAGACGACTGATCATCTGACATCCTGTTACCTGTGTTGTTGTGTTACTTGGTACACTGCATCGCTTTCAGTCAGATGTTTACAAGTTGCACAGTTTAGAGAGGAATCACTCTTCATGGTATCTTGATTTATGATTCTCCACACCAAGTACTGGATATTTAGGGGGTTGGGTGATTTCCTCCTGAAAGGGAAAGGAAAGGACAGGAATGTGTGAAGACAAGGTAGACAGACAGGAAGAGATAGAGGAAAGACAGAATAAGTAATGAGGAAAGACAGGAAACAAAGCAATAGACAGCTGGAGGAGGACGGGTAGGAAGTGACGCAAAAAAAAAAGGATAAAGGAGGCCAGTGAAATGTGAGGTGGAGAGAAGTAAAAGCTCGATTGGGATTTTGGGCAGAAAGATTTGATTAAAGGGAGCAATCAGTCCGAAACAGCATGGGCATCACACACATTCAGCTTGGAGCCAAAACATTCCAATGTCAAACTACACTTCAGCAACCAAATGATGCAAACATCACTTTTAGAGAGATGTAATCACAACAAAAAAGGAACTGTAAAGTGTTTTTTAAACCGTAATATGAGTTGGAGTCAGAGAGATGTTAAGAAATAAATGCATGCTTTTGCAGTGAGTGGGAATTAGGATTGACTTTCCCAAATGCAATGGTTTGCTGTTATTCTGCATCTGAAAATGCTCTTTCTTTGAAAAACAAATCAGGTGGGATGCCTCTCTGCGATTAGGAATGTGTGAAAAAACAATCCAGTTTTCTCTTCATTGGAGTGATGGCTTACTGTTTAGTAGAAACTTTAATGTTTCAAGAGGATCTGACAGGATTTAAATCATAGAGCAGCTACTGTACATCTATTAACTTGCAAAGAAAAACATCTCCACACACACACACACACACACACACACACATTGCTCTTTGGAAAACCTCTGTGACAGTAATGGACTTCTGCAGGTGGCAAACCCCTTTTTGTTTGTTTATTTTACGACATTACAGCAAGAGGGTATTGGCTCCCAGATACAAAGTAAACAACGTTTAATATGTCTTTCAAGGTGAGTCTTAAGCATAGTGCATGTTGGAGAAGAGGGTCTGTGTCAGAAAAGCAACAAGTTAGACTCAAAACTAAAATCTTGGTACTTGAATCACATTGTATCAGCTAGTCCCTGGAAAAAGTCAGGAAAGCTGCTACACACACACACGCACGCACGCACGCACGCACGCACGCACGCACGCACGCACGCACGCACGCACGCACGCACGCACGCACGCACGCACGCACGCACGCACGCACGCACGCACGCACGCACGCACGCACGCACGCACGCACGCACGCACGCACGCACACACACACACACACACACACACACACACACACACACACACACACAAGCAACAAGTTAGACTCAAAACTAAAATCTTGGTACTTGAATCACATTGCATCAGCTAATCCCTGGAAAAAGTCAGGAAAGCTGCTGCCATGTTAGAGCAATGCTTTTTGTTTTGCTCTGCCTTTCAATGGACAATTTACACATTTAACACATTGTTTTTATCTGTATACATTTTTTAATTATCACCTGAAGGTAATCAATTACAAAAATCACTCCTATCAATGCAATTTTAAATTCATTGTTTATAATTACACTCACAGACACAGTGTTACTTCTCTGTTATGTAGAAGCCTGGAACCCCCCAGAGTCATTCTCGTCTCATCTCTAATGGCGCCTCTGCCTTTATGTGTCACTGTGCCCATGATCAAAAGCAACACTATCTCTGCAGAAGTTCATTTGAACATTATGCACAACATGTTTATGCCATTAGGCACACTATTCTAGAGTACTGTATTTTAAATCGGGACCTTTAAAACGTTTTTTTCAATGGTTATTATTGATTTCTTTCACAATGTTCTTCCATACTAACATATGTGTTCACTCTTCCTCGTAAAGCAACAAACATTCACTTCTCAGGCTATTAGACACTGATGCTGTTCAGCTTTGTGAAGTGAATCCATCTTAAGACTTCCTGCTGCTATAGAAACAGTGATCAAACTGCTGTAGTTGCTAAGCTATTCTGTAAAACTTCATCATGGTAAGTTATGATTTGCTTGCCCCTGTGGCCTCACTGCGTTGTACGTATTTCATTGGCTTGATTGTGACCCCTTCAAATCAGTTGGTGGTGACATTACAGCCCATCTTGATGTAGCATTCAGTACAAACCGTTACAACAGGGTCACTTTCTCCTGGCAAACAGCTCTGCACTGCAGCTCGGAGGAGATCTGAAAGTGCCATTTCCTGTGAAAGTGAGAGCGGCTTCTGCTCCCCAGAGTCTCCACAGCGGAGCCTCTTTCTTCCTCTTATCATACATTCCCATCCTCAGACATCCGACAAAGCCACAGCTCAATACAGAGGAACATTTCTATTTCCCCTAACAGCCTGATAGCAAAAAAAAGCATCTCTGTGTGTGTGTGTGTGTGTGTGTGTGTGTGTGTGTGTGTGTGTGTGTGTGTGTGTGTGTGTGTGTGTGTGTGTGTGTGTGTGTGTGTGTGTGTGTGTGTGTGTGTGTGTGTGTGTGTGTGTGTGTGTGTGTGTGAAGAGATAAAGGAAAGGATGAGAAATAACAAGGTTAATGGTAGGGACCACTAACGGCTTTAGTTTTCTATTTTCGTGGCAGAGGTGCCAGGAGTGTTTCAATGTAAACAACACAACGAGGCAGTACAGGTAGGTGCAGCGGTGAGAAGGGACGTCGAGGAAAACTGAAGGTACAACACTTTGCCGGTTCCTCCCCCAGTGCCTGAGCACATCATAGATAATGCGACAGCAGTGAGGGGTTGTCACGGACTGTGTGTTTAAATATAGCTTGACTACACCATGTGCACATTTCGTTGAAATAATGCTTCTGGATGGAAGACTTACCTGATGCTGTCAGTCTATCAACCCTTTTGCGAGAGGGAGGAAATTGTACCTCAAAATTCATTCGTTCAAAATTCATTGGTGAACTCTTCCCTGTATCATTCCAGGAACTGAAAGAAGGGAAATAGAGATTGCGTGGGAAAGGGAGGGTAGTGGGCAATCCTTCCTAATTAGTGAGTGGTTTACCTTGCTGTTTGTTATAATCATCCTCTCTTCCTTCTGTTAGCTGCGTGCCATAGGATAGGATTTACATTTTGTTGTCTTTGAGCAAAGTTGACAAAGAGATATCTGGTCTTTTTCCTCCTTGTATGCAAAACACTTTCTGCTGTCATAGCAAGCTAAACAGACCCAATTAGGTTTGATCTTCCTCCTTATCTGGACGCCGAAAAAAGTGATGGCTTCTAATGAACTGCAGAGCGACGGAGACAGCTTCTGGTCCAAGCTCGGGCGTGAGACGAGGGTTTGGATTTAAACCATCCAGCCATTTCCAAGTACACATGGAAACTTGAAGTTACAGATATATACGCCAGCGGAGGAGGAGGTGGAACGTGACTCAGCACTCCCACATCAAAGGGTGAACACGTATGACTTGTTTTCGTGTAGGAAGTGAAAGCCAAGCTCCAGCAGAAAAACAACTGCACATCTTTAAGATGGAAACACTAACACTACAAATTATTCTGGAGAACTTATGTGTCCATGGTTTGCACAGCTGAGATAAAAGGTATGTTTGAGTTGTATTTGTTAATCAGAAGAAAATTATTTAATAAACAGATATCTTTACGTTGGCATTCACAAATGTTAACACCACTCCATGAGCTAAGGGGACTAGACTAGTTTAGGACAGCTTGCAATCAGACGGCCTGTTCCCTGATATCCTATCTGCTTTTAGAAAGATGCTCTGCAGACCCAGTCGAACAGACCTGTCCTGTAGGTGTGGGGGCTGTTCTAAAAATGATCTGAGCTGCAACATGCCAACAACCTCCTACATGCCTGAAGATGGCCTATCAGGCGCCACACATGTTGTGTTTCTGGGCTCTCAAATCCATTGTCAATGTGGAAGAGAGCTAAAATGAGAGAGCAATTCCCAAGCGCATATTGGGTTTATACTGTACAGTTAGAAATAGTTCACTTTTGGCGTGTAGCAGTGCGCACTGAATGTCGTGTGACAATTAACAACCGATTACATCCGGCAGATAAAGTAAATATGGAGGAGAACAAATCAATGAAATTCTGCGGCTCATTGTGTTCAGAGCCTAACCTGAGAGCATTGTTATTATTATTATTTTTTGTAGCAGAGTGCATATGGATCCTTCAAGTCCATTGACGATATCCTCAAAGTTTTGAAGGGGTGTCATGTTTTTCGCTTTCCAATAAACCAGTAGTGCAAGAGGAGAGATTGTTGATATGGATGAGACAGTGTCTTTCACCTCACCCATAGCTGAATCCACGTAAGATCAAAACAAAATGTTGTATGCTCCATGGTAAAACGTTTTGTTGATCTATTGTTTAAATGTTTGCAATAAAGAGATTATTTTTATAAAGTGACTGATTCATTCAATTCTGTATGTCTGAAAATGGTAACCATCCCATATCCACTGGCCTTTGATGAAAAACGTTATCTAAGAACCCAAACCACATTTATTTTTGAGCATCGGTGGGCCCCTTGGGAAATAACTTTGTCACCCTTGCAGTGTTACTTTAATGCTGTAGCTACTAAGCTACATAGTAACATATTTGACACATTTTTCCTTTGGGATCAGTTGAACCTTAAGTCACAGCATAACAGTCTATAAAATAGTAGAAGCAGTGTCCTCTATGCCATGTCGGCCATGATGAAAACTCCTTGTCGGCATTGTTATGGAGCCTGTGCAATATGATGTGAAGTGCTCATAATAAAAAAACATTTGTTTTCATTATTTCTCCCTGCTTCACCCAGCACACTGGTCTTACTTGTCATCACACCATGGTGCAGGAAGTAGAAAGGAGGCCAAGGAGATCGAGGCGGATAGAAACAGTAAAGTTTTAGGCCTTTTTCTCTCCCTACCCGACTTTAAGGTTCAAGTCAGCTAAAGCCTTTTTCTCTTCATCTCGAGTAAATGTGTAGTGTAGTTTGTTGTTGCCTGTCATCTGTGACCTTTTAGCTACAGAGTAGCCATCTTGTAGCCTATCTGCCACATTAACACATGTATTGCTTTAGCTACAGGGCATACATAAAATGTGTTTGCAAACAGTCAAACAAAATACTTATAGCAGGATGAAAGCAATAAATATTGAGTTGCTATGTTTAATACAGTGCTGTACACACATCCTAGGAGGAAATACAAAATAAAGGTTAGAGTTTGACTACACAGTGTCGAGTTACAGTTGACCAGGCTATCAGGCTACATGGTCTCAGGTGACAGGAGTCACAGGCGCGATCATTATTGCACAGATAACCTCTACAGCCTTCCCCTCCTCTGATGTGACACCAGGTAGGATTATCTCTCCTCAGACTGTAACTGTAAAATGGCCTCTGCAGGTTTATCTGAGCAGATTACATCCAGGGGAGTGAAGTCCCCATTTGAAAGGCTTCACTGTGATTCCCTTGTTGATTTAGCTGGGGCAGAGGTTTTGATTACTAAAGCTATGTGGCAAATGGATCTCTATATACTAAACTCTGTGAGCAACAGGAACCATTGTGGTATACACAACCTCAAATCACCAATAAGAAGATACAAAAAACGCATACTAATTTGTAATTGTGACATGTTTGGTAATTTAAGAGTTGGGAAGACCAAGCTGTGCAGAAGTTTAATCCGAGTTTCTATCAACAGCAATAAAATACTGACAAAGTGTCCTTGAGCAATACAGTTATTATCATGTTCATGTGCTGAATGCTGCAGTCTACTGTCAAGACTGCAGCTCTAATTGTTCCAGTCCTCTTTTATTAAAATATGAACTGAAAATGCTGGGGCTAGAGAGGATATAAATCGTATTGTAGGTTGGATTTGTATTTAATATACATTGTTTTAGTTTTTAATATATAACCCATGGTAAGCATGTTAATTATTGTATTTTTTACCCTGCACAGGCTGCCTGTCACAGCTC